>NC_139991.1:27301099-27641099 GCF_964263955.1 Coregonus lavaretus
GCAGAGACAGACAGAAAGACAGACAGACAGAGAGGGGAGCCAGACAAAGAGAGAGAGAGAGAGAGAGAGAGATGGGAAAAAGGGGAATTACGATTCTCTATGGAGACAGAAATACTTCAAAATACTTTTATTTTTCATGTTTATACTTGATGTAGACAGGTATTATATAAGAACACAAAATCAAACAACATTTTGGCTATGTCTGTCACCTTCTCCACACTCCAGTTGGGTGCAGACTCCATCAGTGATGTAGTAGGAGGAGTTACAGCGCAGGCAGTGTGTGGCGGAGGTGCAGAGTTTGCAGTTGTCGGGGCAGGCCTCGCAGCTCTTCTCCTGGGTATGGTAATGGCCTTCCGGACAAGCATCGACACAACCCCCCTTGTACAGGTAGCGGTCCATGTTGAATTTATCTGAGGGAAACACAGATGGAGGACAAGCAGGCAGGCAGACAGATGAAAAATCGTTACACACACACACACACACACACACACACACACACACACACACACACACACACACACACACACACACACACACACACACACACACAGTTAGTCTATTACAGTAAAAGATAGATTTGTTAGTGGTATAAGTGCAATGTGTTTGTTGTCCCAGAGCCAGAGCACATGTCCACCGGACTGTGTCAGTTAGAATGACAGGTGTCCCTTCCGCTCACCGGTGTCACAGCTGGTGCAGTTGGCAGGCCCTCCATCCATGCACATGGCACAGGTGTGGTCACACAGGTGGCACTGCCCACCTGACTGGTACTTCCCCTGGGCACACTGAGCCACACAGCGACCCTCGTCCAGGGACCTGAGACAATGAGACAACAGCACCTAACTATAAACTACATTTGCCTCCGGTGGAGCATGCTAGCGGTACCTGTAGACTTCCAGTCATTGTGCTAACGCTAGTAAGCATTGGCTCGCGAAACTACCTCCAACTTGCTTCAAACTGCATGCAGAAACATAAAAATGGCATCCACCACGAGTTCATCTGACTCTGAATAAGTAGAAAAACTGCTTAATGGCCAGAATCTCGCACTATCCATTTAAAGGTGCAATCTGGAACTTTCATTGCCTGTAAAAAGTTCTGGCACTTTTTGTTTAGCCTCTAGGCTAATTTTGTTTTTGTATTGCCTTGTGTTACCAAAAGGGATGTACATTTACCAGAATGCACCTTTTATATGTAAAAATAAGTGTCTCAGAAAGGATGACACAGGAAGAGAGCAACAGAGGTCAGAGAGGAACATGGCCCCTCTAGGTGAGTCTATGGTAAAGACTATCAGCTGTGAGCCTTCTAGGTGAGTCGATGGTTAGGACTGTATCAACTATGGCCCCTCTAGGTAAGTCTATGGTCACGACTGTATCAACTATTACCCCTCTAGGTAAGTCTATGGTGAGGACTGTATCAACTATTGCCCCTCTAGGTGAGTGGATACCATTTCTATGTCTCTGTATCCAGTATGAAGGAAGTCAGTGGTAGTTTGTGAGCCAATGCTAACTAGCGTTAGCGCAATGACTGGAAGCCTCTGGGTATCTTCTAGCATGCTACCTCTAACTTCCTTCATACTGGACACAGAGACATAAAATTTTTATCGACGAGTTCATCTAACTCTGGGGATGTAGATAAAGGGCCTCATTGCCAAAATCCCGAAGTATCCCTCTAAAGACATGAAGCGCCGGCGGAGATGCCCATTCATTTTCAATGGAGCTAGACGGGGGTGGAATTCTATCCAGGCAGAGCGATCAGCGGTGCTCATGTACGTGAAAGCCACTCAGCCGAGGCGGAGAAAATAAGAATCTCCATTATAGGGAACTCCGCTCCGCCCCACCTCTTCCTGTATGGAAATCCCTTTACCTAGAGGGGCCATAGTTGATCCAGTCCTCACCATTGACTTACCTAGAAGGCTCACAGCTGATACAGTCCTCACCATTGACTTTCCTAGAAGGCTCACAGCTGATAGTCCTCACCATAGACTCACCTAGAGGGGCCATAGTTGATGCAGTCCTCACCATAGACTTACCTAGAGGGGCAACAGTTGATACAGTCCTCACCATAGACTTACCTAGAGGGGTCACAGCTGATACAGTCCTCTGACTTTGGGCCTGTACACTTCAGACACGTGGCATCACATGCATGGCACTTCCCATGGCTATCCTGGTACTCTCCTGCAAGCAAAACACAAAGGCAACATTTTACATTTATGTTGTTATTTCATGTAATTACCATGTAATACTTTAATACAGGCAACTGCAGATGAGGCATTTACAACTATATTTGATTTGTAAATGAAAGGAAACTGATCAGATTACGTTTCATTAGTTATATGTATAGTTACTTTGTAGTAATAATATAAAGTGTGACCAACACTAACACAGTAGCTATACGATTCACTATCTGAATAGACCAGGGGTGAAAGTAGAATTCATTTATTCGCGGTACGGGACCTCCTATCAAGCGCATGTACCCAAAAATGTTATGGGCCTAATCATAGAATTACATATAGAATCCCTGTAAAGATTTGTCATTTACTTAAAAAATGTATTACCTTTTATTGTGGCATAAAAACAACCAGTCATGATGTTTTCATCTGACAATCACTTCAAAAGGGCTCCTTTACTAGGTTACCCACGCACGTTCATCCACACACAACACACACTACATCACGAAAGGTATGTGGACACCCCTTCAAATTAGTGGATTTGGCTATTTCAGCCACTCCTGTTGCTGACAGGTGTATAAAATCGAGCACACAGCCATCCAATCTCCATAGACAAACATTGGCAGTAGAATGGCCCGTACTGAAGAGATCAGTGACTTTCAACGTGGCATCATCACAGGATGCCACCTTTCCAACAAGTCAGTTCATCAAATTTCTGCCCTGCTAGAGCTGCCCCGGTTATTGTGAAGTGGAACCGTCTAGGAGCAACAACGGTTCAGCCGCGAAGTGGTAGGCCACACAAGCTCACAGAACGAGACTGCTGTGTGCTGAAGCACGTGGCACGTAAAAATCGTCTGTCCTCGGTTGCAACACTCACTACCGAGTAGGAGGAAAACATTTCTGGGGCTGATTTTCATGGTTTGATCTAGGGCCCTTAGTTCCAGTAAAGGGAAATCTTAACGCTATAGCATACAATGACATTCTAGATGATTATGTGCTTAAAACTTTGTGGCAACAGTTTGGGGAAGGCACTTTCCTGTTTCAGCATGGCAATGCTCCTGTGCACAACGCGAGGTCCATACAGAAATGGCTTGTCGAGATCGGTGTGGAGGAACTTGACTGGCATACACAGAGCCCTGACCTCAACCCCATTGAACACCTTTGGGATGAATTGGAATGCCGACTGCGAGCCAGGCCTAATCGCCCAACATCAGCGCCCGACCTCACTAATGCTCTTGTGGCTGAATGGAAGCAAGTCCCCGCAGCAATGTTCCAACATCTAGTGGAAATCCTTCCCAGAAGAGGGGAGGCTGTTACTGTATAGCAGCAAAAGGGGGACCAACTCCATATTAATGCCCATGATTTTGGAATGAGATGTTCGACGAGCAGGTGTCCACATACTTTTGGTAATGTAGTGTATTTCCAGCCTCCAAACAGTGGTGAATGAATGGAAAGAGACATCTGTTACACTAAACACCAAAAAGTGTAATTACATTTGGCGATTGTCATTAGGACAGAATATATGCTTCCACTGCTGTCCGTGAGCGTCTCAGAGTTGGCCACTCATCTCTGCCTTGGCAAAATGTCTGTGTTCTTGTGGAGCCACATCGCATTTTGGAGCATAGGCTATACAACCCGTTTTCATGTCCATTCGCTCATTTTTAATGCCTCTGACATGCGCTAATGATAAGAAGTGGTGTAATAGCCTACAGTTTTCTTGAAATGTTGTTTTAATTATTGTGATAGGCTCATGTTTTACCGGTACGGCATACCCCCAGTATATATTTAGCTGGGATGCCGTACCGGACCGTACCGCCTTACCTTCACCCCTGGAATAGACACTAGGTTGTACGAGTGAGTTTAAGGAGAATGATTGATTGATTGACTGACCATCACCACAGACGGTGCTGACCATACACACTTTGTCCAGAAGACTGTGTCCACTGGCACAGCTGCTGCAGTTCCCCTTCCCCGCTCCCACACAGGTGAGACAGCTGGCATCACACCTGAGGTGGTACCAGCAGACTGGCTGAGATTACATAAACACACACATGTGCACAGAAATAGACAGAGACATGAACACAAGCACGCACGCACAAACTCACACACAAATAGACAGACACACACGCACAATAACACACACACGCACACACAGGGCGGCAGGTAGCCTAGCAGTTAGTGTTGGGCTATTAACCGAAAGGTCACTAGTTCGAGCAGACAAGGTGAAAAATCTGTCAATGTGCACTTGAGGAAGGGACTTGATCTTAATTTGGTGGGTGCTTATAGGGTCACCATTGATAATGGCAGACCCTGGCTGTTGGGGAGTTGGACTATGCAAAAAGCACATGTACAATTCACACGTGTATTAACACGCATGTGTGAAATAGGACAAATATAAGCACCCACCAAATTATTATTATACACATTTTGGAATGGGGTCAACCATCATAATAATGAACAATCCACCTACACCAAGACTCAGAGCTCACTCACTCACCTCCTGCATATCCTGGGTCCATCACTAGTTGTCTGTGGGCTGCTCTCCATGGCATAGAAGCCAGCACTGCAGGAGGATACACACTTCCACTCCTCCATCAGATAACCATCAGCACACTGGTTACACGCCTCAATGCCCGCACCTGGGATAACACACACACGTGCACGCAGGCAAACACACACACATGCAGGCACACATACACACACATACACACACACGCACACACACACACACACACTGTAACCCATCTAAACACCTGCACCTGGAGACAACATGTGTACTGTAAACACATAAATTGTCCCTCTCATGACACATTATCACTTCAGGTAGATGGTGATGCTGATGACTAGCTCCATGATTAGTACTGTATTTTTTCAAATATGGCTTAGGGTCCTGTTTGATTTGGTATGATCCAAGTCATCCCTCCCTTTACCTGCACAGGTGGCACAGGCCTTGTGGCAGGGCTCGCAGGTGCTCTCCTGCACATTGTGGTAACTTCCTGGTCCACAGCTCCTCTGGCAACGGTTCCCCAACAGACTGGAGAGAGAGTGATAGAGGGGTGGGGGGAGGGAGAGTGAGTAAGTGAGTGAATGAGAGACATACAGACAGAGACAGACAGACAGAGAGAGAGAGAGAGAGAGAGAGAGAGAGAGAGAGAGAGAGAGAGAGAGAGAGAGAGAGAGAGAAAGAGAGAGCGAGACTCATCATTATCTGGGCTCTGTGTTCCGACCCTGAGCACACACTCATTAAGAAGTTTCATCTGATAACTCTCCAAAATACAACAAATATTATAATAGGAGTTTGCTTTGTTGCAATAGGTTTAGAATATGTGTGTGTATGTGTGTGAATTAGTATTCTCTGTGGCTGAGATGGAGAATCACTGTGTACAGAGAAGAAATGCATGAGTTGGTAATTCGGGCATCATCAGAGGGATTGGTTACCTTGTGCCGGATTTGCATTCTGTGCAGATGTTCGCCGAGGTGCATCTCAAGCAGTTTTCACTGCACTTCCTGCACATATTTGCATCTGTGGGAAAACAACAATACAAGCATTCATACCTGCTAAATATAATTCCACTCCAGTTGAAGTAAAAGCATTGTTCATTAAGCACATATTCAGTAGAGACATTGGCTTGGTTTTTACAACAATAAAGCATAATATCCTTAATCCTTTACACTCGTGGGAATTGGCCTATATGGATAGGGCTAAAATTAAATGTTTCTTACATAAGAAATATGAAATGCATAACAATCTTAGCAATTGAAATGGAACAGTTTGGAGATTATGGAAAAATTATTAGACCAAAAGGTGAGGACACAACAGTTCACCTGACACAAGACTGAATCCTAAAATGACACTGTTGATTTTATTTATATTTTACATTTACTGTACTTTTCACCGCATTTCTTGATAACGAAATCTGAAAATACTCTGCATACATTCAGTAACATGATAAGAATATTCCTGGAAAATGTGGGGTAGTTGCAACATAAAACAAAGAAATTACAAGTATTTGAGTGAGAGGTCTACCTGGTGTCTCCAAGTGGCCACACACCTCTCCAAAGTGGGCACAGTTCCTAAGCAATTTCTATGCAATTTTATGACTCAAAGAAGAGTCTCCAACTATGAGCTCATCTAGCTGTGCCGTTGAGGAACTAGAGCAAGCACACTTGTAGTTGTTTTGGTTGGAACACAACCCTCCATCCCAGTCATCACACAATTACTGTTGTTGTTAACGCAATCCAAAAACGGTCCATTATAAATCCCAATCTGGGTCAGGTAGGCATAATTTGAAGGCTTGTTCTATTGCCAACATGACTAGTTATAAAATATGATATTACAATGTTAAGCTTTCACAATGCATTTCAGGGAAACAGATAATAATTTTGGTGCGCATAGAAAGGAGTCATGAGAGCATTCAGTTGCGTGATGCAGCACATTTTCTTAACAATAGAGAAACATTGGCTCATTCGGTTCAGAACAACCCAGGGTATAACAACGATATGATATGGAAATGTGAAGTGCACATTTTGATTCACAAGTGTTTAGCTTGCTTGTATGACATCAAAGCAGTATTTATTATAATCCTCAACGTCTCCCTCACTCAAACAACAAAACATTTGCAAACGTCGCCCAATTAGCAGGAGGGATGGGGGCAACTTATTGTCCTGCGAGGTGGGTGGGTGCTGAGGAGTATTTTTTTCTGCACATACAGGAGTAATAAAGGCCTAGTTCACACATTTTGTAGAAATGTTTATTCATTTCTTATTTATTTCTTATTATTTTATATTTGATTTTGATTTATCAGAGGGTTCTGCAGCACCCTCAGCACCCCTACTTCCTGTGGCTATGCATATGCGGGTACGAGGACTAGCCTGTTAAATGTTAAGTGGATGGCCGTATAACACATTTCTTCATGAGTTAGAAAGCTCAGATATATACAGTACCAGTCAAAAGTTTGGACAAAACCTACTCATTCAAGGGTTTTTCTTTATTTGTACTATTTCTTACATTGTAGAATAATAGTGAAGACATCAAAACTATGAAATAACACATATGGAATCATGTAGTAACCAAAAAAGTGTTAAAAGTGATTTAACCCTTTGCCTTGATGACAGCATTGCACACTCTTGGCATTCTCTCCACCAGCTTCACCTGGAATGCTTTTCCAACAGTCTTGAAGGAGTACCCACATATGCTGAGCACTTGTTGGCTGCTTTTCCTTCCCTCTGCCGTCCGACTCATCCCAAACCATCTCAATTGGGTTGAGGTCGGGTGATTGTGGAGGCAAGGTCATCTGATGCAGCACTCCATCACTCTCCTTCTTGGTAAAATAGCCCTTACACAGCCTGGATGTGTGTTGGGTCATTGTCCTGTTGAAAAACAAATGATAGTCCCACTAAGCCCAAACCAGATGGGATGGCATATCTCTGCAGAATGATGCTGTGGTAGCCATGCTGGTTAAGTGTTTTTCACAGACAGTGTCACCAGCAAAGCACACCCACACCATAACACCTCCTCCATGCTTTACGGTGGGAACTACACATGCGGAGATCGTCCGTTCACCCACACCGCATCTCACAAAGACACTGCGGTTGGAACCAAAAATGTCAAATTTGGACTCCAGACCAAAGCACACATTTCCACTGGTCTAATGTCCAATGTCGTGTTTCTTGGCCCAAGCAGGTCTCTTCTTATTAGTGTCCTTTAGTAGTGGTTTCTTTGCAGAAATTCAACCATGAAGGCCTGATTCACACAGTCCCCTCTGAACAGTTGATGTTGAGATGTGTCTGTTACTTGAACTCTGTGAAGCATTTATTTGGGCTGTGTAACTCTAATGAAATCCTCTGCAGCAGGTAACTCTGGGTCTTCCATTCCTGTGGCGGTCCTCATGAGAGCCAGTTTCATCATAGAGATTGATGACATTCATGTCTTGAAGTAATGATGGGCTGTCGTTTCTCTTTGCTTATTTGAGCTGTTCTTGCCATAATATGGACTCGGTCTTTTACCAAATAGGGCTATCTTCTGTATACCCCCTCTACCTTGTCACAACACAACTGATTGGCTCAAACGCATTAAGATGGAAAGAAACTCCACAAATTAACTTTTAAGAAGGCACACCTGTTTACTGAAATGCATTCCAGGTGAGTACCTCATGAAGCTGGTTGAGAGAATGCCAAGTGTGCAAAGCTGTCATCAAGGCAAAGGGTGGCTATTTGAAGAATCTCAAATATAAAATATATTTTGATTTGTTTAACACTTGTTTGGTTACTACATGATTCCATATGTGTTATTTCATAGTTTTGATGTCTTCACTATTATTCTACTTTGTAATTCTTTTTTTTTATAAAGCAAAACCCTTGAATGAGTAGGTGTGTCCTAACTTTTGACTGAACCTGTATATATTTGTTGTTATTTATTATATATCTATGTTTTGCATGCACTTTTTGCACCAGTATGCAATGCTATAGTAAATAGTATGAAAAATAGTACATTGTAGATTTCATTTTTAAAATGTCATATGCTATGAACAACCTATTCATAAAAAATGGGGGAATAGGGCTTGAATTTTTTTTGGGATAATCTACAAACTAGGCGTATGTCGCGCGTCACTACTTCACAGGAGAGGCATTTGAACATATGTAACCATACATATTTTTTATCAAAATGCGTTTTTTAGCAGAAATGCCTTCTGGAACATGTGAACTTTCATGTGCCTTAATAACAAACTTTTATGCCATCTGTAAATACGAATACAAATGTTAAATTATGAGCCTAGTTGGTTAAGCCACGGAAAAAGACAGGAACCTTCCCGCTAGCCATGATTGGCTGAGACAATGGATGGGCTGGACATGCCGAGAGATAAGTTCGGATTGGTCTGCCATATAGCACGCTTCTGTCTATAACATGAGCTGCTCAGTATGTGTAGGTATTCCTTTCTAAAGCGGCTTTTTTAAAAGATATCACGTAGTAGAGCTGCGAAAGTGTTGCTCTCCACTTTCTGGAGGACCGAGTTTTGAAATCAGTGGAATGCCCGGTGGAAGCAGAGTATGATAGCTAAGGAGATGGATATAATTCTAGCGTTTGATTGCAAATATGTAGAGGGAGTCGAAAAGAGAACACACAGAAGGCTGTTGTATAAAACACCTGTCTCCGGATTACATCTTCAAACTAAGGGCAACCATGGCATCCGTGACAGAGAGGGAGAAGCGTTCATCCATGTATATAGGTAAGAGAGTCTAGCTAGCTTTCAAATTTTGTCAGAAAGTCATTTTCATTGCAAGTTAAAGCATACTGTTAGCTAGCTAGTGAACGTTAGCTGACTGGCTCACTAGCTAACGTTACGTGTATGATCTGTGTAGTAACATTATTCGTATCTCAGAGCCATTTGCATTGCTAGTTATAGCCTAATGTTAGCTATTTTTTTTTGTATCCTATGCATGTGACAAATGAACTTTTATTTTATTTGATATAGTGTGTAATTGCCAGAGACGGTAATGTGAAGAACAACATGACCTGCACTAAAGTCAAATTAGGATATAACGTTAGGCCAACGAGACAGTGTCCAAGTAAAAAAATTATCTGGTAGAATGCCCTGCTTTTATTTCGTCACACTCACAACCGTAAGCCATTTTCTGTAATTAGCTCATCATTAACTTGTAAATAATGATATTGTTGTGAGTTTATTTTTCCTGTAATAATAAATACAAATGAACTAAAGTTAAGACGTTGTCAGCTATATAATATGGTCATTATCTAACAAGCTAGAAACAAATCAAAACATTGTTTAGAAAGTTGCTTTCAGTTGCCTGGTTTTCTAGATTGACATATAATAAATTAATTTTTAAACAGATGGGTTTATTGGTGTTAAAATACACTAGCTATTCTATTTTGGACCACCAGGCTGCTGATGTCATGCAGCCTGTAGTTTTTGTGTTAATACTTTTTCATAACGACAACGACAAGTTTGATGTCGGACGACAATAGAATGTTCAGGATGTCACTGCGACAACTGTCTACAGACATGTCGATAGACTTAATATAAACCAGCCGTTAGTTTTGAAATCTTTGGTTGTTTAGTACACTACCATACTCACTCTGTTTAGCACATGGCCTCACATGTGAATCCTTAAAGAGATGGGTGGGGCTAAGGCTTAAGAGGGTGTGAACGATGCTGAATGGGTGTAATCAAAGAAGAGCTCTCCAGTAGGTGTACCAAAACATTCAAGGGCCATTTTCTCAAAAGTTTATCAACTTTCAAAGCAGAATTACTTTCCCATTGTTCCACAACTGTAGTGTATGATATACCATTTTCTAGCTCTGAGTCTCTACTTTTATCCAATATAAAAAACACAATTTCAAATGCTGTCTACATAAGACCGAATCGAGCCGGTCTGTCACATATACTCACAATCAACTTTACAATTGACATGGTGTACGATTTAAGCTGCCTTATTACTGTAATTATTTTTTATAACTGGTGGTCAGGGAAAATCCGACTAATTTCCCTGTGCACTGCTCAAATTCATTGTTTTCTCCTTCCCTCTGTGAACGTACCACAGAGTTGGCTAGCAAGTCTAATGATTCGTCACGATATCAACTCACATCTAATATACAGTTTGTCCCTCTGTGATGAACACAAAGTGGTTTTGTTTCACATCTTCATATTGTTTTCAAGTTTTTTAACTTAAATTCGATAAAAATCGATGTATGTTTGTCATAGAATGATGATGACTGCCTCACAACGTAGGGGGAAAATCCAGAATTGCATCCTATTCTCTATCCGCTACTTCGGACCAAAATTATGTGAGACTCTAGTGCACTACTTAGGCATTAGGGTGTAATTTGGAACGCATCCCGGGACATACCATGGTCCAAGTAATAGTTGTCACCACAACTGGCCGTGCAGCTATTGGTTCCCTCGGTCAGGTGGTGTCCAGGGCGACATGTAGTACACTGGTCACTGCGGCTGCCCGTGCAGCTTTCACAGGAAGAGAAACACTTCTTACAGCGACGCCGGTCGCCCCAGAATCCCACTGGGCACACAGACACACACGTCCTGTAAGATAGAAAGCACATGCCTTGTTGGTTGGTTGGAGGATGTTGTTTAGTGCAACACTAGTATTGTCTCCACATGGGACACATACTAAATGTATGTGTTAACTGTGTGTCCTACAGAGTTCAAAGCTGGAAAGCCGGAGGGCTACTGTGAGAAACATCCATGACTCGATAACAGCCAATTAAATGAGGTTCGTAAATATGTAATAATGGGCCGCTGGACTATTGCGAACTATTATATATTTTAATTATTTTTTCTTATTATAAAGATATATATCATCAATTTAAAGCATGAGTGGGAGACCTACTGCAACATCACTGAATCCAACCTATACATTTAGAGTGAATAGTCTAACCTGGTGTTGTTCTTGAACTTGAGGAAGAGGTGTAGACATGTGACACACTGCAGGGGGCCTGGTCCCTCACAGCCATCCTCACTACACTCTGGGTCACATAGGCCTGGAAGGAACACAACAAAACTTAATTTCTCATAATGCATTTTCATAGCCTGGAATAATTCATTTGACAAAGGAAGATAGTCAGAATAGGGAAAACATGTCTCTAACAAACACTTATAAAAAGTGGTGGAACCCTTAAGACTTGGTGAAGCCTTAGGACTTAGCCTTGACGTAGGCTACTGGTTAAACAAATGGAGCTCTGATACAGGCTACAATTAGTCGTTTGATTCCGGTGTCTAAGCTATAAAAGGGTGTGATAATTGTGTGTTGTCTTATTCCAAAGCTGTTCTGTGACAGCGGGTAAAGTGACTCACCGCTATATTCCTCAGTGAGGTCACCACCGTCAGTTGGCAGCTCTGCCGAGCGGGCTTGCTCACGGCGCATGGAGTATGGTTGCTCTGAGGTGCCATAAAGCACTAATGACCACTCTCTCAATTCCCCTGTAAATCAATGGAGAGAGAGGAAGAAAAAACTACAGGTTATCAGGTTTTTCCTAACTGAATGACTTGACCAGAATCAACTATGGCCCCAAGTTTGTCCTAGTCAGGTCTTGTGATCAGGAAAAACCTCAGGACTCTACTCATACGTTACAGTATTTGATATCTGGTGTATTTCTTGTGGTATTGAATAGTGGTAGAAGTATAGCATGGCAGACCTGTTTCACTGTTGTCCCTCTGTTGAGAGGGAGTGTCCAGGACCTCTAGACTCCACTCTCCTGCTGCCTTCTCCCCCCAGCAGTGAGTGGTCATGAACTCCCAGCTCTGGAAGCCCTCAGTGGAGTGGTCAAGAGGCCTGGACCAAAACACAACCACAGTATAATATATTGACCACTATGACCAGGACCAAAACACAACCACTGTATAATATATTGACCACTATGACCAGGACCAAAACACAACCACTGTATAATATATTTACCACTATGACCAGGACCAAAACACAACCACGGTGTAATATATTGACCACTATGACCAGGACCAAAACACAACCACGGTGTAATATATTGACCACTATGACCAGGACCAAAACAGAACCATGGTGTAATATATTGACCACTATGACCAGGACCAAAACACAACCACGGTGTAATATATTGACCACTATGACCAGGACCAAAACACAACCATGGTGTAATATATTGACCACTATGACCAGGACCAAAACAGAACCATGGTGTAATATATTGACCACTATGACCAGGACCAAAACACAACCACGGTGTAATATATTGACCACTATGACCAGGACCAAAACACAACCATGGTGTAATATATTGACCACTATGACCAGGACCAAAACAGAACCATGGTGTAATATATTGACCACTATGACCAGGACCAAAACACAACCACGGTGTAATATATTGACCACTATGACCAGGACCAAAACACAACCACGGTGTAATATATTGACCACTATGACCAGGACCAAAACACAACCATGGTGTAATATAATGCAACTGTGACTCGGACCAAAATACATTATGATCTAACCATGTTACACTGTCATTTCTGGATTCTCTCTAAACCCAAAGTTTGTCATTACGTTTTCAGACCCAACATTTTACATTTACATTTTAATCATTTAGCAGACGCTCTTATCCAGAGCGACTTACAGTTAGTGAGTGCATACATTTTCATACAAAATGTAATCCAATGTCCACAATAGTCCACGTCCCATGCCATCTGTTGTATAGATCCTAAGTTTCCTATTCAATTGGCATTGAGGGATATATCTGGGATCTACAGCAGATGGGGTGGGATATGGACTTATCTCCACATTAGACCACTTATTTGGTGAGAAAAAGTCAGACAAAATACTTTTGAGGTGAACTATCACTTTAAATCACTCAGCACAACATCAGCCAGTATGTATCATCAACAAATATTTTGAATTTGTAATGAGTGGGTGAAGTGACCAATCCCACTTGTATTCAGTACTACAGTCCAACACCCTTTTCACACTATTATGCCAACCTGAACCATACTTTGTTGGCTCAGAAATTCCCTTTTCACAGCTCCAGGACCTATGGTGGATGTGTAACCAGGCCAGCACAATACAGTTAATCTTGTCTTGGCCCAGAAGTGTGAAAAGGGTCCAAGACAAGTCTTACCTGTTTGCCAGTAGCTGTGACTTGGTCCCCGCGGGTGATGTGAGTGTGATGGAGAGGTCACCTCTGTGACTGTGGGTGATGGTGACATGGATGACTACGTGTTCCAGATAGACAATGTGCTGCAGGGGATGAAGGGAGCAGCCAGTGGACTCATACACAGACCTCAGCACAAGGCCTGGAGGAATGGTTCTGTTATATGAGTGAGGTAGAGAGCGAGAGAAGAGGGGACAGGGGCGCGGAAGGGAGTAGAGAGAGGCAGAGGGGTGAAAGAGAATGTGGGAGAGAGAGTGAGAGAGAAGGACAGAGATACAGAGAAAGTACGAGCGAAACACAGAGAAATTGTGAGGGAATTCCCATGCCGATGAATTCTCTGTGGAGATGGATAGATGGATATGCTTCAAAGAGAATAGAGGATTGTGTCCATGTTGGGAAGCAGTCAGTCCAGTACCTGCTCTGTTGGATGGGAGCCTCCTTACACACATGCTGGGAGGGGACCAGTCTCCATCGCTCAGCCTCCTTCACCATGCTCTCTGCATCCAGCAGCCCAAAGCCATACAGGTGACTCACTGCCAATTAATAATTGAATTAATTAATTGAATTAATTGAATGAATGAATGAATGGACAGAAGGAAGAACAAATACATAAACAAACAAATAAATGAATGGATCAATGACTCTAGTAAGCAATCAATTAAGCAATTAGTCGGTCAATCCAGATAGGAATGTCTTAAATGTGGTTGTTTGTCGTGTAGTGGTACAGTAATAATTGTTCCCTTGTATGTGTTTTTGAATATCAATGGAAAATTATTATAAATGAAGGAAAGCCCTTTTAGTTTTCTGTAGCTAAGCGTTGAACGAACACAAACTCAATTGTGGACAGGATATGGGGAGCAAATTCAATCAAATCAGATACCCTGGTATCCAGCTCCGTTGGTGTGCCAGTCAGGGGAGGTCAGGTGACTGGCCTGTGACGTTCTGACAATAATGTGCTGTACGTCCCTCCAAGTCAGCATTGGGCTGGATCAGGGTCACACAGACACAAGTTAACAACACTGTATAGCATATTATCTTATAGCATAATATTTTCAATAGCTTATAACTAGGGCCAGGAGTTTTTCTTGACCACGTGACCTGTCAAGGAAGAATTTGCAGTCCAAGTTTTAGCCTGTAACTAGGGCCCAGAGTTGTTCCTGGTCAGGTCATGTGGTCAGGAAAAACTCCTTGTTACCTATAATATTATCAATAGATTTAGATATCAGTGATGATATCTCTAGGAAAGTAGGTTACTTGGCCTCCAGGGCGAGTGCGATGACCCCTGCTGCCATTGGAGCGGAGACTGAGGTCCCAGAATGCTCCTTGCTACAGCCTTGTTTCAGGTCCAATGTTACCTGCCAAATAGAAATAGTCCTGTTGTGTGACTATAAAATGTTACATTAGATGTGCTATTATGCCTTATAACATCATACAGGGGTTTTAAAGATACACTTTGTAACTTTCAGTTCATTTAATTTCCTACAAACACATTCTGTCAAGAAGCAAAATAAAAAAACGAATGGATATATTCACACCATCCTTTCATTTCACAAACAAGCGCTGCAGCTGAAAATAGCTGAAGTGGCTGCACCTTTAACATGTTTTAAATCACTGTCATATACAGCTATTGTATCAAATCAAATAATTAAGTAAAATCAAAATTGACTCGTCACGTATAGCCGAGTTGGGGCCGATATACAGCTTGACTCACCATCTTGGCTCCCTGTCTGTCGGTGGAGAAGGAGCTGTAGGTGGAAGCCAGTGTCGAGGGGCATGGCTCCAGGTAGTCAGGCCTGGCCCCACTCTGGGTGGTGCTGCTGATGGAGATGGTGTAGATGCTGTTGGTGTAGCCGTCACAGGAGCAGTGGTCCCTGCTCCGCCCACCATTACCCGACGCCCACACGAAGATGGAGCCACGTCCCTTCCTACCCTGGGGGGTTCATGGGAGTAATAGTTTTGGTCATATTACCTTTGAATTATCTTTATAGGATTTGGATTCTAGACACTGATCTAAGGTTGGTTTTGCGTATTCCCCTCATAATTGGTTTAGGCTAGGATTTGGGGAGTGTAAGCTTATCCTAGATCTGTGCCTAAGGGCACCCTTCTCCCCTGTGATTAATGCCAAGCGTGAAGAGCCACTAATGATTCATATTTGTATGTTATTTACATATTGATAAGAAGATAAAGATAAGCCCTAGAAGTAAACATACAGCCTGAGGCCAAAGACTGACACACAGACAAACACACACACACACACCACACTGACACACAGCTTTATTTTCGTGACATTTCAGGACATTTTGTGGAGCAAAATTGTTTGACCATTGAAAATCCTATTTTCCCTAACCCCTAACCCTAACCTTAAACCCCAGAACCCTAACCTTAACCCTAACCCAAAAAAACTAAACCTAACCCTTAAACTTAAAATAGCACTTGAGCAAATTCAGATGAAAAGAGTCCTAACTTTACGAAAAAAAGTTATTGTTTTCCTACCTTGTCGGGACATTCGATTGAATTATTAGGACATTGGGGCCCTGATAAGGTAGGAAAACAAGTACACACACAGACGCACATGCACACACACACAGTGGAGAATAAACTTTTTGACTGTACTGATGCAGACGAGTTAGACAGACACACAGACACACAAACATACACACACACTCACAGTGCGTATGCCGTTGTCTAAAGCGAGGCGAGCCAGAGGGCCAGGTCCTTCCACAGTCCTCCCGTCATCCTCCGGCCCCCAGCTGGCAGAGTAAATATCAATGTGCTGCTGCCTGAAGCTCAGGGATTGGGCCTCTACTATGTCCGTCACATCTCCGTCCAGCATACGAATGCCTGCAGATACGGGAGTGGGATGGACTTTCATAACCTTAGCATTCCATTCACTACATAGGATGGATCACCCATAGGAATGGACCACCTGACTTACAGGAGACCTTCAGCACCATACAGTATGTATGCATCTTCAATATACAATATACCTTTACTTCTACTTACTGAACTTGAACTGAATATACAGTATGTCAATTTTTTATGTGTTTGCACCAAGGAGACACATTTTATGTTTTTATAAACGTGACTAATAAAGAACTCTAAACTTTTTATGAACTTATGAACTGTCACATGGACTCACCACCTATCTGAGCATTGAAGGAGATTCCAACGGTGCACTGGGAGTTATTTGCTGCCGCGGCAACCATCCCAGCACATTTTGTTCCATGGCTTACCAGAAATAAAAGGGAATGTATACCACATTAGCTTAGTTGCATATGTATGAGGAGACAGGCTATATGTACGACATCAAACTGGCAAAGAATATACACATTCAAAGAAGTGAATATGCATATTCATATATGCATATTAATATAATATATGAGCATAATTGTGGGAAAAAATGTAAGTTGCTTTATAAAATGGGCTAAGATTCTGCAAAAAGCTGCAATAAGTAGGGCCCTAAGTTTTTCCTGACCACATGAACTTACCACGAAAAACTCACATCTCCAGCTATGACCAATCTGCATATTGAAAATAAGAATAACCTGTTGTCATTGCTGGAGTCGTATCTGGGCGTGGGGTCATCATCATTCTCATTGAAATCATAGCTCGCAAAGGGGTCCTAAGATACAGTGACACATAAAAAAACAAAAGTCAGTGGCTAATCGGCCTTTAGTGTCTTCCAGTCTGGTCTGGTCTAGTCTGGTCTATACTCCACCAGTCAGAGCCTATTGACTCACAAATCAACTAGGCAGTGTCTGAACACTAAAGTGGACAAGACATTTAGCCTGTATTTTAATACTCTGCATTGACCTTTAAAAGCTCCCGGCCAAGAGCTTTGACAGCATATTGGATCAGCTCTGGACTTTTACATTCGGGACATTTGCCAAATTGCTTTTAATAAATGTCCTTGTGAAGTCTTCAGAAGAGACGGTTCCGAGGCACTTACATAATTTGGCCTGAGATCAGGATGCTCTCTCTCGATGCCGTCATCCAAGATGGACACCACCACTCCCTTCCCTGTGTGTCCTCTCCTCCAGGCCCCCTCGATGTTCATGTAGGACGGACAGCCCTGGGAGCCCTCACTGCAGTGCTGTTGATGCGGGAGGGGGGGATCAGTAAATGTCATGTTTACTTGGATCATTAGTTGTTACTTTAGTAATATTTATAACTACAAGGCGTCCTCGCAAAGCACAATACAAAACAGTGGGGCATATGTGGGTAATGCACACACACCTGTAGCATGTTTGTAAATATATGTTTGACCCTGTTTAAATATACCTTTTAAAAACGCATCCTTCCTTCCTTTCTTCCTTCAGGTAATCACTGATCTGTTTCGCTTACATTGCTCTCATCAATCATGTCATGTCAGATTAGTGATTACCTCAAGGTAAGAGAAAGGATGTATTTATTACATTACTGTATGTCTGCAGTGCAGTTGTTGCCTCTCAGCTGAGAGATACTCACAATGTACCACAAGCTGCACCACTGGGGGTCATTGAAAACCAGTGTCTGGGTCTGGTTAGGTTGGATGGGGCCTGGGGGAATGTGTTTAGTCCGGACGTCAATGGAGTAGATGTGACTGGCTCTGGAGTTCCTCTTGGTCCTCCAATGGACCACCTGCTGCTGCACCCACTCCACCTGCAGAGGAATGGAGGTTATAGGGATCCTACTGTAGGCTACTTACAGTAGTATGGAATGCACACTTTAGAGGGTACAAGTGGAGTTTTGCATGCTTGCTGAGTCTGCTGAATTCCTTACAGGTAAAACGTCCAATTATATTCATATAGATTTTTTTTATGTCAATTGAGTCTTATGTGTGTGCGTGCGTGCTTGCTTGTGTGTGTGCTCGTTCATGTGTGTGTGTGCAGGATGTCATGCAGCTGATAAATTACATAGGAGGGTATCAATAACACCTCCAATGGGATCTAGTTACTGTACCTTGGTCTCCTTGGCGATGAGGTCAGTAAAGTCTTTGTTGGACACCGTCGACCGCTTCACCGTCCCACTGTGACGGAAACTATAAAAGTTGTTCAAGTCTCCAATCTGAGTAAAGTAGGAAACACATAAACACACAATCGTGTATATGTATCCTAATGAGATCTGATGCTTTTTCAGCTGTGTCCCCATGTCTAAATGGCTGATAAATAATGAAGCTGTCATTGACATCAGTCATTGAGAAGGTTACTTTACACCCCTACTAGACTTTCAGGCCAGCGCAACCTGAGCCCCAGGTACTGAGCCATGGGCTGGGCTACAGCCTGTGGATACACTCCTTTCTGACACCCAGGTTTATCATAATACCACCATTACGTATGTGTGCCTTGACCTGAACAGAAAGGAACTTAGGCTAGTACACACAAAACAGACCATGTTTCCATGAGGGCTCTAATAGAGGGAAGGACAAAACAGTAAGAGTAGTGCTTTGGCTATTCTTAGGACCATACTGCTGTTGCAATCCATGAGTGGAAATGATGACTCCTTGATCCCATTCAAACTATCATACATCGACCGACTGAGTTGTGAGATGACTGAAATCAATCTCTCCTTGAACCAGGATGGCAAATAGTAGCGTGAGCCTTCGTTTCAGCTCTGAAAAGATGTAGGCATATGAAAAGAGGGCTTGTGGCCTGAATCTTCTGATAAGGAAGATAGTCTGATGTGGGTGCTCACTACAAGGTCAATGACTTGGCTAATTTGATATGGGGGCCACATGACTGTTTGAGGTCTCAGAAACGAATCTGATGAGTGCTGCAGCCAAACAACCGTGAATGATTCAGAGTCAATGATTCAGATTAAATCTAGCATTTCATGCAAAAAGCTTGTCATTCACATGGGATAGAAAACGTCTTTCATCCAAAATAGACGTACTTTAAAGGAAACAGCTAATAAAATAGACCTAGGCTATGTATCAAAATGCTGGGTTGATGGGCAGATTTGACAAACTTAATGATGATGAATGAGTAAAGTTAGATTTCATGTTTAGGCCGAAGAACAGCGGACTAAACTCCACTCCATGGTGAACTTAATTCTGTCACCAGGAGTTTAGTCCGCTAGCCAAAGAGAAGTTTAGTAGGCCTAGGCTATAGACCGGTGGAACGTTTTCCCCCATATTTGCATTGCAGTCGAACCATGAACCAAATGATAACTTTGTCTCTGCAAAGGAAACATTAGGCTACTGTAGAAAAGTATGATTCTCATATGCAACTTTGAGGAGAACTTACCTGACCCAAATTGAGAAATCCATATTTCTCCGCTATACTGTCTGCAGAGGCGGGTGCCCCATTTATCCTGATCGCCCAGTCATTTGTGTATATTAGCGGTTGACAGAGTGGCACGAGACTCCCCATCCAAAGAAACGCGAAAATACCCATCATTCCGTTTGAAACAGGTCAACTCCGTGTCAGTTAGCTCAAAAGTTTTTACAAAAGTTTCTCTCTGACTCCTTTCAACGTCTGAAGCGCCTTCACATAGCGAGGAAGTTGTCAGTTACTAAAATAGACCTATGGTCGAAAAAAAATAAGAATATTATCGGTGAATGACTGCGTTCAAAACGTGTCCTGCAGAAAATGTAATTTCCTGTTGTAATCTACCAGTGAGGACCAACCTCATTTAGAATGCAGACTAGCCTAGATATCAGATTGCCATCTTCAATGGCCCTGTATGATCTCCTTTCAGTCACTCGTTGGTGACACAAATCAAATAGGCCTATTATTGGTCAAACTATAGGCCTACATTTCACAATGTTTTAAAAAGTGATTTGATTGACAAAAATGATGTCATTTACAAATGCTTGATAAATCATTAGTAAATGGCCTAGTCTATATAGGTTTTACTGACTGAGACATGTTGACTGTATACTTTAATTTCAATTACTCCCTTAGAAGTGTTAACTTGTATGATTAGGCCTAGACTACTCTGTGTGGCAGATGAGTAGCTTTCTTAGTGAGGAGTTGACACCACTGTCCTTGGGAGGTTTTTAACAATGTAATTATGTCAGACTCAGAGTTCCTAATTAGATTGTCAATCATTCCTATTCACTGAGGATCACGTCAAGATGGAGGCCTGCAGATTTATTGCAAAGAATATACTGGGATCTACACATCAGTGGAATATGGATTTTTGATGTACACTTTTGAGGTATGTAATCATCTGACATACAATGAATATTCCCTTTAACTATCTGTTATCCATTGAAAACACAATTTATTTTGTTTACAATACCTTGAGCTGACACCCTCTGAATGAACATTAGATTCAGTAGTACAATGAAGTCTCAATCCATTCCTAAAATGTGATCATGTTAGAAATGTTTTGCTGATAGAATATATACTGAACAAAAATACAAACGCAACATGTAAATTGTTGGTCCCTTGTTTCATGAGCTGAAATAAAAGATCCCTGTGATGAGGTGATGTTGAAGGAGAAAGGCGCAGGAGGGTAAATCACATAATAACAGGCTTTATTCTGCAACCACAGAGTTAAGCAGTAACGCATCAAAACACTCCAGTGCGCAAAACAGGCGCACTGGAAAATACAAGGCACACAGAGAAATATCCCGGCGATACAAAATACAAGGCGCTCCACCGAGCTTCTCTACTCTCCACAATAAACAATCACACACAAAGACAAGGGGGCAGAGGGAACACTTATACAGGTACTGATGAGGGGATATGAACCAGGTGTGTGGAATAAACAAGACAAAACAAATGGAATGATGAGATGAGGAGTGACAATGGCTAGAAGGCCGGTGACGACGAACGCTGAAGCCTGCCCGAACAAGGAGAGGTGGCAGCTTCATAGGAAGTCGTGACAATCCCAGAAATGTTCCATACACACAAAAAGCTTATTTCTCTCAATTTTTGTGAACAAATTTGTTTACATCCCTGTTAGTGAGCATTTCTCCTTTGCGAAGATAATCCATCCACCTGACAGGTGTGGCAAATCAAGAAGCTGGTTAAACAGCCTGATCATTACACAGGTTCACCTTATGCTGGGGACAATAAAAGGCCACCCTCAAAAAAAAGTTTTGTCACACAACACAATGCCACAGATGTTTCAAGTTTTGTTTACTGCAGGAATGTCCATCAGAGCTGTTGCCAGATAATTTAATGTTAATTTCTCTACCATATGCCGCCTCGTTTTAGAGAATTTGGCAGTACGTCCAACCAGCCTCATAACCGTAGAACACGTGCAACCACGCCAGCGCCGGGCCTCCACATCTTCACCTGCGCAATCGTCTGAGACCAGCCACCTGGACAGCTGATGAAACTGTGGGTTTGCACAACTAGAATTTCTGCACAAACTGTCAGAAACCGCCTCAGGGAAGCTCATCTGCGTGCTCGTTGTCCTCATCAGGGTCTTGACCTGACTGCAATTCGGCATCGTAACCGACTTCAGTGGGCAAATGCTCACCTTCGATGGCCACTGGCACGCTGAAGAAGAGTGTTCTTCACGGATGAATCCCGGTTTCAACTGTACTGGGCAGATGGTAGACAGCGTGTATGGTGTCGTGTTGGCGAGCGGTTTGCTGTTGTCAACGTTGTGAACAGAGTGCCCCATGGTGGCGGTGGGGTTATGGTATGGGCAGGCATAAGCTACAGACAATGAACACAATTGCATTTTATCGATGGCAGTTTGTATGCACGGAGATACCGTGAAAAGATCCTGAGGCCCATTGTCGTGCCATTCATCCGCCGCCATCACCTCATGTTTCAGCATGATAATGCACGGCCCCATGTCTCAAGGATCTGTAAACAATTCCTGGAAGCTGAAAATGTCCCAGTTCTTCCATGGCCTGCATACTCACCAGACATGTCACCCATTGAGCATGTTTGGGATGCTCTGGATCGATGTGTATGACAGCATGTTCCAGTTCCCGCCAATATCCAGCAACTTGGCACAGCCATTGAAGAGGAGTGGGACAACATTCCACAGGCCACAATCAACAGCCTGATCAACTCTATCAACTCGCGCTGCATGAGGCAAATAGTGGTCACACCAGATACTGACTGCTTTTCTGATCCACGCCCATACTTTTTTTTAAAGGTATCTATGACTAACAAATGCATATCGATTTTCCCAGTCATGTGAAATACATAGATTCGGGCCTAATGAATTTATTTAAATTGACAGATTTTCCTTATATGAACTGTAACTCAGTAAAATCTTTGAAATTATTGCATGTTGTGTTTATTTTTGTTCAGTGTATATCCTTTCATCATTGAACCATTGCAAGTTTTTAGAATGATTTATTATTGATATGAATTATTAATTATACTTCTACATCATGTAGGCTGTGTGTTGCAATAGTTCTGCTTGAATGAATTCCCTTTATTCAGTTAAATGTGTTTTGAATTGCACATTTTAATAAAAGGGTTGGTGATGCAATATGCACATCGGCTTTATCATCTAGTATTCCACTTTGGAATGAAAACAAACTGGATGAAAGCTGAAGAAAACAAAGAAAAAGCACCTCTCGGCAAGCAGTCACAGGACTTTGAAGTTATCTAACATGTCCTTGGAGAGACTGACTTTGATGTTCCAGAAAATTCAGCTCAAACAAACTGCAAATTCCCCTGGAAATAATTGTCAAACTGGATTCTCGAGCACCTTGACTACCCAGCGAGTAGCTAAGGCATCAGCCCTCCTACCTATTTATTTGGTGTTAAAATGTTTTGCTTTAATACTAACTCTTAATGCACCTCTAGAGTACAGGTCCAAAGGGGGTAGTTGTTGAATGCAAATGCACACAAACATTTTCAAGTTCTGAAAGTCTTTAGTTTTGTCTTCAGCATTTGTTGCTTATTATTCAAACCTTAGAATTATTCAATTGTTTGAACGCGTTTCAAGGGACTTGCTCTGTCTGAGATTGCGTTTTCGGTCTGCTCTTTTACCAGCAATAACAGCTCTTACTAAAAGAAATTGGGTTAGCCCTCATTTTGAATACATCCTCTTTCCCTTCCCCTTTATGCAGTCTAATAAACAGGCTACAGGCCACGTTGCTTTACCTACACAAACCTCTAATTAAACTAACTAGCTACTGTGACAAGTGGCTGCAGGGCTAGGCCTATGATTAGGACAGTTAGTCATTACACTTCACAGCACAATGAATATCTCAACCCCATTTTCCTCCTGATAATGGAAGCCAGAGAAATCACTCTGTACACCCCCTCTCTCTTTAACTGGGCTTTATTTACATATACTGATTAATGCCCTGGTCTTTCTTCACTGTGGTGATGTCGGGGGTGGCGGGGGAGAATTTAGCTCATATTTTATTAAACCAATCTGCGCCTGAATTGACTCAGAAACTCGGCAGGTCCTTAATTCATTATTCACTGTTCCCCTGTGACATAGCCACTGCAGCGGCACTACACATGTAGATGGCACTCCGATAAGTGCGGCGGTTCTGCCTTTGAAATCCCTCAGTATGACTTGGTGCCAGCCGAGCTACGAGATGTGCAGAGGCATTGTTTAACTCCCTGCAGTCAAGCAAAGTTTATTTTCCATTTCCATTGTGTTTGTGTGTGTGTTTTGTGTTTGTGTGTGCTCAAATCTTGCATGAAATCCCATATCTTTCTGCAAACTATTCAATATATTATGTTTTCCATCTCCATTGTAGGCAATACAGGGGTCCTCATCTTTCAGCTTAATGAGAAAAATCTTGGTGCAGAATTACAGGTTAGCGATGTATTTAATCAAATCAATATTGCGGAAATAATAAAAGATATCTAGCTTGCTCCGCATCAGTTCGTAGACATTTGGCAAACAATACTTTGTGTAGCTGTCTAAGGGGTTGGTACTGTTTTTATCACATTGAATGTACAGTAGAAGGACCTAATTTGTTGTCATCTGATAAGAAAGTGAGGCATAATTTCTCTATTATTTAACAGTTTAGGCTAATGACTCATAATAGCATTACTATTCAGCACGTACAAGGGCAGTCACATGGATTTCATGCACTTTTGTTGATGCCTCGGGTCAGAATTTGTCAGTGAAGGCTATTAGCTACATTGCATTGGATTGCGTTATGTTGTGTTGGCCAACTTTGACCCTGGCATCGCTTTGAAGTGTCTCGAAAACAGACATTGTGTTCATCCATTTGAACCCATCACTCCTGCTTCTCAGCCACTGTAATGCTATACTCTGACATCTGTCTTTCGACTCACACCGACAGAGCAGAGCTGCATTGATGTGAGAGGGGAGTTGCTTTTGTGTATCACCCTTATCTGTTCTGCAGCACTGACAAAATGTGTTACCTTTACCGTTTTCCAGCCCAACCTGGCTGTGTATTTGTATGTATTCTGAGCCAGTCTTCCTCGCTTCCCCTTTGTTCCTTCCTCCAGGCAGACCTCAGATCTTCTTTTCTGTTCTGTAATCCCTGCTCTGTCATCGGGATTACAGCTCACTGCTGTACAGGATTAATGACTGACAACTCTACACTCCTCACAGAGCCAAGGAAGGGAGATGGGGATAGGCCTCTGGATGTGTGGGTGAGAAACAACTGTGTAGCTCTGGGGGAGATAATGTAATATTATCTGGGAGAAGCACTATACATTTGGGGTGTGTATGTTGGGGTGGTTGTGTGTGTGGGAGGGGGATTGTGCTTGTGTGTGTTTGTGTGTTTATATTTTTAGGACTGTGATACTTGCACAGCAAAAGCAGTTCCACTTATATACCTCATTGGAGCACAACAGGATGCAGGGCTCAGTTGGTGAGCCTCGGGCCTCTATTGAACTGAATTAGGCTGTGTGATGAAATGTGTGTGTGTGTGTGTGTGTGTGTGTGGGTGCGTGCATGTGAGCGAGAGAGACTTTGTGACTGTGTGTGTGACGATCCATGTCCGAGTGCTCAGCAGTGAGAAAAGTTGACACTGCTTGCTCTCCAAATGTTCAACCAAGTGTCGACACACGAGGGCATGTTGCTGGAAACCTGTTCGGAGTTGCACCCAAAAACCGTTAGGCTGTTGGGTTGTGTCTGTGAAGCTTTGAAAAATCAATTCTGTCTCTGCAACATCTGCCACACTACATCTGTTCCCAAACTAAACACTCCATTCTCCTTCCTTCAGACGATACTGTCTTGTCTGTATTGGGAAACTGCAAGAAAAAATAAGGCTAGTTAGATTCAATAATTTAAATCAATTGCATAGGATTTGGAAGAAAACAAAGTGACTGTTGTTGTCAAATGTTTGTGTAGACTGTTGACCCAAGTATGTGTCACGATGTGAAGACCATCACTAACGAGGAATCTGCCGTGTTTTTGGTCGTTTGCAGTCGTCAAGCAGCTGAGGCCTAATTTTGTGAGACGAGCCCCGGAGCGTCCAGGACAATTGGGTCTGCAAAGCCATCTGGGGGACCATGATGCACTGCTTCTGCATCTCCTTGTGTTGGGTTGCGTAATGTTTCGGGTCCTGCATCGCTTGAGGTCAACAGGCGTTTCATCCCAATCGATGTATTTTCATGCTGAAAAGTTGTTAGTTGAAACACCATTGTGTCACGACCACAGTCGTACTAACGTTTGAGTGATTATTCATTCATAATATATAATAATATATGCCACCCAGCACATGCTTTTCCAGAGTGACTTACAGTAAAGTAAGTACTAGTGCAATACGTGCTATACACTTGTTTCTCATCACAAGTGTTCATCCTGTTAAAAATCTATGAGAGCAGAAATGACACTATACTCAAACAAATTGTGGTAAAATACTTTATAGAGCAGTAATCCGTATCTGAAATATAGCAATTCAAGCAGTAGAACTCTCTGTTTTTATGTACACTTTAATAATTTTAACCCCTCACTTTTTCTCGTGGTGCATTTCTCAGCCTGATTGAGCATGTGTGTGTGTCTGTCGTTTTTGAATGATCAATTCTATTAAAAGTTTTAAATAAGGGTCATCATAATAATTGATTGGCTGAAACATCTCTGGATATAAAAGCTGGTGTTCTGACCCTCATTTGTCCATTAGTGATGAGGATGGATCCTTCCTCTCTTCTCTGTACACTCATTCTTTTCCTCTTGTTTTTTTATTCCCTCCATCCCCTAGCCTTTTATACTTAGTCACTGCCTTATCCTTTCTTTTCATCTACTACACTTTCACTTCTATAATTGGTTACGTTTTCAGAAGACTTCAGCACATTTTACAGTACCTCCCTCCCTGCACAAACAACTGATCTCAGGTGCTGAAGAGGCATTTCGGTGCAACTACAACACATGCATGTTCCACTTTCCACTCTATACAGTTCAAACACGTCAGGATCAAAACAGATTCCATTCATCTCCACACTAGGGGTCTTCCAGGTCCTTTACCTAATTTTATACCTCTTTAATATCTCTTTTATACCTCACTTCATTTTCTCTCTTGTTTACTGCTTCTTCTCACACTTGTTTTGAGCGTCCATTTTCTTTTTCTCTCTCCTTCCATATCACTCCACACACCACCACTCAGTCCCTCGCAGTCTTTAGAAGGAGTGTCCTTATTCATTGTGTCCTTCCCTACTTTTCCCCCTTTAAAATTCACAAGAACCAAAAGCACTTCTTCCGGCTCTTCTTGCCGCTGTGAGAGGGGCGTGCCGGTGTCACCGGCAGGGGTGAGTCCTGGCGGTGTGGCGTGGTGGGCTGGGGGGTCACAGTGGCTAGGGGGGAGCCCTCTGGAGGGTCCCCTACCCTCCACGTGCGGATCACTGCCCCCTCCTGCAGCCGGAAGTCATGCTCCACACTGCAGAGAAGAGAGAGAAGGATTAAGTCACAAATACCCGTCTCTCACTATCATGTCAACCTGAACTGTACGGTACTTTTCATAAATTCACTCTTGCAATCTACTCCGATATTACTGCACTCTGGTTTGAGAGTCCCACAGCTCAGAATAACTGATGCATTTACAAACAACCTACACCCGGTTGTTGTAAGAAACGACATTCAATTCTTGCCAGTAACACAGTTAAAGTCACTGGCCCTCTAGATAACATGAAAACAGTCTAACCAGCTCTGCTAAGGTAAGTAAAATGTTCAGAGTGAAGTGTTCTCTCATTTACTGTATGTCTGGATGTAGCTACCAAGCTAGCCAACTTTAGCCAGTTAGCTTCGGTGCTTGACTGCCGTTGTGAGATCAGAACGCTCAGATCAACCCTACTCTTCAGCCAGAGCATCCAGTGTGTGCTCTGACCACTCCGAGAGTGAAACGCTCTGAATTTATGAACAGACAATCTGACAACGCTCTGAGTTTACGAACGGTCCAGAGTGTACTCTTTACGAACACACCCATTGTCCATTCCTGCTTGGTTCCAGCAACTATGGTGGATGAGTAAGCAAGTCAGCAGAGTACAGCCCGGCTCGGCTTGGTTCAGCTTGTCTCCATAGTGTGAATAGACCAAAAGAGGGGTATAAAAAGCAAGAAAAAGAAAGGCAGCTAAGATACTGTTTCAGTGGTGACAGTATAGCTTTAGGGCCTAGTATGTAGGAGTAGCGTCAGGTTTAAACTCTGATGCACCCCCTCCACAGTCTATAAGCTATTCAGGTGAGGCATTAATAAATAAACACATCGTAGATAAAGAAAAGCCTATAAGGACTATTTACCTGCAGTTACACGTTCAGTAAACTGAATTGTGCTTCCCCCTGCAAACATATTTTGTTCAATTTTGTTTTACTTTGCTGCTTGCTATTCTTTCTGATTATGCAGTGCATGTCCTAGTTAGGTGGAGTTTCTCATCACAGCACAGATGCTAAGATGAAGAGTGGGATAGAGAGATGCAGAGGGCGAGACTTGACACAACAGCAGGACCCTGAACTTCAACAGCAGAACAATGAAATGTATCAGGAGCTTCACATTCTTCTCAATTTATACTAGACATCCGGCTTTGTCTCCCACACACACATATACACACACACAAACACACACACACTGTCACTCGCTCACCAGCCACTTCAGTCTGCCTTTTGCACTTTTTATTCAAACGCATAAAACAACTCTCAGGAATAGGCACTCAGACAGACACAGGCAGGTAGAGTAATGGACAAAAGGCAGGCAACAGTACAGACGGAGTATCTCAAAGAGGATTTCATCCATCCCCACTGTATACTACCGTAGTACAGAAGGTGGGGAAAAGTTACTTCAAAACTGAACCTCTTTTTCGCTCTAGAATGTAAAGAGTCTATCCATAGCAGCTTGGAAAAACGAGCACATAGGGGACTGCTATGTGACTGACTGCTAAAGCTTCAGATAAAAACACAGACCAACTCCAGCAGCCTATAAATAGTGGTGAGGCAGCCTCAAGCACTAGCTGAGTAGCCTGCTCCCTCTACCCCATCCCAACACACACATACACAGACACAAACACGTCCCCCCTCTGTACGAGCCACCACTATCCCAAGACAGTAACCCTCCAGATTTCCCCAGTGAGATGTCCTATGTTCCCACTGTGTTCCTTTTTGTGTAAATGAACAGCCCCAGTCTGTGGCCCCAGCATGATCAAGGCTCGACAGGCACTGGAGGGAGCTGTCCGCCCTCAACCTTAATTATCTCAGCTAGCATCAAGCATCAAGGAGCCTACTTAGTGACTACCGTGCAGTGGCACAAACACAACACACACGCACGCGTGCACACACACACACTCCTACCCCTTTGCTGTGCTGCTGTGCTACTGATCTCAGGCCTGTGTGAAAATAAAATGTGCTTTAACCCTCAAGCTACAGACTGGGGTCATTTTGACCCCAGAGGCATATTTTTGATCTTAGCCCAAATGTGGTTTATTCAATTCTTACTATTTTTCATGACTGTTAATCAACTTGTTCTTAACTAATCTAAATTATTATTGTGTGGACTTAGTTTAGTTTAGTGGACTCCTTTGGGGTGATTTTGACCCCAGCCAAAAACACATAATTTCGCCTATAGTAATTTGATAAATTACTATTATCTTTTTTTGAATCTAGGTTTTTTATGGAAACATAATTACAAGTTATCCATATACAACCAGAGGGTGGAGGGGGACCTGTATCAGTGATTTTGACCAGATAGACAGATCATCTGCAGAGATATAGCTCCCCATGTACTCACCTAAGATTATACTTTTCTGTACCACGTACAATGCATTCGGTAGGTATTCAGAGCCGTTGACTTTTTCCAAATGTCTATTACGTTACAGCCTTATTCTAAAATGGATTAAATAAAACAATTTCCTCATCAATGTACACACAATAGCCCATAATGACAAAGCAAAAACTGTTTTTTAGACATTTTTGCAAATGTATTAAAAATAAAAAACAGATACCTTATTTACGTAAGTATTCAGACCCTTTGCTATGAGACTCAAAATTGAGCTGAGGTGCATCCTGTTTCTATTGATCATCCTTGAGATGATTCTACAACTTGATTGGAGTCCTTCTCCATTAAGAAGTAGTCAATTTTCTTCTTCACGATTGGCTGATTCCTCCTGATGACCCAGTTGGATGTGACTCTAACCAGGTCACCAAGAGGGATCAGCCAATGAAGTTGAAAGTCCCACCTAGTTGACTACATTAAAATGGTGGAAGCCTTCAATGGCGCTGCCCATGCTAATCGACCTTTTGGCCAGTAAATATTATACCTTCCTGTATGGTGTCCCATATATACTGAACAAAAATATAAACGCAACATGCAACAATTTCAAAGATTTTACTGAGTTACAGTTCATATAAGGAAAACAGTCAATTTAAATAAATTCATTAGGCCCTAATCTATGGATTTCACATGACTGGGCAGGGATGCAGCCATGGGTGGGCCTTGGAGGGCATAGGCCCACCCACTTGGCAGCCAGGCCCACCAATTGGGGAGCCAGGCCCAGCCAATCAGAATTAGTTTTCCCCCACAAAATGACAGAAATACTCCTCAGCACCCCCCACCCCTCCTCAGATGATCTTGCAGGTGAATAAGACAGATGTGGAGGTCCTGGGCTGGCGCGGTTACATGTAGTAACACAAGAGAAATAAAATACACAATAATTAAGCTATATCAGTGGAGGCTCCTCAGAGGAGGAAGGGGAGGAACATCCTCAGTGAATTTCTGAAAAAGAAACATAGCAAAACATGATTTTCTTTCTTTTTAGATTAAACTAGACTAAATATATTCACGTCACCAAATAATTGATTAAAACACACTGTAGCCTCAACAGCACTCTGTAGGGTAGCACCATGGTGTAGCCGGAGGACAGCTAGTTTCCGTCCTCCTCTGGGTACATTGACTTCAATACAAAACCTAGGAGGCTCATGGTTCTCATCCTCCAACATATCAGAGCTCTTGCAGCATGAACTGAGATGTTGTCCACTCAATCAAAGGATCAGATAATGAATCTAGTACTGAAAGCTTAAGCTACAGCTAGCTAGCACTGCAGTGCATAAAATGTGGTGAGTAGTTGACTCAAAGAACAAGAAAGCTGATAGCTGAACAGTTTTGAACAAATTAATTTCTTCAAAAAGGAAGGAGAAGCAAGAGAGAGAGAGAGATAGCGATATTTGTTTCACTTTCACTTACCTAGCTAGCGAATGCAACTAGCTAGTTTAGCCTACTCAAACACCCGGCTCAAATAGAGAGTGATGCCATGTTAGCTAGCTGACTAGTGATCATGCTGTTTGTATGTGGCTGCTATGAAAGTGAACTGTGTTTGCGTGTGATCAGGGGTGTCATTCATTCTGCTGATTTTGTTGAAAAACGTTTCTTAAACGGAAGCAAACGGAACAGAACAGGGATAAACATACCTGAATTTGTCCAATAGAAACTCTCGTTTGCAACTTTTGGACTAATGATTACACCCTAGATCAGGTAGATGCAGGCAAGAGTGTGCAAGGCGGTATTGAACGTGTCACTGTCTGTCACCTTGATTGCGTAAATGTTTCTCTCGACCTATGCACCTACGTTGTAAACATTCATTTATAGACTAGGCTGTAGCAACCTCAAGATGGGTACAGGGAAAATTTGAGTATCATGTAGTAACCTAAACCTATCGATGTTACATTGAGCTGGGTGAATGGAATATGAATAACAGTCATCCAATATGCTGTAATATAAATATCTTCAGTTTGTGTTGGAAAGAGAAGGGTTAATGTCCAATCAGGTTTTTTCTCTTGAGGTCTCTGGATAGAAAAATCTAGCTAGCTCAGCCAGTCATTGGCTAGGCCTCTAGAAGCTGGACAGAAGGCCTCTACCATTCAACTGTATTAAATCAGAATTGTGGGGTGACAGTGAAATGAACCAATCACATTTTGACTTGCAATGGATGGGACCATTTAAAATAAGTCACATGTGAGAGCACAAGAGCAAATAATCAGTGGTGCAAACAGTAGTTTTCCAACGCTAACGCTTGTAATGTTAGCTACCTTGTGTTGTAGTAGTGTGACAATGGTGATTGTGGCTTCAGCAGCTGTTATTAACTTCAAGGTGGATGTTGTTAATAATTTGTTCATATCACCCTTTTTAAGATTAACTTTCAAACTTCTTTCAAACAAATGATCGTCATCTGGTGAGTGGCGCTATTTTTTGTTGCAGCTTGCTTGCTGTTAGCTATCTCTTTGAAAATAATGACTGTGAAACGTTGTTGAATTTAAACTTTAGATCACTGGTTAGTGTGATGAACGTGATTAAAAATATATTTGCAATCGGAAGTAATAGCTGGTTTGTTCACTTCATTTTGGAAATTAAATGGTTGTGCTTTTGTATTGTTATGATTTAATGGGGCCTACTGGAGTGAATGGGCTGCTTATTCTTTAACATTAATTTAATGCTGTGTGTGACTGCTGTCGCCTGTCGATCAGCCGTGTCTATGTGTTCGACCAAAACTGGCTCTCCTTCAGCGCCATGGAGTGCACAGGTATTCTGGTAGCTGTCCTTTCAGCACCACGAGCCATTCACCTGTGACACTGTTGTTGTCGCTGTTGGTGATAAGGGGCGGCAGGTAGCCTAGCGGTTAAAAGCTTTGGGCCAGTAACCGAGAGGTTGCTGCTTTGAATCCAGTGGCGGCTCCTGAAAAAATTCTCAGGGGGGGCAATTTTTCTGATGATTTAGGTGACCTACACACATTTTAAAAAAAGATATGTCCAGCAACAACATGAAGACAGGGGCAGCATATAAGTCAATGCCAGAAGCATTTATTGACTGATCTCAAAAGTGTTGGCTTACAAAAGCAAAATAAGTTATCACAGTAAAAATAATCAAGGGTGTTCTTTCACATTCCTCAACACTGCATAAACAATATGCATTTCCATAAACAAATGAAATATCAGCTGAAAATACAGCATCTTGGTATTTGTTCAGATTGCAGGAACAACAAGAGCTTTTACCACATTTTTTGCCTCATGGTTGAATTGGAAATATGTGCACCTGAGCATAATTCACAACAAGCAAGCTGGAGCTTTTGATAGAGGCTACTGAAAACATTGATGCAAGTTATTGGTAATAAGAAATTTTTATAGACTTCCATATTCTGCCCTCTTGTATAGATTTGTGAAAATGAACAGTGATAGACATTTTGCCTGAAAACAGAATTTGAAAATAATTTATAGAAAAGGTAAACACAGCTATCTGTATGGCTTTGTAAAAATGAACAACCATATTCTGGCCAATTGTATAGATTTGTAAATATGAACAACCATATTCTGGCCAATTGTATAGATTTGTAAAAATGAACATGAACAGATTATTTTTTTTTTTTTACTTTTTTTTAAATGAAAAATAACTATTTTAAACAACATCAACTGTGAACTGATTTGGGCGTGTGTGTGTTAAAGAGACAGACAGGGAGGGACAAAGAGAGAGAGAGGCTATATTACTTGTACTGAAACTGTTCTCTTCTCTCTTTCAATGCAGCAAAGCGGTCAATGACTTTCTCATTGAAATCAGGCATGCTGAGGACTAGTTCCCTCTCCATGGAAAGCATGGCCAGTGCATTCAGACGTTCCTGGCCCATTGAATTTCGCAGGAATGTCTTAACTCGTGTCAAAGTTGAGAAACATCTCTCAGCTTCAGCTGTTGTCATGGGAGTAGTTATGAGGATGTTCAACAGAGTCACAGTCTCAGAGAACGTCTCCTGGAGGTTGTAGCTCATGAGAACCTGGTACAGTGCCAGTGCACCACAGTTTGACTTTCTCGTCGTCGGCAAAAAGACCGTTCAGTCTCTCCAAAAGCACACTGCCGATTGAGACTGAGGTTGATTCCGAGATGGGAAGGAACTCAAAAAAGCGCTCCTGCACTTTGTGGTTGCTATCTATGTACCTCAGCACAAGCACCAGCTGTGTCTGTGTAGAAACGTCCGTGGTCTCGTCAGCTTGGATAGCTACGAAGTTCGCCGACTTCACCTCCTCCACAATATGTTCCCTCATGACCGCTAGCATACACTCCAGTAGCTCGTTTTGAATGGTCTTTGATGTGAACTTCTTTCAAAGAGACAATCGAGTTGCACTGAACGCTAGCCATCTTGATAGTAGTACGTGAATTGAATGACGCTGCTACCCGCTCTTTTCTTAGTTACGTTCATGGTTATGTTACGTATGACGAAAGCGCGTAAGTGCAAGCCCTCAGAAACCCATAGAGATTGTATTAAAAGCTCTGATATTTGAAAAAAAAATGATTTTACATGAGAGGCTATGAGACACTTCTGGGCGATTTTCAACCTGACTGAAATCGCCCCAAAAGGGGCGGGGCCATTTGAAGCACGACTTTAGCCTGATTGGACATTTAGTGGCAGATCAGACGTCTAGATTAGAACACTGATAACTACTGTTGCCGTGATATAATTGATTAGAAAAGAAATCCCTTCCTTTTCCCGTTTGGCAGTGCGTCGCCCATATCGCCCTAATGAACATACCGCCCCTGTTTGAATCCCCGAGCCGGCAAGGTGCAAAGAATTTGCTGTTCTCCCCGCGCCACTACAGCCCCGTCGATGTGGTTGGGGGCGTGCTCTTCCCTCTTTCTCCTGTAGTCCACGATCAGCTCCTTGGACTTACTGACGTTGAGGGAGAGGTTGTTGTCCAGGCACCACACTGCCAAGACTCTGACCTCCTCCCTGTAGGCTGTCTCATCACCTTCGGTGATCAGGCGTGCGTGGCCACGTACTTGTTGGAGTCGTGCGTGGCCACGCACTTGTGGTGAACAGAGAGTACAGGAAGGGCCTAAGCACGCACCCTTTAGGGGCCCCCGTGTTAAGGGTCAGTGTGGAGGAGATGTTCTTGCCTACCGTCACCACCTGGGGCGGCCCGTCAGGAAGTCCAGGATCCAGTTGCAAAGGGAGGTCCCGAGCTTGGTGATGAGCTTGGAGGGGACTCTGGTGTTTAACACTGAGCTGAAGTCTATGAACAGCATTCTCACATAGTTATTTTCCCTCTTGTCCAAGTGGGAGAGGGCAGTGTGAAGTGCAATTGAGATTGCGTTATCTGTGGATCTGTTGGGGTGGTATGGGAATTGTAGTGGGTCCAGTGTTATGACCAGCCTTTCCAAGCACTTCATAATGACAGATGTGAGTGCTAAAGGGCAATAGTCATGTAGGCAGGTTACCTTTTAGGCAGGTTAGACTATGGTGGTCTGCTTGAAACATGTAGGTATTACAGACTGGGTCAGGGTGAGGTTGAAAATGTCAGTGAAGACACTTGCCAGCTAGTCAGCGCATGCTCTGAGTACACATCCTGGTAATATGTCTGCGGCCTTGTGAATGTTAACCTGTTTAAAGGTTTTATTGGCTACGGAGAGCGTGATCACACAGTCGTCCGGAACAGCTGGTGCCCTCATGCATAGTTCAGTGTTGCTAGTCTCGAAGCGCGCATAGAAGGTATTTAGCTCGTCTGGTAGGCTTGCGTCACTGGACAGCTCGCGGCCGGGTTTCCCTTTGTAATCCGTGATAGTTTGCAAGGCCTTGGTAAACTCTGATTTACCACCCCAAAATACCCCCGCACAATGTCTCCTTGCTTCTCTACCAGATGGAAACTACAAGTGTAATGGCTGTGCTAAATGCATTGGCACTTACAAATGTAGATCCTTCCAACACCCCCAAACAAGGAAACAGATCCCAATCAAAGGTGTTATCACGTGCTCCACTAAGGCAGTTATTTATCATATAAGTTGTCCTTTGGTAAAAATGATGTGGGCAAAACTAAGCGCGAAATAAAAGTAACAATCTCTGAGCATCGTAGTACCCAGTTTGTGCCCCACTTCTTGGAAGCGAACCACTTTATTTCGTCCCTTCGCTATATCGGCATCAAACACATCTCCCTAGGAGAGAGGGTGACCGTGACAATTTATTGTTAAAACGAGAGACCGCCTGGATCTTTAATTTAAAGACCCTTTCTCCCTTCGGTCTCAACGTAGAGTTTGATCTGAGGCCATTCTTGTGACTATTGTGTTTTTGCTATCCATTGTAAATAATATTTCTAGGCTTATGTAGCCAAATTGTATCTATGATTGTATGTTATCCATTCATGCTTTTTTATATGTTCTATTTATATATGTAAATCAACCAAGTCACAGCCGGCCATGATTACAGACACCTGTGTGTGTCCTTTCAAACGATATAAACTAGTAACCTGCAGTGTTTGTCGTAATACCCTGATGAAGAAAGCTTGGCTGTTGAAACGTTGGTTATAAAATGATTGCATCTGAGCTCCTGGAGTGTGCGGCTCTCCTTTTCTTTTTCAAGTTTGCAAGCCCTGCCACATCCGACGAGTATCAGAGCCGGTGTAATAGGATTCGACCTTGGTCCTGTAGTGACACTTTACTTGTTTGATGGTTCATAAGAGGGCGTAGCGGTATTTCGTATAAGGGTCCGGATTAGTGTCCCGCTCATTGAAAATGGTAGCTCTAGCCTTTAGCTTAGTGCGGATGTTGCCCGTAATCCATGGCTTCTAGTTGGGATATTTACGTACGGTCACCGTGGGGACAACGTCGTCAATGCACTTATTAATGAAGCCGGTGACTGATGTGGTAAACCCCAGAACATATTCCAGTCTGTGCTAGCGAAACAGTCCTGTAGCTTAGCATCCGCTTCATCGGACCACTTCCGTATTGAGCGCGTCAATTGTACTTCCTGTTTGAGTTGTTGCTTGTAAGCAGGAATTAGGAGGATAGAGTTATGGTCAGATTTGCCAAATGGAGGGTGTGGGGAGAGCTTTGTATGCGTCTCTGTGTGTGAAGTAAAGGTGATCTAGAGTTGTTTCGCCTCTAGTTGCACAGGTGAAATTAAGTAAAAAAGGATTTCAGTTTTCCTGCATTAAAGTCACCGGCCACTAGGCGCGCCGCCTCTGGGTGAGCATTTTCTTGTTTGCTTATGGCCCTATACAGCTCGTTGAGTGCGGTCTTAGTGCCAGCCTTGGTTTGTGGTGGTAAATAGACAGCTACGAAAAATATCGATGAAAACTCTCTTGGCAAATAGTGTGGTCTAGAGCTTATCATGAGGTATTCTCAGGGGAGCAGAACCTCGAGACTTCCATAATATTAGAGATCGTGCACCAGTTGTTGTTAGCAAAGAGACACACACCTCCTCCTCTGAGCTTCCCCGACGCAACCGTTCTGTGCTGCCAATGTATAGAAAAAACAGCTTGATTTATATTTACCATGTCCTTATTCAGCCACGACACAGAGAAATGTAGGATATTACAGTTCTTCAGATCACATTGATAGGATAGTCTCAAACGGAGCTCATCCAGTTTATTCTCCAGTGATTGCACGTTCGCCAATAGAACGGAGGTTAGAGGCAATTAATACACTCTCTGACGTAGTCTCGTCAGGTATCCAGCACGCCGGCCTCTATAGCACCATCTCATCCTTCTTCGAGTGTTGGGGATTTGGGCCTGGTCCGCGATAATCAGTATGTATTTTGCCTCCGACTCATTGAAGTAGAAGTCCTCATCCAAATGGAGGTTAGTGACAGCTGTTCTGATGTCCAGAAGCTATTTTCGGTCATAGGAAATTATGGCGGAAACATTATGTACAAAAATGTTACGATCAGCGCCAAAAAATACACAAAATTGCACAATTGGTCAGGAACCGCCATTCCCTCTGGCGCCATTATAACTGGTCATAAATATGTATGAATTACCTAAGATACATGCTTAGTTTCAGTCAAAACAGCTTATAAAAGTATGTCAGTAGTATGAATACTTGGTAGAACTGTAATACAGAAAGCAGCTACCCTATGAAGATACACATATTGCTATACTGGTGTGTATTGTCCTAAAAATAGTTGTTATACAAATACCAGAATTCCTATAATATCCTCTAATATTCTAAATGTGCAACTTGTTGTGATATTTTGGGTGCTACACCATTTCGTTTTGAAGCATGCTCCTATAGCCCCTATACCAGTCCCATTGTTTCACTAACTAATGCTGGCTGTGGGGTTAATAAATAAAACTATTTTTTGGTCAATGTCTCCCAGGATCACTTTTTGAAGTGAATTGAATAACTTTTTTCAATACGATTTAGTATATTTCAAAAGTTTGTGTATTGCCCCTTTAAATGGCAGTTGTTTTTACCACATAAAAATGACACAATTCATATTTACTTCAAAATTCTGAAAACTAAATGATTCTATAATCAAATGATGGCAAATAAGTGTTTTAGTACTAATGTGGATTGTGCATTATATGAAGGAAAAGTGCATATTCTTGTTTGACAGAATATGTAAATTAATGGTGATTTTGCAAACATAATAGTATATTTTGATCATTTTTTATCAGATAACATTCATTACATGTATAATGATGTTTTGATAAGATATAAGTTGATATTTTGCTATGATTGTTGCTTTTTCCAACAGTTTCTTCTTGGGATCAAAATGACCCCAGTTGGTAATCGCTGTATGTACAGTAAGGGGAAAAAGTATTTGATCCCCTGCTGATTTTGTACGTTTGCCCACTGACAAAGAAATGATTAGTCTATAATTTTAATGGTAGGTTTATTTGAACAGTGAGAGACAGAATAACAACAAAAAAATCCAGAAAAACGCATGTCAAAAATGTTATAAATTGTTTTGCATTTTAATGAGGGAAATAAGTATTTGACCCCCTCTCAATCAGAAAGATTTCTGGCTCACAGGTGTCTTTTATACAGGTAACGAGCTGAGATTAGGAGCACACTCTTAAAGGGAGTGCTCCTAATATCAGCTTGTTACCTGTATAAAAGACACCTGTCCACAGAAGCAATCAATCAATCAGATTCCAAACTCTCCACCATGGCCAAGACCAAAGAGCTCTCCAAGGATGTCAGGGACAAGATTGTAGACCTACACAGGGCTGGAATGGGCTACAAGACCATCGCCAAGCAGCTTGGTGAGAAGGTGACAACAGTTAAGAACTGTCAATCTCCCTCGTCCTGGGGCTCCATGCAAGACCTCACCTCGTGGAGTTGCAATGATCATGAGAACGGTGAGGAATCAGCCCAGAACTACACGGGAGGATCTTGTCAATGATCTCAAGGCAGCTGGGACCATAGTCACCAAGAAAACTATTGGTAACACACTACGCCGTGAAGCACTGAAATCCTGCAACGCCCGCAAGGTCCCCCTGCTCAAGAAAGCACATACTGTATACAGGCCCGTCTGAAGTTTGCCAATGAACATCTGAATGATTCAGAGGAGAACTGGGTGAAAGTGTTGTGGTCAGATGAGACCAAAATGGAGCTCTTTGGCATCAACTCAACTCGCCGTGTTTGGAGGAGGAGGAATGCTGCCTATGACCCCAAGAACACCATCCCCACCGTCAAACATGGAGGTGGAAACATTATGCTTTGGGGGTGTTTTTCTGCTAAGGGGACAGGACAACTTCACAGCATCAAAGGGATGATGGACGGGGCCATGTACCGTCAAATCTTGGGTGAGAACCTCCTTCCCTCAGCCAGGGCATTGAAAATGGGTCGTGGAAGGGTATTCCAGCATGACAATGACCCAAAACACATGGCCAAGGCAACAAAGGAGTGGCTCAAGAAGAAGCACATTGAGGTCCTGGAGTGGCCAAGCCAGTCTCCAGACCTTAATCCCATAGAAAATCTGTGGAGGGAGCTGAAGGTTCGAGTTGCCAAACGTCAGTTTTTGAATACACTATAAGATGTTATCATATACTGTAAGACAATATTTTACGGTTTTCTGAAATTTTCTTGATTCTCTTGTAGGGGGATTTGAGGTGAACACAGCCAAAGCCTGAGAGACCTATAGGGACCAGATATAGGATCAAATAGATTCCCCCCCCCCCCCCCCAAATAAAAATACATGGAAATGTTCCTCAATGCTGAAAAGGTTTTAGCAGCAAACCATTCCATTCATACTGAGTGGCCTGACCTTGCTCTGCAAATTTTTCTATCCTCAGAGATATTTACTTTTTAAAACGTTTTTTTTTGTTTCCACAGCTTGGTAGTATGTTGAAACAATACAGATGAGGTGGCGAGTAGTGACCTTGCTCAAGGGCACCACAACAGCATATCCCACCAGGGACTTGAATCAGCAACTTTCTGGTCACAACCACACTATTTGTCCTAACCCCAAGGTCTTATGGTATACTGTAAACACAAGAACACAATCATATCAATATTAACGGACAACCAAGGTGAATGTCAGATAATCTAGGATGAAACACCATTTTGTCCTAAGAGAATGTGCTCTGGTGGATTGGATAGCAAAATGGCATCAGCATTTCCCCTTGTATAATCACAGATCACTACATTTACTTCAGTGTTTACCTGTATTTTACAGTGCCTTCAGAAAGTATTAATATCCCTTGACTTACTCCACATTTTGTTGTGTTACAGCCTGAATTCAAAACACAATACCCCATTACTACAAAGTGAAAACATGTTTTTAGAAATGTTTGCACATTTATTGAAAATTAAATACAGAAATATCTCATTTACATAAGTGTTCACACCCCTGAGTCAATACTTTGTAGAAGCACCTTTGGCAGCGATTACAGCTGTGAGTCTTTCTGGGTACGTCTCGGATTGTGAAACATTTGCCCATTATTCTTTTCAAAATTTTTCAAGCTTTGTCAAATTGGTTGTTGATCATTACTAGACAACCATTTTCAGGTCTTGCCATAGATTTTCAAGCAAAGTCAAAACTGTAAATCGGCCACTCAGGAACATTCACTGTTTTCTTGGCAAGCAACTCCAGTGTAGATTTGGCCTTGTGCTTTAGGTGAATTCATCTCCAAGTGTCTGGTGGAAAGCAGACTCAACCAGGTTTTCCTCTAGGATTTTGCCTGTGCTTAGCTCCATTCCGTTTATTTTTATCCTGAAAAACTCTGCAGTCCTTAATGATTACAAGCATACCCATAACATAGCGGTTCTCAGTAATGTGTTGTATTGGATTTGCCCCAAACATCACCCTTCGTAATCAGGACAAAAAGTTAATTGCTTTGCCACATTTTTTGCAGCATTATTTTTGTGCCTTGTTGCAAACAGGATGCATGTTTTGGAATATTTTTTATTCTGTACAGGCTTCCTTCTTTTTACTCTGTCAATTAGGTAAGTTATGTGGAGTAACTACAATGTTGTTGATCCATCCTCAGTTTTCTCCTATCACAGCCATTAAACTCTGTAACTGTTTTAAAGTCACCATTGGCCTCATGGTGAAAAATCCCGGAGCAGTTTCCTTCCTCTCCGGCAACTGAGTTCTTTGCGACATGCGCCGAATACAACAGGTGTAGACATTACAGTGAAATGCTTACTTACAGCCCTTAACCAACATGCATTTATTTCTAAATAAAAAAAGTAAAATAAAACAACAACAATAAAAAAGTGTTGAGAAAAAAATAAGTAAAATAAAATAACAGTAGGGAGGCTATATATAGGGGGGGTACCGGTGCAGAGTCAATGTGCGGGGGCACCGGATAGTTGAGGTAGTTGAGGTAATATGTACATGTGGGTAGAGTTAAAGTGACTATGCATAAATAATTAACAGAGTAGCAGCAGCGTAAAAAGATGGGGTGGGGGTGCAAATAGTCAGTGTAGCCATGATTAGCTGTTCAGGAGTAAATAATAAATAATTGGTCATTTAGCAGACGCTCTTATCCAGAGCGACTTACAGGAGCAATTAGGGTTAAGTGCCTTGGTCAAGGGCACATCGACAGATTTTTTTCACCTAGTCGGCTCGGGGATTAGAACCAGCGACCTTTCGGTTACTGGCACAACGCTCTTAACCACTATGCTCTCGATGGTGCAGCTGTAGGAGTCTTATGGCTTGGGGGTAGAAGCTGTTGAGAAGCCTTTTGGACCTAGACTTGGCGCTCCGGTACCGCTTGCCGTGCGGTAGCAGAGAGAACAGTCTATGACTAGGGTGGCTGGAGTCTTTGACAATTTTGAGGGCCTTCCTCTGACACCGCCTGGTATAGAGGTCCTGGATGGCAGGAAGTTTGGCCCCAGTGATGTACTGGGCCGTACGCACTACTCTCTGTAGTGCCTTGCGGTCGGAGGCTGAGCAGTTGCCATACCAGGCGGTGATGCAACCAGTCAGGATGCTCTCGATGGTGCAGCTGTATAACTTTTTGAGGATCTGAGGACCCATGCCAAATCTTTGCAATTCACTGCTAGACTCAGGGAGCTGACAGATAATTGTATGTGTGGGGTACAGAGATGAGGCAGTCCTAAAAAAATTATGTTAAGCACTATTATTGCACACAGAGTAAGTCCATGCAACTTATTATCTGACTTTTTAAGCACATTTTTACTCCTGAACTTATTTAGGCCATAACAAAGGGGTCGAATACTATAGACTCAAGACATTTCAGCTTTTATTTTTTAATGAATTTGTAAACATTTCGAAAAACATAAATCCACTTTGACATTATGGGGTATTGCATGTAGGCCAGTGTAAAAAAAATCTCAATTTAATCCATTGTAAGTTCCGGCTGTAACACAACAAAATGTGGAAAAAGTCAAGGGGTATGAATACTTTCTGAAGGCACCGAAAATATATCAGAGATTAAATTAAAGATGGTAAAATTACAGAGGCCATAAAGTTTTATACTCACCATCTGTGCTTGGTGATAGGGGGCATCACGTAGGAATTGTTTGACTCAGGTGGGAGATTCCTTATGTCACAGCCCATACATTTTATACTATATTCGTATTTAGGAGTAGCTAGCAGTTACAGAACAGCATGGGATGGCCATCTCTTATTGTCTTATTACAGCATTTGCCTAACAAGTGAGTGGAGAATTTCTTACAAATTTACCAGCAGCCAACAGCAAGATACTGTATCTTTGTTGTTCTCTCCAAGGAACCCAGACTTAATGTGCTAAAAGAAAATGTAATATTATTTTAGAGGGAAACTAAACTGAACAGTCAATCTATTCAGAAAAGTATTGTGCTAGTGGCTCAGGGGCTTCAACACGTTCTCTCTCTCTTTCTCTCTCTCCCTCGCTCTCTCCCTCTTTCTTTCCCTTACTCCATCTCTCCCTCTGTCTCTCTGTTTCCCTAATGCTGCGCTGCTGAGCTATTGACTGATAGCTGCTGGAGCGGAAGAGGCTGATGGATGGATGGATGAATGGATGGAAGAAAGGAGGGATGGGTAGATGGATGGATACAGAGGATATTTCAGGAGGAGAGGTGTGACAGCCACTTCACTGGGGGAATGGAGGGATGGGGAAGAGAGAGAGAGAGAGAGGTAAATATAACTTAGGATCTCTCCTTCTGTCTCTCCTATTCACTCACACATGAACACACTCACTCACTCATAGCTACCATGTTGAGCTTCTTTTTTAAATAATTTGTTTACCCTTTTTACATTTTCGGAGTGTGAAGGTTAAGATGATCCCAGGGGAAGAGGCAGAAATAGGGTTGAGGAAAGGAGTGAGGGGGTAGGTGAGGTGAGTGGTGTGCAGAGATGAGGAAAATAAGGAACAGGTTGAGAGGAATAGGCAGGAACACACTTAATGCTCCACAACATTTGACATCCTCGGGCGACTGACGGCGGTCACCGACAGCTGAGGGGCACATCAATGTGACCACAGTGTTTTTTAAATGGTGCTTTGTAGAAGGGATGGAAGAGAGGAATTAATGCTGAGAACTAGGTAGGCTACTGTCAAAAAGGGGCAATATTGATTTGTAAAAGGAACAGTGCAGTGAAATGAAATCACACTTTAATCATTTACCTAAAGCAATTAGACCTATTCTTACTATATTTAGGCTTCAGCTTCTTTTCAGCATCTAATTCCTCTCCCAGACTCTCACCACCATAAAAATACTGTTAGACGGCTGAAGCAAGCACACAAAATGTATTTTTAGTTATTGAATTGTTCACCAAAATTCATTTCCAGACATTTATGTAAATTAGAAGGGAATAAATCTGTATTGAGCCTATATGATTCATTTAACTTTACTTGACTAGTAGACCCATGCTTCTCATATTGCATCCAAATAGCCTATTCATCCTCTTATATTAAGATATTAGCTATTTCCTATAGAGGCAGCAGATTGGGGATTGTGCTAATGTAAGCGGTTTAGCTAGGCTAAATTAGCTGTGGGTGTGATATGAGTGTGATTTAGTATTTATATGACACAGCCACATTAGGCAGTTTATCCCTGTTCTGTACGCCACTCTTGATGTTCCCCTCTCTTCCCTGTTTCAAAGACATGATGGCATGCATGACAAGGATGGATACCATCTGGCCTCACTATTGGCATGAGCAGCATCTGTGATTATTGCCAAAGACAGCATAAACAACCCAGCTAGCACATAATGTTCTGAGAACCATACCTCACTATTGGCATGAGCAGTATCTGTGATTATTGCCAAAGACAGCATAAACAACCCAGCTAACACATAACGTTCTGAGAACCATAGGTTTCTTAGAGTTTGGTGAGAGTGTGGTTGTCCTATGGTTATTTTGCATACAACCTTCACACAATGTTCTGGGAATGGTGCAGGATACCCAGCTAGCACATAACGCTCTCAGAACCATATGTTTCTTAGGTGGGAATTTCAGTACTTCAGCATAACGTTTTCTACAGGTTTTCCTCATGGCTCTATTTAAAGTAATGTTCTCAGAACATTAAGAAAACTGTCCATAAAAACCACAAGAAAACATTAGTAACGTTCAAAGAACATTCTAAGAATGTTATTTAAAAACAGATACATTCCGTTCTCAGCGTCAACAAAACTCTCTCTATCTTCTATCTTGTAGTGTGTTTAGGTGTGTTGGCCGCGCCCACTAATTGGCCACAACTGATCTTAATGAGAGCTTGTTTCCTTTGAAATGGGGTCTGTTTGAATAGACTAAAATGAACAGCTTTGTATGAGTAAAAAAAACATGATTTTTAAAATGTATTTAACCTTTATTTAACCAGGTTAGTCTCACTGAAATAAAATCTATTTTTCAAGAGAAACCTGGTCCAACCAAGACAGCAACAGGGGGAACAATGTTTGAAACAAATATCAGACATATTGTAACAACTTACATACATAGACACACCAACCTGGTGGCGCAGTGGACTAATTCCATGGATAGAGAACAGAAGTTCATAGGTTTGAATTTCACTGACACCATGCCAGAATTAATGCATAATTAATGCCTAAGCAAATGAATTTCCATGTGTCCTATCTGTGCTTGGAGTTCAAAAACAGTTAACCCAAACTAAGCTAGCAGTGTTATTAAAAGTCTTATTGAAACATGTTCTCAGATTGTTTTTCATTATCTTCAATAACCTATAATTTCTGTTTCCCAGAACAAGATACATTTTCACTTCCGTTCTCAGAACGTTTAAAAAATGTTCCGTTTTACCAGTCAGGAAACTTATGGCTTTGTTCCTAGAACCAATGGGAAAACCAAAAACGTACGTTCCCACAACTTCCAAGGAACCAAATGTGCTAGCTGGGAAGGGCTCTATATCTCACTCACTCTCTCTCTCCCACTCTCTCTCCCACTCAGTGAACAGACATGTACCACCCACACTCACACACCCACACCCACACAAATAACACACACACACACACAGGAGAATAAATGCTTTCCGAAATAAACACATGCACTCACACACATACATACACATACTGTACAACAAAGCCATTTTACAATGAAATATATACGATTACATTAATGTGATTATGGATCCCTGGTTTAATGCAATAACAACATGTGCCATTATATTATGTCACAGTGTGCGTTATTGTATGCTATTAAGTTCAACTGAAGGTGTCTGTAGATGTTGTAACTCTATTATAATGCGTTGCGTATCTCAGTGTGTGAAGAGCCAGATCATGCTGGCTGAGCATTATATCCCTGTGTTATTTCATCTGAATGGGAAGTGAACCTACAGTGTTTCCTCACCTCTTCCCTATGAACCGCCTGTTGCTCCATGGCCTGGATGCCTCCGAAGGAAAGATGGATTACATTAGGAGCACAGCGCACCGCCGACTCTGCCCTTTACACACACACACACAAGCGTGCACGCCCGCACACACACATACATACGCACACCATCTACTCCATTATCAGCCTCATCCACAGGCTGCTAACTCAGACACACTGGGTCGGAAATCCCTGACAGGGTAGTTAGTGAAAGGTCAGTGTGAAGAATCGGACAAATCCCTTTTTAGAAAAACCTGATGCCTACACATCTAGTTCTGCAGAATGCACACCACCAGTCTATCGGTTAGAGCTTTACTCTCTGCCTTTCTGTTCCTGTCTTTCTTCCTCTATCTCTCTCGCACGTGCACACACACACACACACACACACACACATTCTCTCTCTCTTTCTCTCTCTCATTTGTAGGAGCCTAATGTGATTCCTATTCTGCCATGACTTTTCACTACCGTTCACCATCATTTCAGACGACACCGTCATTGTTGTCAATGTTTAATGAATGACTTTAGAGTTGGCACCGGGTGAGAAGACTTCCTCCCAGAGATGTAGTCACACATAAAGTTCATCTTGGTCAGTAAGTGTCTGTGAGGTTGGCTAAATGCATAATAGATGAGACGAGAGGATGAAGGATATAGTGTTTTAGGCTGTTGTATTGTAAAGCAGGTTTTGATTGTCAGGGCATAGGGAAATATTTGATTCTAATTCATTCCGATGTCAAGGTGGAAAACAATAGGTAAACCAACCACACAGTACCCATTCCTCTCACCTCCTGTAGCCTCCCTTCAGCTATCCTCCCTTCCCCCCTCTCCATTCCTCTCCCTTCCTCTCCTCTTCTTCCCTCTCTCCTCTCATCCTTTCCCCTCTCTTCCCCATCATCTGAGTACGCACTGAGCTTTCCCCCATCATCCCTCGTCCTTCATCCCTCATCCCTCTTTAGTTGTGAAATGTATTTATATTCCACGTAGAGAAGCGGGACGGGAAAGTGACACAGCCAACCTAATAAAGGAGGCGGCCATCCCTGATGTCTGTGAAAGACCATATTTCTCGGGATCAATCCGCTACAATACCCAGCTGTCACATCCTATGCGTTTTCATATGGTTGCCAAGCCCTGCTCAGACTCAGGCTCCGCATTGAGGAAGTGAGGGAGATGCCAACGAGAGACGTGAACCCAAAACACGGGAACCATAGTAGCACTCTGGGTCTCTGGTGCTCTGCAGCCAGAAGCACATTATGGAGGTCATAAGAGGAGTGAAAGAGGCCCCTTGCACCACAGCTGATGTCCCTAAAGGCACTCTTGAGTGACAGAAGGAGATGCAGTGATTTGTTTCTACTAGATTCTACACTTAGCAGTGCTCTCACATGCACGCACCCACACACTGCATTTTAATTACAGCACAGGAACTGGCAAGGAACCGAGACCTTGATGCTTTGAGTGAGTCGTGTCCTTTTAAAAATTCATTTAATTCAGTAAAAGTCTATCAATTCCTGTCATTCCTCTAAGGTTTTTAAACATGCAGAGAGCGTAGAGCGCTCAGTCACAAGGACAGCTCAGTCCAGCCCTCTGGCTCCGATCCTTCACACACCGACCAGACGGGTCTTGAGGAGAGAGGTTTTTTGTGTGTCCTTTTACCTTTATTATTACTTTTTTAAATCTTTTAACGCGTTGATGAATATTTAATGCAGATGAATATTTCACTGCGGCACACGGCAGTCAGGAGTTGAGAAAATAGATAGAAAAGGTGCAGAGAAGGAGAAAGAGGATAGAGAGAGTGAAAGAGACATTGAGATGCAAGGAGAGTCACCTCTTCTTCCACCAACATGCAGCCTCGCTATTCCTCTCTGCCCCACCCAGCTCTCCACTCCTTTGGTGCATTATCAGTCAGAGGACAGGACAGTACAGTATCGGAGAGTCCAGTAATGTCACTCAGTGTTGTATCAGTGGAGTTCTGCTGCGGAAAGCGCTGAGTCATGATGTGTGTGTGAAGTGTAGGAGAGCGATGAGTTGGTAGGCGCTGTCAGGGGATGTTTATCTCAAACCAATGAGATTGATCATTATGAGTCCACCCTCACTCCAGTGACTCTACCCTCCGCTCCCTCCGTCGCCCCACAGACCCAGCCGAGACTGGTATTCTCTTCCGCAGTCGCAAGACACTCTACACTTCAAGGGTGCGACGGGTTCACCGACGAGCTTCAAAACTTTGAGACGTATTCGAGGTCAAAGGTTCACACGGGAGTAAAGGAGTGACTCAGACAGAGGACGATCTACGAACCTGAATGAAAGCCATTGCTATCACACAGTGTATGAGCTGATAACAGCCAGCAAAGCAAAAGGAAAAAAGCACCCTCAGCAGCCATTCTATAGCGCTTATCTGCAGTTCACTGAGTACGATATGAAGGATTGTCCTCGCAAACCATAGCTAAGACTCTTAGCAGCTACTCACAGGAAATCGAAACTCACTCCAAAGAGTGGCTTCATTTTTTCTCCACATTAAACAAATTAATCCTAGTTTAAGGCCCTATCGGCTTCCTCAAGAAAGGTGCATCATTAAACAATATATTGTGAGGAGGAGACAGAGATTTGGTCAGTGATCTGATTAGGCTGATGTCCCTGTAAAACCTGTAGGGATCGAAGCACAAGAGTTCGCTGTTATAACTCAAGCTTTGTTCCATAAATATACCATTAGCATAATGCATAATAGGGAGGACTTTTATATTCGAAACTCTACTCACTAATTAACCCTCCTGCACGCCTCACAATGATATTCACATATTAATATGCAGTTAATGCGCCACGGGTGCTGGATAAATAATATCAGATACAAGCGTTCCTGTACTTTTATAGATACCAGCTTTAGAGGAAATACACTGGAAACAAATGGAGCACTTATTAGTCGAGCCGCAATGCAATTTGTAACTATGTTGAAAAGAATTGTGCAATTGTGTCTACATTTGCATTGCTTAAAGTTTTCATTAGCATTTTTAAGTAAAGGCTTCTTTTAAAAGGAAATATTCTGAAGAAACTATAGAACAAAGGTTTATGTCTGATTGACCAACATTTCTTCACTTCTTAGAGTCATTCCCAGTGGCCAAAACGAGTAGCAATGACGTCAGTCTGGCGTCTTTTATGACAACATTTTTCCTGCTAGGTTGGAGAGTGCAGTATTGACCTGCATATAGGTGACTTGTTTCAGGAAACTAGACATATGTCTACTTCACAGGAGAGGCATTTTAACGTAAACTTTTATTTATTATCAAAATACGTGTTTTTTTTGTTGCATAAATGCCTTCTGGAACATGTGAACTTTCGTGTGCCTTAATAACAAACTTGTATGCCATCTGTAAATATGAATACAATTGTTAAATTACGAGCCTAGTTGGTTTAGCCACGGAAAAAGACAGGAACTTTCCCACTGCTGGACATGCCAAGAGATGAGTTCGGATTGGTCTGCCATGTAGCACGCTTCTGTCTATAACATGAGCTGGTCAGTATGTGTAGGTATTCCTATCTAAAGCAGCTTTTTTTTAAAAGATATCACGTAGTAGAGCTGCAAAAGTGTTGCTCTCCACTTTCTGGAGGACCGAGTTTTGAAATCAGTGGAATGCCGGTGGAATTAGAGTATGATAGCTAAGGAGATGTAGATAATTCTGGCGTTTGATTGCAAATATGCAGAGGGAGTCGAAAAGAGAACACACAGAAGGCTGTTGTATAAAACACCTGTCTCCATATAACATCTTCAAACTAAGGGCAACCATGGAATTACGTGACAGAGAGGGAGAAGAGTCCATCCATGTATATGGGTAAGATAGTCTAGCTAGCTACATTTTTAGATATTATACGTTTCTAATTTTGTCAGAAAGTTGTTTTCATTTCAAGTTAAAGTGTACTGTTCACTAGCTAGCTAACATTAGCTGGCTGGCTCACTAGCTAATGTTACGCATATGATCTGTGTAGTAATATTATTTGTATCTCAAAGCCATTTGCATTGCTAGTTATAGCCTAATGTTAGCTAGCTAGGTAACATTGAACCTGGTTGGTTAGCTACATGCAGATTCATGCAGTGTAGTAACGTTATGAGTTGGGATTATGGTTCATTGTTTAGCTAGCTAGCTAGCTACATGTCTAAACAAAAGGCTCCACTATGCAAGTAACCATTTCACTACACCTTCTGTATCCTGTGCATGGGTCAAATAAACTTTGATTTTATTTGATATAGTATGTGTTTAACAGAGACGGTAATGTGAAGAACATGACCTGCACCAAAGTCAAATTAGGATATAACGTTAGGCCAATGAGACAGTGTCCAAGTTCTAAAATCCTCCAGTAGAATGCCCTGCTTTTATTTCGTCACACTCACAACCATAAGCTATTTTCTGTAATTGGCTCACCATTAACTTGTAAATAATGATCTTGTTGTGAGTTTATTTTTCTGTAATAATGAAGACAAATGATCAAAAGTGAAGACGTAGTCAGCTATATGATATGGTGATTATTTGAACTGGCTAGCCAGCTAACTTAACATTATCTAGCTAGCTAACAAGCTAGAAACAAACCAAAACATTGTTTAGAAAGTTGCTTTTAGTTGCCTGGTTTACTAGATTGACATATACGAAATTCATTTTTAAACGGGTGGGTTTATTGGTGTTACAATACACTAGTTATGCTATTTTGGACCACCAGGCTGCTGATGTCATGCAGCCTGTAGTTTTTGTGTTTATACTTTTTCATAACGACAACGACAAGTTGATGTCGGACGACAATAGAATGTTCATGATGTCACTGCGACAACTGTCGATAGGCGTAGTATAAACCAGCCTATAGTCTTGAAATCTTTGTTTGTTTAGTACATGGCCTCACATGTGAATTCTTAAAGAGATGGGTGGGGCTAAGGCTTAACAGGGTGTGAACGATGCTGAATGGGTGTAGACAAAGAAGAGCTCTCCAGTAGGTTTACCAAAACATTCAAGGGCCATTTTCTCAAAAGTGAGGTTAAAAGTTTATCAACTTTCAAAGTAGAATTACTTTCCTATTGTTCCTCAACTGTAGTGTATGATATACCATTCTAGCTCTGAGTCTCTACTTTTATCCAATGTAAAAAACACAATTTCAAATTTTGCTACATAAGACCGAATCGAGCCAGTCGGTCACATAAGGGAGTGAAACTATCTGGCTGTTCAAAGCTATTCCAGCCAGGCAGTGAAGTATTGACCCAGAAGGCATTGTATGGCATTGACTATGACGGATGGAGCTGTAACGTTAGAACATCAACCACTGAAATATTGCAGAAAGCTCTCTTAGGCACTACATTACTGAGGATTATGAAATACAACCTAGATATACAGTACATCGTAGAGCTGCAATAAAGTCTGGGATAGATTGCACAATATGAGGGGATGAATTGGCACGAAGGAGCATTTTGAGAAGAGTGGGACAGAGGGTGGAGCTGGTCTTCAAAGGGTCTACATGAGAGCGTGAGATGAACAAGTTGGTAGCCATGACCATATCCACGACTATTCATAAGGATACAGTAGTATGTTATGTTCTGTCACTGTAAAAGTTAAAACATTATGGGCCAGTTTCCGGGACATAGATTAAGCCTTGTCCTTGACAAAATAAATCAAAAAATGGTTCTATTGCGCATGCTTTTCGTCCAGGACTAGGGTTTGATTGTGGGAAGTCTGTGGTGCTGGGGGTTAATACAATAACACAGCCGGTCATAAAAACTGAGAATAAAAAACATATTGACGGTCAAAATCAATAAACATCAAACACACACCAACCTATTTACACAGATCTAACTTAACTGAAACACTTGGCACACGAACTGAGATGAAAGGTAAAGATATTGATATTCAATCAATCAACAATAAGAAGAACAAGAACAAGAACCTGTGAGTCTTTCATGTCTTTTATCTCTTCCTCCTTTCTCACCTCTCTGTTTTGCCACCTCTTTCCATCCACTGCCAGACCGTGCTCAACTAAGCTTCAAAGAAAAGGAATTGCCTGCTCACTAAAGCCTGTGAAATCCATGTCAAGCTCAGCAGAGGCCTTGACAGGACACTATGGTGACAAGTGTTCCTTTGACCAGAAAACAATACTACTGTGTGTAACGGTAACATTAAGTAGTATAGAGAGACACCAGACCCGCCTGGGTTACCTAGATCACATGGTGAGGATAATATGCCTGTCTAAACTCTCCATGATCTCTCTCTCTCTCTCTCTCTCTCTCTCTCTCTCTCTCTCTCTCTCTCTCTCTCTCTCTCACCTCACCTCACCGGTTTCCTTTTTTTGTGTGTCTCTTGCCTTCTCTCTTTCTCTCTCACTCTGTCTCTCCCTCCCTTCCTCTCTTTTTCTCTCTTGCTGTGTTTCGCTTAGATTTCAGCAGGGACGTGACAGGCCAACTTCCACCGCTTTCTCTCTCTCTCTTTCTCTTCCTCCTTCTCTCCTCTCTCCCTCCACTGCTCTCCTGTCTTTCGTACTCCCCCTTGTTCTCATGATTTTGACATTTACAACTAAGAGACATGGATTTCCATTTTATAGTAATCCTCCAGTGCTTGCCTGGCTTTTATTCATCTTACTGTAAACTGTGAAATCCTGTTTGTTAATTGACTGATTTCAATTCAAATTTCCAACAGCAGCGGGGTGATTAAGCAGTATTTGTGACTTTTCGTGCGTGTGTGTATACGTAGCCGTGTGTGTGTGCGTGCCTCTATCTCTTTAAGAGTCTTCAGCATTTTTGTTCACGTGTCAGTGAATGTGTGAATGTGTGTGAGTGTGGAATGCCTGCCTTCACAAATCCCCCTCACTGGGCTCAATGAACAAACCTGCTGCAGCATTATTCACACCTAAGCGACGGATGAATAGCCTATATCCTAAATGTTGCGTGCCGTTGCTCGATAATCTTGCTTTGCACAGAGACTGCCTCATGGATGTCGTAATCCTGCCGAGCTATAAAACTGACTGAATCGCAAATATGAATGAGATTTGAAGTGACAGTGAACCAACCGCATGTTACTGTCATGTAGGACGCCCACATCCTGCTTACAGAACACTCCCTAGTTAATACATGGGCACTCATATGCACACACATGCACACACACTCAAAGCACATGTGCACACACTTTCAACCCCTGTCTTACCTGTATATGATGCAGGCACAGTCTCTGCACGTGCCACAGTTCTCTATGTCCTGGCCTGTCCGGTAGGAGTGTCTCCTGGAGGGGCAAACACAGATGACATCATCACCAGGGGACTATTACAGCTGCCACCTTGGCTTGAGTCACAGCATCAGGAGAGGGTGTGTATGTGTGTGTGTGTGTGTGTGTGTGTGTGTGTGTGTGTGTGTGTGTGTGTGTGTGTGTATGTGTGTGTGCGTGTGTGTGTGCGTGTGTGTGTATGCATCCGTGGTGTGTGTGTGAGAGAGAAAGGGATTGGAAATAAGCCGGACTTCAGTCTTATCGTCCCTGGCTAGGTTTCATCACTTCATCTGAGAAGTAGCTAGCTCTATTTTTATCATGATGAAGTGTTGCCTCAGTCCCATGATTCTCCTCCCGCTAACTCCTCATCCAGAAACCCACTCCTGATTATATCTTTTGAATGATTTTACCCCAACCGTCTCCCTGATGGCTACGTAAAGCATGACTTTATCTTCAGGGAAAAAATAATGTTTATGAGTTAAAAGTCATGTCTGAATTTGAAGATAGGTCAACCCTGTGATATACACCCAGGGGCAAAACTGGTTGCAGTGACGACAGGATGGCATCTTTTACCAGTGTTGTAGTCGAGTCACTAAACCTAGAGTCAGTCGAGTCCCAAGTCTCCTGTGTTCGATTCGAGTCACGAGTCCCCATGGCTGAAGTCCGAGTCCATCAATTTATAATAGGTCTTATTATAGGTCTTATTATGCAATGTTTTCTAGTCGCCAACAGATGGCAGTATATCACCACTCCCTCATGAAAAAAAAACTACTAATTCTAGTCAATACCTGTGTTTCACAGGTAAGTCAGGCTCTCAGCTAAATTTTTGTAATTGCCCACTGATATTTGTGTAGGTGTTTTATTGCAGAGTTAAAAATAAAGGGAGACTTGTCAGAAACTGGCTATGGGATGCAGGGGAGAAAGTGGGAGGGTAGAGTGAGACAACATATTCAAAGACAGCCTACTTTTCTATACTCAAGCGGAGATAGAGACACATAGCTAGACTATTGTTTTACTATTAAACTCAATACTAATATTGTTTTCAATTTCGTGAAGCAGTTTGTGTTTCTTAACCAGTCAAAGCTAAATAGTAGGCTGGTGACTGGTGTTTGCAGGGAAGCAAGAGAGTAGTTTGCACGATTTGTAGCCTGCTACGATCGGAGGCGGAGCCGGAGAGGAGCTTGGCTGCCTGTCTGCCGACAATCATCGCTTGCTCCCCCGCAGCTTACCAGCTGATGTAGGCTGCTTGTGTCGGGTGTGGCGCATCCTTCCCACTGCTAGAGAACTACGCACCCAGTGCTGCTAATACTCTGCTCATCATAGGAGCCTATCCAGTCCAAGTGCAAATACACGTCACGAGAAGGAAAGACTGAGGAAAGACTGAGTCACCAATTGTCGAGAAAGCGAGTCCGAGTCCAAGTCCAAGTCACCAATGGTCGAGTCAAAAGTCATGAACTTGGTCCTGGACTCAAGTACTACAACACTGTCTTTTACTACATCCTTTTGACGTCATGGTCAGGTTGTATACTGGTTGTATAGGAAGATTTGTTAACGTCTTTTTAGCAACCAGAAAAATACGTCTTTACCCGGTCTTTACCTGGTCGTAATCCAATATATGACTTCCTTCCCCCAACGTTTGAGCTTGTCAAGAAAAATATGTCTTTACCTGGTTGTAACAGAGACCATCTGGTTATATGACGTACAGTACCAGTCAAAAGTTTGGACACACCTACTCATTCAAGGGTTTTTCTTTTTTAAACTATTTTATACATTGTAGAATAATAATGAATACATCAAAACTATGAAATAACACATATGGAATCATGTAGTATCCAAAAAAGTATTAAACAAATCAAAATATATTTTATATTTGAGATTCTGCAAATAGCCACCCTTTGCCTTGATGACAGCTTTACACACTCTTGGCATTCTCTCAACCAGCTTCACCTGGAATGCTTTTCCAACAGTCTTGAAGGAGTTCCCACATATGCTGAGCACTTGTTGGCTGCTTTTCCTTCTCTCTGCTGTCCAACTCATCCCAAACCATCTCAATTGGGTTGAGGTTGGGGGAATGTGGAGGCCAGGTCATCTGATGCAGCACTCCATCACTCTCCTTCCTGGTAAAATAGCCCTTACCCAGCCTGGAGGTGTGTTGGGTCATTGTCTTGTTGAAAAACAAATGATAGTCCCACAAAGCCCAAACCAGATGGGATGGCGTATCGCTGTAGAATGCTGTGGTAGCCATGCTGGTTAAGTGTGCCTTGAATTCTAATTAAATCACAGACAGTGTCACCAGCAAAGCACCCCCACACCATCACACCTCCTCCTCCATGCTTTACAGTGGGAACTACACATGTGGAGATCATCCGTTCACCCACACCGCGTCTCACAAAGACACAGCGGTTTGAACCACAAATCTACCTCATGAAGCTTGTTTAGAGAATACCAAGAGTGTGCAAAGCTGTCATCAAGGCAAAGGGTGACTATTTGAAGAATCTCAAATATAAAATATATTTTGATTTGTTTAACACTTTTTTGGTTACTACATGATTCCATATGTGTTATTTCATAGTTTTGATGTCTTCACTATTATTCTACAATGTAAAAAATAGTACATATAAAGAAAAACTCTTGAATGAGTAGGTGTGTCCAAACTTTTGACTAGTAGTTTTCAACCACTTGTCATATAATGCAATGTTTCTCAGTATATAAAAATGGCTCTGAGTACAGTCATACATATGTCATCCCACCCAAGCGTTCATATTAGCAACCACATTACATTGGTGATTACACAGTTCATGATTACAGACTTTCTCGCCATAGACCACATGCATGTCTTCTCCTATAATAAATAATAATATGCCATTTAGCAGACGCTTTTATCCAAAGCGACTTACAGTCATGCGTGCATACATTTTTGTGTATGGGTGGTCCCGGGGATCGAACCCACTACCTTGGCGTTACAAGCGCCGTGCTCTACCAGCTGAGCTACAGAGGATCTCCTCTCCTGGAGTTTTCCTAACCTCCTCTGATCTAACATGTTGGTATGATAACGATGGTGGAGAAATCCGTAAGCAGCTTAGAAATGTGGGAAATAGATTAATTAAAGTGCTGATGGGAATCGTAAAGGGTTTACACTAAGAGCCTGCTCCGCAACTAAAACCAACGCCTGCACTCGCATGACCTCATCATCAGCACTGATCGCTATCGCTGCTCGCCGAAATTAGAAAATTATGGAGAAATTAGGTGTAACTCATCCCCCAAAAAAAATATGCAATGTATTTATTTACCATTTGACGTTTCGGAAATTTGGGTCGGAAAATATGGAAAGAGTTTTGAGTTGTTGATGACGTGGTGGATTTAATCACAGATTTCATCTCTATTTCTCTCTCCCTCCCGATCTTTCTTTCATCTGACATATCCTCCTCATACCCTCTCCCCTTCTCCTCTCCTCCTCATTTTCACCAAATGTACATTTCATTATGTCCGCACTGCACACCCGGGTTGCCAAAATATTTACAGCATCACAAGGCTGGACTGGCCTATAAATAGATGGGTGGTAGAACAGGAATGATCAAACAAAACAAACGTCCATCTGTAATATGAAGAACACAACATGAGTGATATCTGCGAGGAGTAATATCTACCAACAATAACCCTCAATACGATTCCAGAATGAGAAAGAAAATGTTATTGTGCCAAGATATGATCACATTGTATTGTCTGGGTCTGATTCATTTTCGCATTGGACAACTTCTTTGCACAAACAATTACCTCTCGAAGCAGAGCTAAGAAAACTTATGTGTGACATTTACTTTCCAGGCCTTTGTGTTTCTGTGCTCCAAGGCATTCCTTTTTCTTATTCGAACCTTCTGTTTTCTAACTGTTTCCTAATGCCAGCAGCATACCAGCCTGTGTCCCACTGCTGGCTTGCCTCTGAAGCTAAGCAAGCCTGGTCCTGGATGGGAGACCAGATGTTGCTGCAAGTGGTGTTGAAGGGCCAGTAGGAGGCACTCTTTCCTCTGGTCTAAAAAAATATCCCAGGGTGTAGTGATTGGGGACATTGCCCTGCGTAGGGTGCTGTCTTTTGGATGGGACGTTAAATGGGTGTCCTGACTCTCTGTGGTCACTAAAGATCCCATGGCACTTATCGCAAGAGTAGGGGTGTTAACCCCGGTGTCCTGGCTAAATTCCCAATTTGGCCCGCATACAATCATGGCCACCTAATCATCCCCAGCTTCCAATAGGCTCATTCATCCCCCCTCCTCTCCGCTGTAACTATTCCCCAGGTCGTTGCTGTAAATGAGAATGTTCTCAGTCAACTTACCTGGTAAAATAAGGGTTAAATACACTGAACAAAAATATAAACGCAACATGGAAAGTGTTGGGGTCATGTTTCATGAGCTGAAATAAAAGATCCCCGAAATAGTCCAAATGCACAAAAAGCTTAATTTTCGCAAATTTGTTTACATTCCTGTTACTGAGATAATCCATCCACCTGACAGGTGTGGCATATCAAGAAGCTGATTAAACAGCATGATCATTACACCGGTGCACCTTGTGCTGGGGACAATAAAAGGCCACTCTAAAATGTGCAGTTTTGTCACACAACACAATGCCACAGATGTCTCAAGTTTTGCGTCAGCATGCAATTGGCATGCTGACTGCAGGAATGTCCACCAGAGCTGTTGCCAGACAATTGAATGTTAATTTCTCTACCATAAGCTGCCTCCAACATCGTTTTAGAGAATTTGGCAGAGCGTCCAACTGGCCTCAGAACCGCAGACCACGTGTATGGTGTCGTGTGTGCGAGCGGTTGATGATGTCAGCATTATAAACAGAGTGCCCCATGGTGGCAGTGGGATTATGTCATGGGCAGGCATAAACTATGGACAACGAACACTATTTCATTTTATCAATGGCAATTTGAATGCACAGAAATACCATGACGAGATCCTGAGGCCCATTGTGAGGCCATTTTTTTTAAGGTGTCTGTGACCAACTGACCCATATCTGTATTCCCAGTCATGTGAAATCCATAGATTAGGGCCTAATCAATTAATTGTAATTTATCCTCATATGACTGTAACTCAGTCAAATCTTTGAAATTGTTGCATGTTACGTTTACATTTTTGTTCAGTATAAATAAAATTAAAATAATTCCATTAATCTTAGCTTTCTCCTTTTTTCTCTTCTCTTTTTTCAAAGTAACCAATTTAATATGATCCTGGTGCCAACGAAGATGGCGGCCTCGCGACTAGCTCTTAGGAAACTTTGCAGTATTTTGTATTTTTATGTATTATTTTTTACATTATTAGCTCAGAAAGTGTTTTGCATCATTAGATACAGCTGGGAAAAACTATTAGATATCAGAGCGGCGGTAACTCACCAGCATTATGACCAGCAATACGACTTTCCCGAAGCAGATCCTTTGTTTGCCCTGGGCGGCCGGCGGAGGAGAGGCACTCGGAGCGGCCTGCTGGTTCGACTTAGGAGGCGCGCACACCACCCACCACTTCCAAGTATTCTACTCACTAATGTTCAGTCTTTGGTTAACAAGGTCGACAAACTACGGGCAAGGATTTCTTTCCAGAGAGACATGAAGGCCTGTAACATACTCTGTTTCACCGAAACATGGCTCTCTTGGGATATTCTGTCGGAATCGGTCCAGCCAGATGGGTTCTCAGTTCAACGCGCAGACAGAAATAAATATATCTCTGAGAAGCAGAAGGGCGGAGGTGTGTGTTTCATGATTAACGACTTATGGTGTAATTGTAGTAACATACAGGAACTTGAGTCCTTCTGTTCACCCGACCTAGAATATCTCACAATCAAATGCCGACCGTATTATCTCCCAAGAGAATTTTCTTCGGTTATAGTCACGGCTGTGTATATTCCCCCTCAAGCCGATACCACGACGGCCCTCAAAGAACTTCACAGGACCTTATGCAAACTGGAAACCACATATCCTGAGGCTGCATTTATTGTAGCCAGGGATTTTAACAAAGCAAATTTGAGGACCAGGCTGCCGAAGTTCTATCAACATATTGACTGTTGTACTCGCGCTGCTAAAATCCTCGACCATTGCTATTCAAACTTCCGGGGTGGTTATAAGGCCCTCCCCCGCCCTCCTTTCGGCTATTCTGACCACAACTCCATTTTGCTTCTCCCTTCCTATAGGCAGAAACTCAAACAGGAAGTACCCGTGCTAAGGACTATTCAACGCTGGTCTGACCAATCGGAATCCACGCTTCAAGATTGTTTTGATCACGCGGACTGGGATATGTTCCGGGTAGCTTCCGAATATAATTTAGACGTATACACTGAAACGGTGACTGAGTTTATCAGGAAGTGTATAGGTGATGTTGTGCCCACTGTGACTATTAAAACCTGCCCTAACCAGAAACCGTGGATAGATAGCAGCATTCGCGCAAATCTGAAAGCGCGAACCACCGCATTCAACCATGGCAAGATGACTGGGAATATGGCAGAATACAGTGTAGCTACTCACTCCGCAAGTCAATTAAACTGGCAAAACATCAGTATAGAGACAAAGTGGAGTCGCAATTCAACGGCTCAGACACGAGACGTATGTGGCAGTCTACAGACAATCACGGACTACAAAAAGTAAACCAGCCACGTCGCCGACACCGACGTCTCGCTTCCAGACAAGCTAAACACCTTCTCCGCCCGCTTTGAGGATAACCCAGTGCCACTGACGAGGCCCACCACCAAGGACTGTGGCCTCTCCTTCTCCATGGCCGACGTGATTAAGACATTTAAGCATATTAACCCCTGCAAGGCTACCGGCCCAGACGGCATCCCTAGCCACGTCCTCAGAGCATACGCAGACCAGCTGGCTGGTGTGTTTATGGACATATTCAATCTCTCCCTTTCCCAGTCTGCTGTTCCCACATGCTTCAAGATGGCCACCATTGTTCCTGTACCCAAGAAAGCAAAGGTAACTGAACTAAATGACTATCGCCCTGTAGCACTCACCTCTGTCATCATGAAGTGCTTTGAGAGACTAGTCAAGGATCATATCACCTCTACCTTACCTCTCACCCTAGACCCACTTCAATTTGCTTACCGCCCCAATAGATCCACAGACGATGCAATCGCCATCACACTGCACAATGCCCTATCCCATCTGGACAAGAGGAATACCTATGTAAGAATGCTGTTCATTGACTATAGCTCAGCATTCAACACCATAGTACCCTCCAAGCTCATCATTAAGCTCGAGGCCCTGGGTCTGAACCCCGCCCTGTGCAACTGGGTCCTGGACTTCCTGACGGGCCGCCCCCAGGTGGTGAAGGTAGGAAACAACATCTCTGCTGATCCTCAACACTGGGGCCCCACAAGGGTGCGTGCTCAGCCCCCTCCTGTACTCCCTGTTCACCCATGACTGCGTGGCCAAGCACGGCTCCAACTCAATCATCAAGTTTGCAGACGACACAACAGTAGTAGGCTTGATTACCAACAATGACGAGATCGCCTACATGGAGGAGGTGAGGGCTCTGGGAGTGTGGTGCCAGGAAAATAACCTCTCACTCAACATCAACAAAACAAAGGAGATGATTGTGGACTTCAGGAAACAGCAGAGGGTGCACCCCCCTATCCACATCGACGGGACCGCAGTGGAGAAGGTGGAAAGCTTCAAGTACCTTGTCGTACACATCACCGACAAACTGAAATGGTCCACCCACGCAGACAGTGTGGTGAAGAAGGCGCAACAGAGCCTCTTCAACCTCAGGAGGCTGAAGAAATTCGGCTTAGCACCTAAAACCCTCACAAACTTTTACAGATGCACAATTGAGAGCATCCTGTCGGGCTGTATCACTGCCTGGTACGGCAACTGCACCGCCCACAACCAAAGGGCTCTCCAGAGGGGTAAACTACCCGCCCTCCAAGACACATACAGCACCCGATGTCACAGGAAGGCTAAAAAGATCATCAAGGACATCAACCACCCGAGAGAATGAACCGAGAGAAGCTGGGACCGAGAGAATGAAAAACAGCTTCTATCTCAAGGCCATCAGACTGTTAAATAGCCATCACTAGCACATTAGAGGCTGCTGCTGCCTATTGAAATCACTGACCACTTTAAGAAATGGAACACTAGTCACATAATAATGTTTACATATCTTGCACTACTCATCTCATATGTATATACTGCATTCTATTCTATAATATTCTACTGTATATTAGTCCATGCCGCTCTGTCATTGCTTGTCCATATATGTATATATTCTTAAATCCCATTCCTTACTAGTTTTGTGTGTATTGGGTATATGTTGTGAAATTGTTAGATATTACTTGTTAGATATTACTGCACTGTCGGAGCTAGAAGCACAAGCATTTCGTTACACCCGCTATAACATCTGCTAAACACGTGTATGTGACAAATACAATTTGATTTGATTTGAATACAAATGTTATTTTCAGAATTCAAGTAGGCTTATATAATTATTACATTGTCTTCTTTTTAATTTATACAGTACCAGTCAAAAGTTTGGACACACCTACTCATTCAAGGGTTTTCTTTATTTTTACTATTTTCTATGTTGCAGAATAATAGTGAAGACATCAAAGATATGAAATAACACATGAATGAGTAGGTGTTTGACTGGTACTGTATATATTTTTGTACAACAATGCCAAGCAGGCATTATGAATATGGTCCTGAGTTTTTCATGAATGCCGAATCTGTGTTGGCACAACAATGTATTATTGTAGCTGACTGTAATTGTATGGCTCAGTGGGACTCACTCACCCGTCTCTCTCTGCCTCCTTCTTCTCCAGGTCCTGTATGACGTCCAGCAGGACCTTGATAGTGTTCTGGCTGGTCTCCAGGACCCCCTCCATGCTGTGCAGCTGGGTCTGCAGGCTCCGGATGTCGTGCAGGGGACCGTTGGGGCCCATCAGTTTCTCTGCCACCCAGGTCGGATCCAGTTTACTCCTGGCGCCCGACACCAGCCCCCCCAGGATCTCCTGCACCTGCTTCAGGGTGTCGGCCTGGGTGGAGGTCAGGGGCCCGGCCATGGGGCCCCCTCCAGAGCCAGAGCAGCCACGGTCCCCGGACAGGCACTGGCCGGGGGGGAGAGCTTGCTGGCTGTTGGGGGTGTTGGTCCCAGAGCAGAGAATTTTATGGAGGGCCCCAAGCTGAGCCCCTAGCTGAGCCTGAGCCTGGCCCAGGCAGGTGGGTCTGGAGATGGCCTTGGTGGGCGAGGAGCCCTGGTCCCCCTGGTTCCCTTTCAGAGGGACCGCCAAGGGTGTTTGAGCTCTGTGTTTCAGACAGCTGGCTTGAGGACAGGGCAGGGGTGACCCTGATCTTCCTGACCTCTCCTTCTCACCCGCCCGCCTGAGCAGGGACGACTGGCGGGCCAAGCCTGGGGTGCAACTCACCCCCTCTTTGCGTGGGGTGTATGGGGGAGGGGGCGGGGGTGGTGGTGGAAGTATCCTCCTCTCCCCCCTACACTCCCACTCTATCACCCTACTGTCCTGAGTGCTGCAGTGTTGGGCCTGAGGTGGGGGGGTGTAGGGGGGCGCAGGCCGAAACGTGGAAGCGTAGAGGGGCACAGTTTTCGTTGGAGTTGCACAAGATGGGCCCGTTGGAAGTGTATGGTAGGATTTTACCATTGGAGGCGGGGAGTTGCAGCTTTTTACAATGGGAGAGGGAGAGGAGCAGTATTTTAGTTGAATGTGGGCGGAGTAGGAAGGTACTACTGGAGGTTGGGAGGAGCAGGGTGGTACGGTCTGACATGGGGGGTTCCCAGGTGGTATGGTCTGAATTAAGGAGATGTAGGGAGGGGCAGTTTGGGCTGGGGGGTGGCATGATGTCACATTTGGAGGTGGAGATATAGGTTGATTTAAGGAAGAGCAGGGTGGGGGAGTTTGTGTTAGGATGGTGCAGGGGGCTATATTTGGAGTTGGTGTTGGGGTGGGGCAAGTTGGGGCTGTGTAGGGGGCTAGAGTTGGATTTGGGGTGGGGAAAGTTGGGGCAGTGGAGGGGGCTAGAGTTGTAGTTGGTGTTGGATTGGGGCAAGTTGGGGCAGTGTAGGGGGCTAGAACAGGAGTTGGTTTTGGGTCATGGCAATTAGGGGCTGTATAGGGGGCTATCGTTGGAGTTGGTGGTGGGGTGGGACAATTTGGAATTGAGGCTGTGGTTGTAGTTGTGGTGGTGCATGTTAGTTTGATTTGAATCAGGGAGGTACAGGGTGGGACAGTTTCAGTTTGTGTAGTGAGAAGTGGAGTGGTTTGAGCTTTAGATGGAAGCACAGTTGGAGGAAGCACAGATTTTTTCGGGGGATATGTACAGATGGACAGGGGTGGGGGGGCGCAAGGCAGAACCACCAGTGGTGGTGTTTCACAATGTGGATGGGTGGAGGTTGGCACAGTTTTAGGTAAGGAAGCATATAGAGGCACAGTCTGAGTTTGGAGGGAGGAGGGTTCCACAGTCGAGGGAGGTGGGGAGGTGCAGGGCTGCACAGTTGAGGGAGGTGGGGTGTTAGGAGGGGAGACACAGGGACTGTCTGTCTGTGTGGGAGTGGTACAGTAGGACACCTCCCTCCCTGGGTCACTGATACCACGGTTCATGCGCCTTCTCCTCCTCACTTGGGACGGAGTTGCACTCCCCTGGCGTTTAGATCCCTCCCTCCCACAGGTCACAGAATCGCAGTAGCAAGGCTCTGCAGTGTGCCGAAGCCGAACTGGGGGAGGGGAAGAAGAAGAGTCATGCCTGGAAGAGTCCATGTGATTTCCAACAGCAGGGGAGCTAGCGTTAGCCTCATCGTTAGCCTCGCTAGTCCTGAGGCACCGGGGTTGGTCCACCAATCCCTGTTTAGCCTTAGACCCAGGGCCATTTCCATCTATAGATGCAGGTTCTGAAACATGGTTGTGGGTAGTGTAGTACTCATCCTGTTTATTGTCCTGTTCGTCATCCCCATTCACCCACACCGAGTCCCCCACATTTCGGCTGCGCGTGCTGATGGCTGAGTGCGCTGGAAGCTTGGGCTTCTGGAGGCAGGAGGAGGTCTGGATGGCCATGCTAGCGCACTGCCTCCGGGAGAGGGGTAGTGTGAGGGAGCAAGGCCGTGGGGGTGATGGTGGTGGTGCCCAGCAGCGGCGCGTGGGCCCCGGGGTGAGCGGGTGAGGGGGCGCCCGAGCCAAAAACGCTGCCACTACCTCAATAGTGTCTGCCATGTCCCCTCTGACAGCCCCCACTACCGAGGCCTGGTTGGAGGACACCTTGCCCCCCACTGACCTCTCTGTTAGCCATCCCTGGGGGGCCATGGGGCTCGTGGGTGTGTTCTTCCGGAGGGGGTGGGGGCTGTTACACTCAGCAGCAATCCTCTGGTGGCCCTTCGTTCCAGCTCCAGCGCCAGTGGTCCCGTCGCCTACACCATCCTCCAGGTCTTTGAAGCGGACCTGGTGGGTGCGGTTGCGGCGGCGCTTGAGGCGGCTCTCGATGTCTGGTGAGTCGCGGTTGAGCAGCACGGAGCGCACGGTCATGGCGCCAGGCAGCTTGTCGGCGGTCTTGCTGTTGGTGTGTTGGCCAGTGAGCAAGTGATTCGGCTCTATGCTCACCATGTCTCCTGTGGCGTCTTGTTCTTCCCCCCGACATCCACAGTCCCTGCAGGCCGTTTGATGTGATAAAATCTTCTGTCAGAGAGTAGGGAGTAATTCTATTCTATCTCAATGCAATTTGTCTGTTGACTATTAGTTTATTCTCTATGACAATGGGATACATGTATTGTATTCCATCACCAAGCAGATCTGGGGAGACAGCTGTAGCTTGTTGGTTTGAGTGATCATGGAGATGATTCGAGATAAATGTCACACTGCAGTGCCGTCCGTCCTGCCATCCCCCTTCTGCAGCACTCCAAGGGACTGGTCCTTTCTCAAGTGTGTGTGTATGTTTCTCTGGCTATCTGACTTCCTGAGAAATGTCACCAAAGCCAAAAGGTCTGTACTTTGCTCAGACTACGGATAGAGAGAACAGTATCCTGAGCTTTAACGTCATAAAGTAAGTCTTCAGGGTGAACCAGATTCTCATAGTCCACAGAACTTAATTTATTTATAATATAGTCCACTCAGCTTCCTGATTTCCTTATAATGAGCAGTTAAAGTATAATAATGTCAGCACATTAAACATGGGAGCAAGTGCCAACTTAAAGTGTGGCTCAGATCTCCCTCATACAAAATCTACATCTAAAAGAGGACATGTATTTCACATTAAATAAGTCAGAAGACCCAGAAGAGAGAGGTGAGCGTGAGAACAGGGCATTATGTTGCATGACTCCTGGATGCACTCAGCTCCAACGTACCTCTAATAATATCCCAGGAGATGGAATTGTGACGGGGGCATGGTATCTACCGGAGAATAGACACAGCTCCTCTGAATACACATTGTCCATCCTTCCCATCACCTAATCTACAGGCTGGCCCTTCCAGCCCGCTTAGCATTGTCCCACGGGGCTGGAAGAAGAATGGATTGGTAAGATGTGGAACAGCACTGTGTGACTCCCCATAATGGTCTATCTTCGTCGCTCACGTTCTCTCCTTTTCTCTCTCTCTCTCTCTCTCTTCCAGTACCTCTTCTCAGTGACTCATCTTCCACTCATTGTGCAGGATAACAGAATAGCCCAGGTTCCTGAGGTGACCAGAGAGAGAGAGAGAGAGAGAGAATTAGTCTTCATATTGTTGTCATCACATTTCCTGTGGAAGATAATGAGATGCACCTCATAAGAATGAAGTTTATAATAAGGTAGCCAGTTGTTAAACATTCATAAGAGCAGGGTCAACAGAGAGACGGGGAAATGACATGTGTTTAAGAGAAGTAATGGAAAGGAGAGCAAGACAGAATGAGGGAGCATCGACAGAGAGAGTGTGTGATAGAGAGAAACAGAACAAGACAGATAGAGAGAAGAGCAAAAATAATAGATATACAGACATATACTTTCAGTGATCGACAAGTGTCCTGCCGTAACAAGATGCTTTGTGACAAGAGGCAGGCCTGTGGTCTGACAGTCTCTCTGTGGAGCCAGAGACAATTAGTGTTGCCTCACAGCTCAGAGGTTATTTAGGGAATAGGGACCCCAGGGGCCATCACTGTTATTTACGTTCACTTTGTTTGTATCTTGTTTCTTTTTTAAAGGAGGAACATCTTTGTCACAGCCGTCAACCTTTTAAAAACATGATTATTAGGATTAATTATAATTACAGTCACGCTCGACGGGCCCAGGGAGGGGATGGGGAAGGAACCGTGGGCTCCTGCACAGATGTGTATTAGTTAGTGGATGTGGAAACCACAGGATTTCATCATTTTTTACTTCCATGTTATCGCTGCAGTGTGGATCTGTGTACCGATGATCTGCTTAAATGTGACTCACTGAGGAGCGTGTATCAGACTTGCTAATGATGATACATCCTCGTTGCTGCTTTGAAACACACTGTAGTGGGGACACAGTCATTCACTTGAATTATAATTATTTTGTTATTATAGTTATCGTGCTAGATGTAACAAAAATATAAATGCAACATGAAAAGTGTTGGTCCCATGTTTCATGAGCTGAAATGAAAGATCCAGGAAATTTTCCAAACGCACCAAAAGTTTCATTCTCTCAAATGTTGTACACAAATTTGTTTACATCCCTGTTAGTGAGCATTTCTCCTTTGCCAAGATAATCCATTCACCTGACAGGTGTGGCATATCAAGAAGCTGATTAAACAGCATGATCATTACACAGGTGCATCTAATGCTGGCTGACAATAAAAGGCCACTCTACAATGTGCAGTTTTGAGGGAGCGTTAATTAGCATGCTGACTGCAGGAATGTCCACCAGAGCTGTTGCCAGAGAATTGAATGTTCAATCCTCTACCATAAGCCGCCTCCAACGTAGTTTTAGAGAATTTGGCAGTACGTCCAACTGGCCTCACAACCGCAGACCAGGACTTCCACATCCGGCTTCTTCACCTGCGGGATCGTCAGAGACCAGCCACCCAGACAGCTGATGAAACTGTGGGTTTGCACAACCGAAGGATTTCTGCACAAACTGTCAGAAACCGCCTCAGGGAAGCTCATCTGCGTGCTCGTCGTCCTCACCAGGGACTTGACCTAACTGCAGTTCGGTGTCATAACCGACTTCAGTGGGCAAATGTTCACCTTCGATGGCCACTGGCACGCTGGAGAAGTGTGCTCTTCATGGATGAATCCCGGTTTCAACTGTACCGGGCAGATGGCAGACAGCGTGCATGGCGTCGTGTGGGCGAGCGGTTTGCTGATGTCAACGTTGTTCAATAAAATTCTCTGGCAACAGCTCTGGTGGACCCTCCTGCAGTCAGCATGCCAATTGCAATCAACAGCCTGACCAACTCTATGTTAAGGAGATGTGTCGCGCTGCATGAGGCAAATGGTGGTCACACCAGATATTGACTGGTTTTCTGATCCACGCCCCTACCTTATTGTTAAGGTATCTGTGACCAACAGATGCATATCTGTATTCCCAGCCATGTGAAATCTATATATTAGGGCCTAATTTATTTATTTCAATTGACTGATTTCCTTATATGAACTGTAACGCAGTAAAATATTTGAAATTGCATGTTATTTATATTTTTTGTTCAGTGTAAATGATTAATGATCATCGCAACATTGAAACAATGTAGTGGGAGGACAGACAGTCATTCGGTTGAATTATAATGATGTTTGTTGTATTAGTTATTGTGCTATAGGTCAGATAGTCAAGCATGGCACTTGCAACTCCAGGATAGTGGGTTCGATTCCCGGGACCACTCATATGTAAATAATGCATAAGTCAATTTGGATAGAAGTGTCTGCTAAATGACACTTATTGTTATTATAATTATTATATATTATCGTGCTAAATGTGGACGCGCCTTTATGAATGAAACACGATCATTGCAACTTTGAAATACTGTAACTCAGTGGTGTCTATAATACAGCTGTATTTTCTTCCTCTTTATGGTCAAAATTTTATCAACACTATTTCTTAACCTTGATAGTCATCCTCCCCATTTCTCCTTCTCCTCTTCCAAACTCAATTTTTCTCTCTCTCTCCTCAATCTTCCCTTTCTCCAAGAAAGCGCTCTGGATAAGAGCGTCTGCTAAATGACTAAAATGTAAAATGAAGAGTGTTTTCCTTTCACCCTTCACCCTGACAGATTTCCCAAGTTCCACTCGTTGCAGGACCATTACCCTCCTCTCATTCTCCTCCATGTCAACCCAATTCCACCCGCTCCTTATCTTTCTTTCATCTACCACCCCTTTTTTCCTTTTTTAAACTCCCATCCACCCTCTCCCTTTCTTTCTCTCTCTCTCCTCTCCCCCTCTCTATCTCCCTTCCTATCTCTCTCCCTCCTCTGCACCCTCTGTCTTCCCACCCCCTCTCTCTTTCTCCATCTCTCCCTTTCTCTCCTCCCACTCAGTCTGCAAACTGCCCTGAGATCAAGATTTACGCAGACGGTTTAATGAATCCAGTGCTTCTTAATGCTCGGCACACTCTTGGGGCTGAGGCCCAGCCTTTCCTCATGTGACATTTCCATGTTAAGCTTTATTGACAGACAACAGATAAATCAGCAGGCATGAGAAGTGAAGGTGTGCAACGGAATAACGTCATGTTTGATCTCTGTGCTTACTTAGCCATGTTGACATTGAGAGACCAATGATACATATATACAGGATATAACAGTGATAAATAGGAGATGGAGGCTAAGTCTTGTATTATATATCACATATTTGATTTCTCGTGATGTTACACATTATGCCAATAAAGCACCTTGGAGTTTTGCGCTCTGTGTGTGTTTGTGTGTGTGTTTGTTGAGGGGGAGGCAGGCAGAGTGCTGCAGATTGAATTGTTATGTAAAGGCATGTCAGATTGGATTGTCTGGGCATGGCTAACTTTATCCGACATGACTGTGTACACGCACAGCCACCAACAGGGGAAGGGGTAGAGGGTGGGGGGTGGGGGAGGTAGGTAGACATGGATGGATATATTTAGAGAGAGAAGAGAAGGAGAGAAAGATCATGAGACACATAGCTGTGGTAGAGGGAGGGAGGGAGGGAGGGAGGGAGGGACCCCCTCTCAGGGGAGGAGGGGAAATGTCATGGTTAGGGTTCAGTGAAGTGGTAGATCAGGAACATCAGCGTATCAGGGTGTTAAAGGAGGAACTGGAGAGGAACTAAGAAAAGGTATTTGATCAGTTATTGGTCCTCGGAGCCAGGGGAGAGAGTGAAGAGATACCTGCACAGCCAAGGGGATTGGATTTTAGAGCGGTGAGCTGACTGAACAATATATACAGCAAGGCACAAAGCAATAGTGATGCTTTATCCTGTGGTTATATTTCTGTGGGCAGGCAGAACAGAGGTAATAGTGGTGTGTTTAATGTTGTGTGAGAGGAGAAAGGGAGAGAGTCCAATTCGGTACACACCTCCTAGGAGCAGCCTCTAGGTAGGTGCATATTGCATTACGTGTGTTCATAGCTGTAATTTATGAAGTAGATTAAGGTTCTCGCTACAGAAGTTTCTCGTGGGAAAATATTTCATTACGTTTTATAATGACCCAGGAAACACACATGTACAAACACACACATATCAGCCCATCGAGAATAGATCAAATATATTCCATAAATCCTTCAGTAGATGTAGTTGGGACTGTGTGTAACATATTAGCTGTGGTACAGTGAACAAGACTAAATAAGACTCCAGGCTAGAGCTGAGCCCAACCCTCTAATAAGTAGGCTGACAGGACATGACCCCATACGCACATACAGTCGTGGTCAAAAGTTTTGAGAATGACACAAATACTAATTTTCACAAAGTCTGCTGCCTCAATTTTGATGATGGCAATTTGCATATACTCCAGAATGTCATGAAGAGTGATCAGATGAATTGCAATTAATTGCAAAGTCCCTCTTTGCCATGAAAATGAACTTAATCCCCAAAAAACATTTCCACTGCATTTCAGACCTGCCACAAAAGTACCAGCTGCCATCATGTCAGTGATTCTCTCATTAACACAGGTGAGAGTGTTGACGAGACTGGAGATCACTCTGTCATGCTGATTGAGTTAGAATAACAGACTGGAAGCTTTAAAAGGAGGGTGGTGCATGAAATCATTGTTCTTCCTCTGTTAACCATGGTTACCTGCAAGGAAATGCGTGCCGTCATCATTGCTTTGCACAAAAAGGGCTTCACAGGCAAGGATATTGCTGCTAGTAAGATTGCACCTAAATCAACCATTTATCGGATCATCAAGAACTTCAAGGAGAGAGGTTCAATTGTTGTGAAGAAGGCGTCAGGGCACCCAAGAAAGTCCAGCAAGCGCCAGGACCGTCTCCTAAAGTTGATTCAGCTGCGGGATCGGGGCACCACCAGTGCAGAGCTTGCTCAGGAATAGCAGCAGGCAGGTGTGAGTGCATCTGCACGCACAGTGAGGTGAAGACTTTTGGAGGATGACCTGGTGTCAAGAAGGGCAGCAAAGAAGCCACTTCTCTCCAGGAAAAACATCAGGGGCAGACAGATATTCTGCAAAAGGTACAGGGATTGGACTGCTGAGGACTGGGGTAAAGTCATTTTCTCTGATGAATCCCCTTTCCGATTGTTTGGGGCATCCGGAAAACACCTTGTCTGGAGAAGACAGCGCTACCATCAGTCCTGTGTCATGCCAACAGTAAAGCATCCTGAGACCATTCATGTGTGGGGTTGCTTCTCAGCCAAGTGAGTGGACTCACTCACAATTTTGCCTAAGAACACAGCCATGAATAACGAATGGTACCAACACATCCTCCGAGAGCAACTTCTCCCAACCATCCAAGAACAGTTTGGTGACAACCAATGCCTTTTCCAGCATGATGGAGCACCTTGCCATAAGGCAAAAGTGATAACTAAGTGGCTCGGGGAACAAAACATCTACATTTTGGGTCCATGGCCAGGAAACTCCCCAGACCTTAATCCCATTGAGAACTTGTGGTCGATCCTCAAGAGGCGGGTGGACAAACAAAACCCCACAAATTCTGACATACTCCAAGCATTGATTATGCAAGAATGGGCTGCCATCAGTCAGGATGTGGCCCAGAAGTTAATTGACAGCATGCCAGGGCGGATTGCAGAGGTCTTGAAAAAGAAGGGTCAACACTGCAAATATTGACTCTTTGCATAAACTTAATGTAATTGTCAATAAAAGCCTTTGACACTTATGGAATGCTTGTAATTATACTTCAGTATACCATAGTAACATCTGACAAAAATATCTCATAACACTGAAGCAGCGAACTTTGTGAAGACCAATATTTGTGTCATTCTCAAAACTTTTGACCACGACTGTAGTTCAGATAGCCATTCACAGAACAATATGTTTTCACAGGTGCCAGATCACATTACAATACAAATCTAAAGCTGGATAGCCATCGGCTATAGCAACGTAACAGTTAAGGATGTATACTTTGAGCCTACTGCATGGTCTGTTAGATGTTGTGAAAGCTTGCTGAGATCATAATGTTGTTGTTTTTCTGTTTTTTTTGACTGCCTGGAAAGAGCTTTGAGGATCTATAGGCTATTAATAAAATATGTATTTTATCATTATTAGACAAAAAAATAAGACAATCACTGTACATTAATGACCAGCAAATTGAATCAGCAGGTTTGCTCGTTAGTGCATTTGCGCTTATTAGCTTATTACTTCGTGGCTAGCTAGGTTACAGCTAATCCTGCTGCTAGCTAGCTAATGTTACCGCTAGCATATTAAATCAAAGTCTTCAGTGCACCACAAATCTGTGTTGGATTCCGAAGAAAAAGCCTGGGTATTACCTCCTTGAGGCTGAGTGAGTCTTTGGGTTTAAGGCAAGGTTATTCATGACTCCAGGCTATCTCAATTTTCAACAAACTACCTCCCAGCTTGAAGTTAGCCGCTAGCCGGATTACTCACAACTTTTCCAATGAGTGTCATAAATGATTTGTTCCGTCTGTGCTATCTTGACCCAAATCCACTACCAGAGAAGGATGTAGGACAGCAGCTTGCTCTCTTAGGTCAGTGAGAAGTGCCAGTGATACCACATTACCATCTTCAGGAAGCTAATTCAAGGGGATCAACAATATGAGACGTTCAACAGCTGGCAAACTGGTTGCAATTATTATTATTTTTACGTTGTGGTCAAGTTGTACACTAGTTGGAAAATTTGATTTTGTGAAATTCTTTTTAGCAACCTGAAAAATATGTCTTTATCTGGTTGTAATCTGGGTACCTTGATGGCATCATGAAAAAATATGTTTTTATCTGGCAGCAACAGAGACTGTTTAGTTGTAATCTGGTTATTTAATGTCTTCTCAACTAAAAAACGTACAACCAGAATATTACGTCGTCATGGCCTCGTGCCAAATTTCACCCACTGGATCAGTCCTGTTTTCCACTGATATGTCTCCCAAGTGGGAAAATTAAGGAAGTAAAGTCACATTTTGTGACCCATGCCAGGTGGTTGCGGTGGCGTAGTTTCAAAGGGCTGAATAGCATGGGAACAGGTGATAGGGCTACACTGTCCAGGCCATGGCACACTATGTACATACACTCCCTAGGGAGTCCTTCTGAGGGCTGGCAAGCTGTTGTGCTGCAATGTCCCTGTCTGGCCCAATGTCCCAAGAGCACATCACTGTATTCCAGTAATAGGAAAGCTCATCCTGATCACATCTAAGACACCTGGACAATAAAGTTGGATGGTTGGGCTATCAGACCATCACTTTAATCTAACCCTTATTTTACAGAGTAAGTTGACACCACATCCTCAAAATGAAGGGGATGTATTTTATTTTATTTTTATTTAACCTTTAATTAACTAGGCAAGTCAGTTAAGAACAAATTCTTATTTACAATGACGGCCTACCAAAAGGCAAAAGGCCTCCTGCGGGGACGGGGCTGGAATAACAAATATATATATTTAGGACAAAACACACGACAAGAGAGACACCACAACACTAAAGAGAGACCTAAGACAACAACATAGCATGGCAGCAACACATGACAACACAGCATGGTAGCAACACAACATGACAACAACATGGTAGCAACACAACATGGCAGCAGCACAACATGGTAGCAGCACAAAACATGGTACAAACATGATTGGGCATAGACAACAGCACAAAGGGCAAGAAGGTAGAGATGTATAACCGGGGAGAAAGAAAGGTTGAGTATGAAAGAGATGGAGAAATGAAGGGAGCGTAAGGGATGGGTGAAGTGGATGAAGCGAGATATCTAAAGGAAGAGACAGGGAGGTAGAGACAGAGAGAGATGGTGAGATGGCGGAAACAGCAAGGTTACATTTCTGGCACGGAGCCTAAACTGGCCCCTAGAAATGCACAGTGATGAGATAAACGTGAGAGGAAAAAGACAAGGAGCAGGTTGACAGACAGCGCTAACAGCACAGTGTTTCTACAAAGACGAAGCAAGGGGGTAAGAGTGTAGAGTAGTGTACATTTTAGTCATTTAGCAGACGCTCTTATCCAGAGCAATTAGGGTTAAGTGCCTTGCTCAAGGGCACATCAACAGTTTTTTCACCTAGTCAGCTTGGGGATTAGAACCAGCGACCTTTTGATTACTGGCACAATGCTCTTAACCACTAAGCTACCTGCTGCCCCAGGTGTGGTGTGGTGTGGTGTGGTGTGGTGTGGTGTGGTGTGGTGTGGTGTGGTGTGGTGTGGTGTGGTGTGGTGTGGTGTGGTGTGGTGTGGTGTGGTGTGGTGTGGTGTGGTGTGGTGTGGTGTGGTGTGGTGTGGTGTGGTGTGGTGTGGTGTGGTGTGGTGTGGTGTGGTGTGGTGTGGTGTGGTGTACGTTGGTGTGTGCGAACGAGCATGTTCATGTTTGAGTGAGTGTGAGCATGATATTGTTAACATGAAAAAAAAAAACCTGTGTAACCTATGTACTCTATTTACCATATGAGTGCAATGACAACACACACTGTAAAAAAAAAGGTAACATACAGTACACACACAAAGGCATGTATCGCATGAGGCACACAGTGTACACTCGTGCTCTCATCTCATCCATACACTCCAGCTATTACCACGAGCCCGTTCTCCCCTATTAAGGTGCCACCAGCCTCCTGTGACGTACAATCCCACACATTCTTACTCATTGGAAATATGCACTGATAGCATTCTGCTTCAATCTGCAAACCTGCATCTCTGACGACCCAATTTAAGCCCCTTGGTCTTTAAAGCTGCTCATAAAGATGCGCATTCTCACACACAACTCCCACACCTGCTGTAAAGCACATCCCAACACGCACACACGCACATGCATATGCACTCAAACACACACACACAAGCATGAGCACCTACACACACATGCAAGCGCACGCTCAAACATACACACACAAATACACGCACACAGAAGCATATGCACTCAACCACACACACACAAGCAAGCACACGCTCACACATACACACACACACAGAACACACACACCACAGATTTTTCTCCCAGTCAATTCTAACCATGGTTGTGATAAGGTTACACACCTGAGTAGAAAGGAAGAGAAGGATAAACATGTCAAAACAAGTAGAAACCAATTACTCACCAGTTAATCCACTGCACCAACCAAGAGCATGTATCCCTTATCTCACTCTTTTACACCTGCCCTCCGATTATCTTTTTTTTTTTCTCCTCTCATGGGACTAGTCCTCCTCTCTTGGGACTAGTCTTCCTCTCCCTCTGTTGTGGGCTGTTTGGGTAGAAGTAAAGTGATGCTCGGTATATCCTTCAGGACACTGAACAGAGGAGTCATACACACCACCTCTTCTTCTCTTCACTTTTCTGTTTCACTCATATGCTTCTTCTTCTTCTCTTCTTTCCTCCTCGCTGTTTGTTGTTCCTTGGTATTCTTTCATTTTCACATCGCTCCAGTTTTTTCTTCCTTTCTTTCTTTCACTCCTCTCTTTCACTGCTGCTTGGTGTGCTCTGTTCCTCCGTTCCCTAGTATAATCAGTGAGTACTCCATCTGTCCCTCTCTCTCTCTCTCTCTCTCTCTCTCTCTATCTCTCTCTCTTCCTCTGCTGTGCCCTCTGTTTCACTCTCTTTTCCCCAAATTCATCTCCTCAACTGTGAGCCTCTTCATCTCCCAGCCTGAGCACTGTGGCTTTGCAGGTGACTGTCAGCGTGTGTGTGTGTGTGTGTGTGTGTGTCTGAGAGTGTGTGTGCAGGCATGTGTGTGAGACAGAATGGGAGGGAGAGCAGGACTAGAGACACAGTGAACAAACAGGCAATTATCCTCTTAGATGCTCCGTTCAGTTCGCTCCCTCTCTTTCTGACTCCCTCTCTCTTTCTCTCGATCGCTCTCTTTCTCTCTCCCTCTCTGACCTCTCTTTCCCTCTCAGTGACGCCGCACACGTCTTGTATCCTTGTCAGTGGAGGGAGGGAGAAAGGAAGAGAGAGGGAGGGAGGGAGAGAGGGTGGAGTGAGGGATGGGGAGAGAGAGTAGGAGGCAGGAGAAGGTGGAGCTTGTGTGTGTCTCTCTGTCTAATTAAAAAGCAGAGTATGTACAGCTGCTGAGAGAGGGAGCGAGGGAGAGAGCCGAGTGAAGGAGTGAAGTGATCTAGGGGGCGGAACCAATGGACAGAGAGGGAACGGGGAGTCACTAGGGGATGGGGATAGAGAGAGAGGGAGAGAGGGAGGTGGGGGTGGGGGAACCCTGGTGTGTGAGGTGGGAAAAAGGAAGGAGGTATAACCGGACACCAGTGTCAGCTGTGGAGGGCTGGAAGAAGGGCAGAGAGGGGGAGCAGAGAAGAGGGATGAGAACAGACAGATTTATGTTGCTCATAATATGAACAGAAGAAGCACAACCAGAGAATCATGATGAGGGGAACAATGGAGAGAGTGCATATGGGTAAAGCACCATAGAAATATTCCCCTAGAAATAGATTCCCTAGAATTCTATTCATAGCCATACACATGGTTAAAATAGAAGGTTAAACAGCTGTTCTGTATGGATACAGTATCTACAGTAGAAATATGTTCCAAATCACCTTGATGTTAATCAGAAAAAACTACTGTATAAGCAGTTTTATCCCAGTGATGATTCATAGATTAATTTGGCCTTTTTTTTGGGCAATTTATGCCGAGGTCTTTGTGTGTGTGTGTGTGTGCGTTCTTGTGTGCACGTGTGTGTGCGCATGTGTGTATTTCTTTGTGTGTGTGTGTGTACTCTATGTGTACGTGTGTGACTGCACTGCCACACACATTTTCACATTCCCTGTATGTGTGTGTTTGTGTGCAAATTAAGAAGTGCACTGTGAATACATCTAATATGTTGTTTAATTCTGTCACGCTCAGGTTGTTGCTCTCTCTCTCTCTCTGTTTTACATGAAAGAGAGTATATGATGTAGTCCATTGACTAGAACCAATTGATTCAGGCAATTTTCTTCTTGTATTGTTGCGACTGTATCATCATTCCTGCAGTACTTATCACCTCAGGCTAGTGTCAACCACCTAGTATAGTGGGGCTGGCTGGGGGGATGGAGAGATAAGGTAAATGCCTGGGGGGGGCAGAGGGGAGTGAAGGAGGGTTGACAGATCTCATCCCATTTTATCAACCCTGATTACTTATCTTGTCTTATCTCATCGCTCTCTCTCTCTGTACCTCCTATTATTGCTCAGTTGCTCTACTTTCAGCCTCAAAAGTACAATTGAAACGGCAGAGGAAAAACAGGCTCATTGATTAAAGATCCACCAAAGACTATGAATAACATTATGGGCTATGGTAAATACGTGTATAAGTGTCAACGGTGGAGGTGGGGAGAAGATGACAGCCACTAATACTTAATTAACATGAAACTCCTGGAACTCATCCTCGGTGGATATGAGACAGTTATTAAGTAAAAACAGGCCCTGACAGTAGTCATGTCCCTCAATTCATTAAACACATCTAGAAGTGTGAACAGTTGTTTACTTATACAGAACCATTGTGAAGTGTTGAGCCGTGATCCCTCTATAAGTCAATAGCCATCCGTCCTCTAGGGGCGAGACCAGGAACTGTAATTATTATTTATCACGCTAATCCAAACGGGCTGGGCGGGGCAGCCAATCAGATCCTGTTTTCACAGGGTCCACGGGAGCCAACGGAGGAACACAACTAGTTCTGGCGTTCATTAATCAAGCAAGTCACGTCTGGCCGGCTACAAAAGCGAATTTTAAGCAGAAGCCTTTAGTGCCGACTCAGATCAAGTCATCAATCATCTCCTAATGCAGTCTTGTAGAATCGGGGACATTGTCTAATGGGAGGATCTAACCGTAGCCATTACCTGAAGAGGTTGTATTATTTCGCTATTTGCGAACGTAAAGCATGATGGACTAGCACCACAGACGGTCATTTGCTGGACTCTTAAGAGCGTGGCTTCCCAGAACGCACCTCATCTTCTATGTCACAGAGACGTGGTCTAAGAAGGATCATTGTCACAGATATCTTAAGCTGCTTTGATAAATCGGTAACTTCTGGGTTTCTGTACGATTGTATCTCATAATTACTTTCTCAGGGCAGAACGGGACAGAACGGGAGGTCAAATGAGATGAGAAACAAAGCTAAACCAATAGAAGGGGGGGAGAAAATGGGCAAAGGAATAGTTTGTGAAAGCCAATATCATAGGCCTCGTCTTGGCACGGGGTAACTTGTGGATCGTGGGCGCCAGGGTTTTAAGGGCCTGAAGGGTTGGCCAGAGACAGAAAGCAAAGCACCATAATGGGAGAAGGACTGATTCTTCAGCATTTAGCTATGAGGCCTTGTGTGACTATGACAGCTTTATCACTTATGACTGCTGTATTTGAATCAATACAAATTGCATTGTTCATAAAAATGTAATACTAATGCAGTAGTAAAAGTGTCTGATTGCACAGAAATGTTAAATATTAGTACAGTATTCTATAGGCCTGGCTAGGTGTGAAAGCCGTAGCCTAATGTAGGCCTGCAGTAATAGGTACATACTGTAGTTATCTTTAATAGCTGTGACCGCCAGGTGGCAGTGTTGCCTATAAAGAGCAGGACAACCAGTTGTATAACCGACACAAAGCAACATCAACAACATCAACTGAAGAGGTGCATAATAGCCTATATAATCAATATTTCTACTCTCCACACTAGAGATGTCTTTCATCTATTGATATTCATCCCTCCATCCCCCACTCTGTGTGTGTGTGTGTCTTTGAAGAGGACAATGATGAGAAGGAAAGTGCAAAAACATGGAATCAGAGGAGCGACTGTGCGTCATGGCACCCATGCCCTTGTGCCGTGGTATCTCTATGTACACAACAACATGCACTTACTTCATAGGCAGAATGAGCCTGAGCCTGCGGAGTGCTGATGTCACTAGTTGCCGGGGTTCTTCTCAATGGAATGGAATAGATGAGTCACTGTCCATCCACCACAAGCTGTCACAACAACTCACAAGCCCTTCATTTGATGCAACGAATTAAAGACGAAAAATAGTTTAAGTGGGGTACACATATTATTGTGTGAAATAAACATTTAAAAACATTGCCTGGATTTGCAAAGAACGATCATTTTCCAATATGTAGGCTATTTAAATTCATTTCAAATGTTCATGGAGTTGAAGGGGGGGGGGGGTTACATTATCTATTGTAATCTAATCTACCATACAAGTGTTGTCAGCTAGTTTAAACTGCTGTATGGATCTTAAAATACTGTTGAGCTTCAGTCTGTTTTGTTTACCTCGACCTGCCCTGCACGTGGGGAGGGAGGGAGTGCTCGCGGATTACCGCGCGCTGAACATCACAGTCTAGGGCTAAGGCAACAACAGTTAATGAGAAAGCCACATAGGCAGTTTATAATACACAGTTTTCTCCTCATTGTTCGTGTTTGTCAGTGCCAGAATCTCTCTCCGAACTGAAATCATCCTTCGGCCACTAACCATGTCTCTGTCAGGCTCGCAGACTCCAGAGGACGGCTTGTACGGTAAGGGTTTGGGGGATGGATCTGTTGTTATTGGGTCAATGCAAAGTCGGGTCAAGTATGATTTATTTGTGCGGTAATAGCTGCTATGAAATGTTTATAAAATCCTTGTAACTGCCCTATGATAGGGATAAACTATGTTCAACAGTTTTTCTAGGTTAACATTTAAATAAATAATTCCAAGAGGGGTCCATCAGGAAAATAACATTATTGATGTATAAATTATTATGTTCATCCTCATTAGGCCTATAATGCTTATTTTTTGTGACAATCAATTAATGATGCATGAACAGTGTCCTCTTTCATCAGAATAAGTTTGTTTATCACATTTTAATTAATTAATGGACAACATTTATTTATATAACCATTATCCATGACATAATGCATGGATAAGGTGGACTTAAGATTTGAGAAAATGGACATGTTAGGGAGAGAAATGTAAGCATCCAGTTTGAAGTTATCATTGTTGTTGCCACTGACATGGTCATTGTGTAAACGGATTTCATGACTCACCTGTTTGTATCTCACTAAGCCAATTAAGCCCAGGAGATTTACCTGAAGCTTATAGCTCACTGTACAGTTTGCTTATAGCCTCTACAGTGCATGGGGCTGTTGTATAGCTTTCATAGTATCACAACTAGGACATATACACAAAGCTTTGGCACAGCAACACATCTGTGCTTTGTTTTTCAAGAACTAGGCCTATATTAACACACATTTACATACACCTGATTGGCACTACTTCTATGGAAGGATACTGGACTATTGACAGACATTGGGTGCTGCTGCAGTGCAGCCTGGTCAAGGCCACAGAGAGAGAGAGAGAGAGAGAGAGAGAGAGAGAGAGAGAGAGAGAGAGAGAGAGAGAGAGAGAGAGAGAGAGAGAGAGAGAGAGAAGGCTGGCAAACTAGGGCAATGGCACAGTTTGCCCTCTGCCCTCCCTTCCCCATCCCCACCCCCCTCTCCTCTCTCCTCTACTCCAATGCCCTCTCCACTGTTGCTGTTTACATGATCTCTCACTTCCCTAAAGCAAATAATAAAGGGGAAGAGACAAAAAGAGGGGATGAGAGGATGTTTTGATGAGGAGAGCAGGTGATGATGTTTGCATGCATTGCATTCCAGAGAGAGAGAGAAAGAGATAGAATGAGAGAGGAGAGTAAAGAGATAGAATGAGAGAGGAGAGTAAAGAGATAGAATGAGAGAGGAGAGGAAAGAGATAGAATGAGAGAGGAGGTCCCGTGTAGCTCAGTTGGTAGAGTATGGCGTTTGCAACGCCGAGGTTGTGGGTTCAATTCCCACGGGGGGCCAGTATGAAAAATGTATGCGCTCACTAACTGTAAGTCGCTCTGGATAAGAGCGTCTGCTAAATGACTAAAATGAAAGTAAAGGGTGGCTAATCTCATACATAAATAAGATCTTACATAAGCACTCTGTCAGTGGTTGGTACTGTTTGTTTGTGTGTGTTACACTCTAGCTAAACTAGGGACCAGGGGAAACACAACATTCACTGTTACAAATGTCCTTATGTCAGCAAGTCATTGGGTGTTGTCTAATACTATGTCAGGAATGAGATGTCCTGTCTGCTTATAGATGCACTCTTGAACTTCTGTATAATTTCAGCCAGTAGTTTTGAAAGTGTTGCTCACAAGCCAAAAGTGGTCTCCGTTTTTTGTGTACTACGTCATAAAATTGAATGCTTCGTCATCCCTTTCGTATGATATGTTACATCCTACAAAAAAAAAGTTACGAATTTGTTGTGCTTAAGATCCTGGATTGCAACTTTAAATGAGACAGCATACCTACAGTGGGGAAAAAAAGTATTTAGTCAGCCACCAATTGTGCAAGTTCTCCCACTTAAAAAGATGAGAGAGGCCTGTAATTTTCATCATCGGTACACGTCAACTATGACAGACAAAATTAGAAAAAAAAATCCAGAAAATCACATTGTAGGATTTTTTATGAATTTATTTGCAAATTATGGTGGAAAATAAGTATTTGGTCAATAACAAAAGTTTCTCAATACTTTGTTATATACCCTTTGTTGGCAATGACACAGGTCAAACGTTTTCTGTAAGTCTTCACAAGGTTTTCACACACTGTTGCTGGTATTTTGGCCCATTCCTCCATGCAGATCTCCTCTAGAGCAGTGATGTTTTGGGGCTGTCAGTGGGCAACACAGACTTTCAACTCCCTCCAAAGATTTTCTATGGGGTTGAGATCTGGAGACTGGCTAGGCCACTCCAGGACCTTGAAATGCTTCTTACGAAGCCACTCCTTCGTTGCCCGGGCGGTGTGTTTGGGATCATTGTCATGCTGAAAGACCCAGCCACGTTTCATCTTCAATGCCCTTGCTGATGGAAGGAGGTTTTCACTCAAAATCTCACGATACATGGCCCCATTCATTCTTTCCTTTACACGGATCAGTTGTCCTGGTCCCTTTGCAGAAAAACAGCCCCAAAGCATGATGTTTCCACCCCCATGCTTCACAGTAGGTATGGTGTTCTTTGGATGCAACTCAGCATTCTTTGTCCTCCAAACACGACGAGTTGAGTTTTTACCAAAAAGTTCTATTTTGGTTTCATCTGACCATATGACATTCTCCCAATCCTCTTCTGGATCATCCAAATGCACTCTAGGAAACTTCAGACGGGCCTGGACATGTACTGGCTTAAGCAGGGGGACACGTCTGGCACTGCAGGATTTGAGTCCCTGGCGGCGTAGTGTGTTACTGATGGTAGGCTTTGTTACTTTGGTCCCAGCTCTCTGCAGGTCATTCACTAGGTCCCCCCGTGTGGTTCTGGGATTTTTGCTCACCGTTCTTGTGATCATTTTGACCCCACGGGGTAAGATCTTGCGTGGAGCCCCAGATCGAGGGAGATTATCAGTGGTCTTGTTGTATGTCTTCCATTTCCTAATAATTGCTCCCACAGTTGATTTCTTCAAACCAAGCTGCTTACCTATTGCAGATTCAGTCTTCCCAGCCTGGTGCAGGTCTACAAATTTGTTTCTGGTGTCCTTTGACAGCTCTTTGGTCTTGGCCATAGTGGAGTTTGGAGTGTGACTGTTTGAGGTTGTGGACAGGTGTCTTTTATACTGATAATAAGTTCAAACAGGTGCCATTAATACAGGTAACGAGTGGAGGACAGAGGAGCCTCTTAAAGAAGAAGTTACAGGTCTGTGAGAGCCAGAAATCTTGCTTGTTTGTAGGTGATCAAATACTTATTTTCCACCATAATTTGCAAATAAATTCATAAAAAATCCTACAATGTGATTTTCTGGATTTTTTTTCCTCATTTTGTCTGTCGTAGTTGACGTGTACCTATGATGAAAATTACAGGCCTCTCTCATCTTTTTAAGTGGGAGAACTTGCACAATTGGTGGCTGACTAAATACTTTTTTTCCCCACTGTATGCCACGTCCAACAACAACAACAACAACAACAACACAGACCTGAGGGATATACTAAAAAGCAGGATCAATGAGTTAGCCAGCTAAATTTGATAAAACATCAGAAATAACTATTGATTTTCTGGTTCCTTACCAAAGCTAAACTTAGATATGTGTTGTTGTCAATTAGACCACGCCCATTTCAAGCTTATCTTTCAACAAAAAATATATATATATTTAGGCAAGTTAGCTGGCTAACTCATTGATCCTGCTTTGTAGTAGTCCCTCTGCATTACGTGTCCTAACATTAGGTTATCTACTGTAGTGATTGAGCAACAACAGACAATTGTAATCTATTTTTTGTCTGTTCATGCTGTATCATTTCACCTGCATGGCTTCTGGCTGATAGGCAGTGTTGGTTTAGCCTTCCTCCTGGTTTAGCCTTCCAGAATCAGGCTTTAGTAAAGTTATTCCGGGAGATTGAATATGATTTAATAAGATTAACTGAAATGTAAACTATGGAATGTTCCAGAATTAGCTCAGCTCTCAGTTGCAACATTACTGAGAGGTTGCATGTCTCAATTAAATTCAATTCAAAGGGCTGTATTTGCATGGGAAACATATGTTTACATTGCCAAAGCAAGTGAAATAGATAATAAACAAAAGTTAAATAAACAATCAAAATTAACAGTAAACATTACACTCACAAAAGTTTCAGAGGAACAGAGACATTTCAAATGTAATATTATGGCTATGTACAGTGTTATAACGATGTGCAAATAGTTAAAGTACAAAAGGGAAAATAAATAAACATAAATATGGGTTGTATTTACAATGGTGTTTGTTCTTCACTGGTTGCCCTTTTCTTGTGGCAACAGGTCACAAATCTTGCTGCTGTGATGGCACACTGTGGGAGTTATCAAAATTGGATTTGTTTTCAAATTCTTTGTGGGTCTGTGTAATCTGAGGGAAATATGTGTCTCTAATATGGTCATACATTTGGCAGGATGTTAGGAAGTGCAGCTCAGTTTCTACCTCATTTTGTGGGCAGTGTGCACATAGCCTGTCTTCTCTTGAGAGACAGGTCTGCCTACGGCGGCCTCTCTCAATAGCAAGGCTATGTTCACTGAGTCTGTACATAGTGTACATAGTCAAAGCTTTCCTTAATTTTGGGTCAGTCACAGTGGTCAGGTATTCTGTCACTGTGCACTCTCTGTTTAGGGCCAAATAGCATTCCAGTTTGTTCTGTTTTTTGGTTAATTCTTTCCAATGTGTTTTCTCATGATTTGGTTACATGTAATTGTGGGGCTGTCCTGGGGCTCTGTGGGGTCTGTTTGTGTTTGTGAACAGAGCCCCAGGACCAGCTTGCTTAGGGGACTCTTCTCTAGGTTAATCTCTCTGTAGGTGATGGCTTTGTTATGGAAGGTTTGGGAATCACTTCCTTTTAGGTGGTTGTAGAATTTAACAGCTCTTTTCTGGATTTTGATCATCAGCGGGTATCGGCCTAATTCTGCTCTGCATGCATTATTTGGTGTTTTACATTGTACACGGAGGATGTTTTTGCAGAATTCTGCATGCAGAGTCTCAATTTGGTGTTTGTCCCATTTTGTGAATTGTTGGTTGGTGAGTGGACCCCAGACCTCACAACCATAAAGGGCAACGGGTTCTATAACTGATTCAAGTATTTTTAGCCAGATCCTAATTGGGATATCGAATTGTATGTTCCTTTTGATGGCGTAGAAGGCCCTTCTTACCTTGTCTCTAAGATCATTCACAGCTTTGTGGAAGTTACCTGTGGTGCTGATGTTTAGGCTGAGGTAGGTATAGTTTTTTGTGTGCTCTAGGACAACGGTGTCTAGATGGAATGTGGTCTTGGCAACTGGACCTTTTTTGGAATACCATTATTTTTGTCTTACTGAGATTTACTGTCAGGGCCCAGGTCTGATAGAATCTGTGCAGAAGATCTAGATGCTGCTGTAGGCCCTCCTTGATTGGGGACATAAGCACCAGATCATCAGCAAACAGTAGACTTTTGACTTCAGATTCTAGTAGGGTGAGGCCGGGTGCTGCAGACTGTTCTAGTGCCCTCGCCAATTCGTTGATACACTACCAGTCAAAAGTTTGGACACACCTACTCATTCAAGGGTTTTACTTAATTTTTTAAAACTATTTTCTACATTATAGAATAATAGTGAAGACATCAAAACTATGAAATAACACATATGGCATCATGTAGTAACCAAAAAAGTGTTAAACAAATCAAAATATATTTTATTTTTGAGATTCTTCAAATAGCCACCCTTTTCCTTGATGACAGCTTTGCACACTTGGCATTCTCTCAACCAGCTTCATGAGGTAGTCACGTGGAACACATTTCAATTAACAGGTGTGCCTTCTTAAAAGTTAATTTGTGGAATTTCCTTCCATCTTAATGCGTTTGAGCAATCAGTTGTGTTGTGACAAGGTAGGGGTGGTATACAGAACATAGCCCTATTTGGTAAAATACCAAGTCCATATTATGGCAAGAACAGCTCAATCATTACTTTATGATATGAAGGACAGTCAATCCGGAAAATTTCAAGAACTTTGAAAGTTTCTTCAAGTGCAGTCGCAAAAACCATCAAGCGCTATGATGAAACGGGCTCTCATGAGGACCGCCACAGGAATGGAAGACACAGATTTACCTCTGCTGCAGAGGACAAGTTAATTAGAGTTACCAGCCTCAGAAATTGCAGCCCAAATAAATGCTTCACAGAGTTCAAGTCACAGACACATCTCAACATCAACTGTTCAGAGGGGACTGTGTGAATCAGGCCTTCATGGTTGAATTGCTGCAAAGAAACCACTACTAAAGGACACCAATAAGAAGAAGAGACCTGCTTGGGCAAAGAAACACGAGCAATGGACATTGGACCGGTGGAAATTTGTCCTTTGGTCTGAAGTCCAAATTTGAGATTTTTGATTCCAACCGCCGTGTCTTTGTGAGACGTGGTGTGGGTGAACAGATGATCTCCGCATGTGTAGTTCCCACCGTAAAGCATGGAGGAGGAGGTGTTATGGTGCGTGGGTTCTTTGCTGGTGACACTGTCTGTGATTTAATTAGAATTCAAGGCACACTTAACCAGCATGGCTACCACAGCATTCTGCAGTGATACACTATCCCATCTGGATCGGGCTTAGTGGGACTATCATTTGTTTTTCAATAGGACAATGACCCAACACACCTCCAGGCTGTGTAAGGGCTATTTTACCAAGAAGGAGAGTGATGGAGTGCTGCATCAGATGACCTGGCCTCCACAATCACCCGACCTCAACCCAATTGAGATAGTTTGGGATGATTCAGACGGCAGAGTGAAGGAAAAGCAGCCAACAAGTGCTCAGCATATGTGGGAACTCCTTCAAGACTGTTGGAAAAGCATTCCTGGTGAAGCTGGTTGAGAGAATGCCAATAGTGTGCAAAGCTGTCATCAAGGCAAAGGGTGGCTATTTGAAGAATCTCAAATATAAAATATATTTTGATTTGTTTAACACTTTTTTGGTTACTACATGATGCCATATGTGTTATTTCATAGTTTTGATGTCTTCACTATTATTCTACAATGTTTTTAAAAAATTAAGAAAAACCCTTGAATGAGTAGGTGTGTCCAAACATTTGACCGGGACTGTACAGTGGGGGAAAAAAGTATTTAGTCAGCCACCAATTGTGCAAGTTCTCCCAGTTAAAAAGATGAGAGAGGCCTGTAATTTTCATCATAGGTACACGTCAACTATGACAGACAAATTGAGATTTTTTTTCTCCAGAAAATCACATTGTAGGATTTTTTATGAATTTATTTGCAAATTATGGTGGAAAATAAGTATTCGGTCACCTACAAACAAGCAAGATTTCTGGCTCTCACAGACCTGTAACTTCTTTTTTAAGAGGCTCCTCTGTCCTCCACTCGTTACCTGTATTAATGGCACCTGTTTGAACTTGTTATCAGTATAAAAGACACCTGTCCACAACCTCAAACAGTCACACTCCAAACTCCACTATGGCCAAGACCAAAGAGCTGTCAAAGGACACCAGAAACAAAATTGTAGACCTGCACCAGGCTGGGAAGACTGAATCTGCAATAGGTAAGCAGCTTGGTTTGAAGAAATCAACTGTGGGAGCAATTATTAGGAAATGGAAGACATACAAGACCACTGATAATCTCCCTCGATCTGGGGCTCCACGCAAGATCTCACCCCGTGGGGTCAAAATGATCACAAGAACGGTGAGCAAAAATCCCAGAACCACACGGGGGGACCTAGTGAATGACCTGCAGAGAGCTGGGACCAAAGTAACAAAGCCTACCATCAGTAACACACTACGCCGCCAGGGACTCAAATCCTGCAGTGCTAGACGTGTCCCCCTGCTTAAGCCAGTACATGTCCAGAAGCATGGGGGTGGAAACATCATGCTTTGGGGCTGTTTTTCTGCAAAGGGACCAGGACGACTGATCCGTGTAAAGGAAAGAATGAATGGGGCCATGTATCGTGAGATTTTGAGTGAAAACCTCCTTCCATCAGCAAGGGCATTGAAGATGAAACATGGCTGGGTCTTTCAGCATGACAATGATCCCAAACACACCGCCCGGGCAACGAAGGAGTGGCTTCGTAAGAAGCATTTCAAGGTCCTGGAGTGGCCTAGCCAGTCTCCAGATCTCAACCCCATAGAAAATCTTTGGAGGGAGTTGAAAGTCCGTGTTTCCCAGCGACAGCCCCAAAACATCACTGCTCTAGAGGAGATCTGCATGGAGGAATGGGCCAAAATACCAACAACAGTGTGTGAAAACCTTGTGAAGACTTACAGAAAACGTTTGACCTGTGTCATTGCCAACAAAGGGTATATAACAAAGTATTGAGAAACTTTTGTTATTGACCAAATACTTATTTTCCACCATAATTTACAAATAAATTCATAAAAAATCCTACAATGTGATTTTCTGGATTTATTTTCCTCATTTTGTCTGTCATAGTTGACGTGTACCTATGATGAAAATTACAGGCCTCGCTCATCTTTTTAAGTGGGAGAACTTGCACAATTGGTGGCTGACTAAATACTTTTTTCCCCCACTGTATATATGTTGAAGAGGGTGGGGCTCAAGCTGCATCCCTGTCTCACCCCATGGCCCTGTGGAAAGAAATGTGTGTGTTTTTTGCCAATTTTAACCGCACACTTGTTGTTTGTGTACATGGATTTTACAATGTATGTTTTTCCCCCAACACCGCTTTCCATCAATTTGTATAGCAGACCCTAATGCCAAATTGAGTCAAAAGCTTTTTTGAAATCAACAAAGCAAGACAAGACTTTGCCTTAACTTTTTGTTTTGTTTGTCAATTAGAGTGTGCAGGGTGAATACGTGGTCTGTCGTACGGTAATTTGGTAAAAAGCCAATTTGACATTTTCTCAGTACATTGTTTTCACTGAGGAAATGTACAAGTCTGCTGTTAATGATAATGCGGAGGATTTTCCCAAGGTTGCTGTTGACGCATATCCCACGGTAGTTATTGGCGTCAAATTTGTCTCCACTTTTGTGGATTAGGGTGATCAGTTCTTGGTTCCAAATATTGGGGAAGATGCCAGAGCTGAGGATGATGTTAAATAGTTTAAGTATAGCCCAATTGTGGTCTAAATATTTTATCATTTAATTTAGGATACCATCAACACCACAGGCCTTTTTGGGTTGGAGAGTTAGTATTTTGTTCTGTAGTTCATTCAATGTAATTGGAGAATCCAGTGGGTTCTGGTAGTCTTTAATAGCTGATTCGAAGATTTGTAATTGATCATGTATATGTTTTTGCTGTATGTTCTCTGTTATAGAGCCAAAAAGATTGGAGAAGTGGTTTATCCATACATCTCCGTTTTGGATGGATAACTCTTTGTGTTGTTGTTTGTTTAGTGTGTTCCAATTTTCCCAGAAATGGTTTAGATTCTATGGATTCTTCAATTACATTTAGCTGATTTCTGACGTGCTGTTCCTTCTTCTCTCTCTCTCTCTCACAAAAACACACGCACCCCCCGCACAGGCTCGTGGGTGGAGCTGGAGGAGCTGATATCAGCAGTGAGCAGCAGGGAGAGTCTGACAGGACAACAACAGGACACAGCCTCCTTGGCCCTGCAGGGGGAGCTAGAGAGAATCCTGCTGGAGGCACAGCTTGAGTGTGAGAGGAGTAAAGACAGGTCAGTAGCCTACACCAACAAAAATAACACTCTGTCTCCCCCTCTGTTTGTGTGTGTGTGTGTGTGTGCGTGCATGCGTGCGTGTTGTTACTGAGAAGTCCTGTTGACCTGCTCTCTTTGTTCAGTCCTCCCCTGGTGGTGACTCCTCCACAGACCACTACTTCCCCTCCCCACAGTGAAGGCAGCAGCAGTACAGACTGTGTTACCATACAGGTACGAAACACACACACATGCACTCACATAACACTCAAATAACATATTTTACTGTAGCAGTAGCAATCCTTTGCTATTAGATAGCTCTAACACCACACAAGTCAGTGTTATCAAATTAAATAAATACACCAATTATTCGTCACATGCTTTGTAAACAATAGGTGTAGACTAACAGTGAAATTATTACTTACGGCCCCTTCCCAACAGAGAAAGAAAATAGAGAAATAATATAAAAGTAAAACACATAATAATAAAAGTAATAATAAATACACAATGCGTAACAGTCACTTGGCTTTATACACGGGGTACCAGTACAGAGTCGATGTGCAGGGGTACGAGGTAGTTGAGGTAGATTTGTACATATAACTAGGAATAAAGTGACAGATAATAAACAGTACCAGCAGCGTATATGATGACTCAAAAAAGTTAGTGCAAAAAGGGTTTAGCAGTCTTATTGTCACGCCTGCTCCCGCTTCCCCTCCCTGGCGCTCGATGGCGCCAGGCTGCCCATCATTACGCACACCTGTTACCATCATTACGCGCATCAGCGCTGATTGGACTCACCTGGACTCCTTCACTTTGTTGATTGCCCCTTCTACAGTATATCTGTCTGTTCCCCAGTTTGATCCCTGTGTCTGCATTGATGTTGTTTCATTTCCCCTGTCCAGATGCTGTCTGTGTTTTGTTCCATGTCTTTTATTTATTAAATCATCACCCTGTACTTGCTTCCCATCTCCCAGCGTTTGTCGAACCGAGATCGTCACACTTGACACCTGTCCACAGAAGCAATCAATCAATCAGATTCCAAACTCTCCACCATGGCCAAGACCAAAGAGCTCTCCAAGGGTGTCAGGGACAAGATTGTAGACCTACACAAGGCTGGAATGGGCTACAAGACCATCGCCAAGCAGCTTGGTGAGAAGGTGACAACAGTTGGTGCGATTATTCGCAAATGGAAGAAACACAAAAGACTGTCAATCTCCCTCGGCCTGGGGCTCCATGCAAGATCTCACCTCGTGGAGTTGCAATGATCATGAGAACGGTGAGGAATCAGCCCAGAACTACACGGGAGGATCTTGTCAATGATCTCAAGGCAGCTGGGACCATAGTCACCAAGAAAACAATTGGTAACACACTACGCCGTGAAGGACTGAAATCCTGCAGCGCCCGCAAGGTCCCCCTGCTCAAGAAAGCACATATACAGGGCCGTCTGAAGTTTGCCAATGAACAACTGAATGATTCAGAGGAGAACTGGGTGAAAGTGTTGTGGTCAGATGAGACCAAAATCGAGCTCATTGGCATCAACTCAACTCGCCGTGTTTGGAGGAGGAGGAATGCTGCCTATGACCCCAAGAACACCATCCCCACCGTCAAACATGGAGGTGGAAACATTATGCTTTGGGGGTGTTTTTCTGCTATGGGGACAGGACAACTTCACTGCATCAAAGGGACGATGGATGGGGCCATGTACCGTCAAATCTTGGGTGAGAACCTCCTTCCCTCAGCCAGGGCATTGAAAATGGGTCGTGGGATGGGTATTCCAGCATGACAATGGCCCAAAACACACGGCCAAGGTAACAAAGGAGTGGCTCAAGAAGAAGCACATTAAGGTCCTGGAGTGGCCTAGCCAGTCTCCAGACCTTAATCCCATAGAAAATCTGTGGAGGGAGCTGAAGGTTCAAGTTGCCAAACATCAGCCTCGAAACCTTAATGACTTGGAGAAGATCTGCAAAGAGGAGTGGAACAAAATCCCTCCTGAGATGTGTGCAAACCTGTGGTCCTCTGTAGCTCAGCTGGTAGAGCACGGCGCTTGTAACGCCAAGGTAGTGGGTTCGATCCCCGGGACCACCCATACACAAAAAAATAATAATGGATGCACGCATGACTGTAAGTCGCTTTGGATAAAAGCGTCTGCTAAATGGCATATTATATAACTACAAGAAACGTCTGACCTCTTTGATTGCCACTAAGTCATGTTTTGCAGAGGGGTCAAATACTTATTTCTCTCATTAAAATGCAAATCAATTTATAACATTTTTGACATGCGTTTTTCTGGATTTTTTTGTTGTTATTCTGTCTCTCACTGTTCAAATAAACCTACCATTAAAATTATAGACTGATCATGTCTTTGTCAGTGGGCAAACGTACAAAATCAGCAGGGGATCAAATACTTTTTTCCCTCACTGTACATAGCAGAGGCATTCTTAATCAAAACATGATGGCAAATGTAATTGTTAATTGACATTTCACTTTCCCTCTCGTCTCTTTCCCTCTCTCTTCCTCCCCCTCTCCGTCTCAGTCTGAAGAAGAAGGGGAGAGGAGGCTCATTTCCGAGTGGGTATGGGACTGGTCCAGTCGGCCAGAGAACCTTCCACTAAAGTAAGAACCTACGTATAGAATTGGAACGACTCCGAATTGATTCTCATTCTAATTCATTCTAATTCCATTGACCTTACATTGACCATGTCTCAGTGAATCGTTTCACCCCTAGTTTCACTGTAAACACATTAACTTACACATGTACTTGGCTGCCTAGAACAAGCGCTGACTCGTAAGGGGCCTGTGGATGTGCTATAGGGAATGTAGTCATTATTTCTTGTACATAATTAATGAAACTGTGTACAGTAACATTGAAACATGACAAATATCTCTATATTACACCTAAACATGACAGATGATAGTCTTCCACAGAGTTTCATTTCCCCTTTACACTAATGTACATTCATGTATGTTTCTTCTTGTGTTATGGAGCTACTGAACATCTCAGGGGCTTTTCTTGAAATATTGTAAATGAGAAAATATGACAACTAGAATTTCTCCTGAGAAATCTCCTTTTATCTTGAGGAACAAAATGTGTTTTCTTCTCTCCTTCTCTTCCTTTCTTTCTCTCTATGTTCCCCTTTCTCCTGTTTTTATCTTGTTCTCTTTCTGTCTTTATCTTCTTTGTCTCCCTTTCTCCCTCCCCCTCTCTCCATCTCCCTCCCTCCATCTCCCTCTCTTTTTTCCTCCCTCTCTCTCGATTCTGCTTTATGTCTCTCTTGCACTCAGGGAGTTTGTGTTCCAGCACCCGAAGCAGCAGTCGGGCTCCCTGAGCGTAAGGAAGAGTGAGGTGATGAAGAGAGGCCTGTTCTCCTCTGACGTCCTCATGATCCTCATCCCCTCATTGCTGGCCTCGCACCTGCTCACACTGGGAGTGGGGTAAGACACACACACACACACACACACACACACACACACACACACACACACACACACTGTTGAATGCATATACACACACTATTATAGATAAATACAGGACATTTTAGCTACCGACACTAAGAGATAATGAGATGCAGGTTGTCTTAGTAATGGTAATGTAGTAAGATTATATGACCACCAGCACCTGATGCTTTTTACTATGGATCTCTTTCCTAATGGAAGCAATCTGTTTTTATACAACAAGGAGGTAAATGTGCATATTGAAAATGCAGATTAAAGTTAATAGTTATGTGTTATTACTATCCTTCATTATTAACAGTATATTTCTCTCTCCCTTCGCAGGATCTACATAGGGAAGCGATTGGCTGCCTCCACAACTAGCACTCTGTGACATGTGCTTCAGGGCAGCGCTCCCATTCGCTGACGGCAGGCCAATAGGATCACAGCCCTTGCCACAGTACACTTGTTGCCCTCTCTCCCTGTCATGGGGCAACTTTCTTTACCACTGTCTCTCTGTATGTATGTCTGTATGTATGTCTGTCTGTCTGTCTGTCTGTCTGTCTGTCTGTCTACCATCCACCAGAACTTTGTGTGTATGTCCGTCAGTCACCCAGCATCTCTGAATCTGTGATTGTCCCAGGGCCAGAGCCTGTCTGTTTGTGTGTTTGTCTCTCTCTGTGTGTGTGTGTGTGTGTGTGTGTGTGTGTGTGTCAGGGCAGGACAGTTGATACTGTTCGGACATTGTGTCAATGACTCAGACTGAGGTCACTTTTACTCTCCCAGCTGAGTAACACTGATCTCAATTAACTAACAGAGAGAAACGAGTGATGAGATGGAGAGAGAAAGAAAGAGAATAACAGCTAGATAAATCCCCATTGAAGGTGTTAGCAGGGTGTTGAAGAAATGGGGTATATAGCCCAATGCTTGTCCAACTAAAACCCAAAATCTAATCCTGGTGAAAGAAAGAGGTCACCAACAGAGCCATATACAGACGGTATATCCCTATATGACTCTGGTCACCAATATTATGTGTCAGACGTGCCAGAACTGTGATGAACCCAGGTGATTTGTATACGTTGAGGAATGGTTTGTTTAATGTTCTTAGTGGTTTATGACCACAAAAGTGGCTCTGGTTTTGCACTTTGTCCTATATAACCATCTGACTGTTTGAACTCTGAACTATTTGAATGACCATAACCCTATTAAACTTCATTTGTCACACAGCTCCACGTGTCCGTGATCCATTTGTCTATCTTACTCCATCTTTCCTTTTCTATTTACTTTTGTGTTTAGACATTCATTTTATTTTATATCTTATAATTTATTTTAGAAATGGTATAAGTGCTAGAGCGCTATGACATAATAAGAGATATATCAAAACTACGACATGTATAAGTTAGCCCCGACCCTCATTCAACTATTTGTCTGAGTTGTTTGTGTGATGCCATTGTTTAACTGCAATATATTCTCATTTAGCCATACAAGAGTGGAAAGAAGGAGTAACAGGCTGTTTCAGTAATGTGAGTCATTTATCTGTACTGTAAACTTCAACATCTGTTGGCCATATAAGAGCTTTTACATGTGAGATGAATCATTGCGTATAAAAGTGTTTACCTAATAAGTTCACCTTGCTACTTCAGTATTACTTGTGTGTGTTGAGATAGATCCAGCCACAATTAGCTACTATCTCATGGTGCACACACACACACACAAATCGGGCTGAAGGTTTTACATGAATGTAGTGACATCATCCATCAACACCAGTCTATCTCATCGGTCTGTCTTTCCCAGCCCCCCTGACATCACTTCAGACCTTAACCCTTTTATTTTTTACAAGCGTGCGCTGACATGTAATCAGTGCTTTTACACTCGCAGCTTTGAGAAAAAATAAGAAACCCGCACACTGCTCTTACTAGTATCACTGCTCTTTATTAAGCATTACGTATCGGCCTCAAGGCCTTCGTCAGCTTTCCCATGAAACAAACACCAACCATGTGCAACGCATGTCCCCTTGCCCCATTTAACATCTCATATAAAATAACGGGGCTGGGTTCGGCCGGGGGAGCGGCGTGCTATTTTACTGCATTGGGTAAATTGCCCCCATTTGTTAGGAGCCCTGGCCCAAGTAAATGGGTTTTTCATCCATTACCAGGATGTTTGATGTGAAAGCTCCTGCTGGGCTCACACTGCTAGCCCAAACACACCGAGCTGACTGCGCAACCCTATAGTTCAAGGGTCGCTCCACCAAATTGGTGCCTTTTGAGAAGTGTAACTTGGTTAAAAAAAACTAAGTTGATTGCAGCTACTTTTTACATTGTCATAAAGAGCACATGTTCAACTTAACAAAAAACGATGTTTTCCCATCTCAAGTAGTTAACCCCTGTAAGTCTAAGCCGTTAGGTTGAGCTGACATATGGAATTGTTTTAAGATGGTCATACTATGGATCATTTAGCTATTTGATTTCGAATTTAAGACACAAGGTTTTAAAGTGTCTGTCCTATATATCTAGGAGATATAAGATTTGTTGTTATTTTTTTTACACATATTTTCTTGGGTAGGCACAAAACTACCTTCATACTTCCATTAATTTTTCAAAACTGGTACCGGTTTCCTTCAGAGAAATCCCAGGACACTTGTGGGGGTCGTAGAGCAAAACGGAGAACACCATCGTGTTCGTGAAGCTACAGACGTTTTCTTGAGAAGACTGATTTTCAGGATGTCTCATGGTCTGACAAACACCGCTCTAGCTGGAAGTGGAAGTGATGCAGACAATTACATTGATGGAAGTTACAATCTATCTGCAATATTCAAGCTGATCAAGCCCCTTTATTCATATACAAAATCAGATTTATTGAATTCTCCATGTGGTCTATATTAAAGGGCACTTAAGTTAATAAAACAGGCTTTTAAAATGCAATAATGGTGCACATAATCTACTTACAATATCAAAGGGATGCAAAAGTGTCACGATCATTGACACATGATGAAGCGGACCAAGGCGCAGCGTTGAAGGTGAACATATTATTTATTTAGAATGATCACACGATCAAAACAACAACGATAACGTGACGTCTACGGTATAACACAAACCAAATCAGAACAAGATCCCACAAAGAATAGCTGAAAACAGCCTACCTAAGTATGGCTCCCAATCAGAGACAACGAGCAACAGCTGCCTCTGATTGGGAACCACCCTGACCAACATAGATCTATATGATCTAGAACAAAACCCAAAACATAGAAAACACAACATAGAAGCTACCCCGTGAAACTAAACATAGAAAATCCACACCCTGGCTCAACATTTCAGAGTCCCCAGAGCCAGGGCGTGACAGTACCCCCCCCCCAAAGGCGCGGACTCCGACCGCGCCAACAGAACACCACAGGGGAGGGACCGGGTGGGCACTCCGCCTTGGCGGCGGATCCGGCTCTGGGCATGATCCCCACTCCCTCTCTAACCCCCCACAGTACCCCTGGTCCGGTCTGGCCCTGCTGGCCGGAGCTGGACTGAACACTGGTGGAGCGGATTGCTCTAGCTCCGACGTGAAGCATCTGACCGGTGCCGGACCAGCCACCGGTGGAACAGGCACGGGCCGTGCCGGACTGACGACGCACACCACTGGCTTGGTGTGGGGAGCAGGAGCGGGCCGAGCCGGGCTGTCGAAGCGCACCCCTGACTTGGTGCGGGGAACAGGCACGGGCCGTGCCGGACTGACGACGCACACCACTGGCTTGGTGTGGGGAGCAGGAGCGGGCCGAGCCGGGCTGTCGAAGCGCACCCCTGACTTGGTGCGGGGAGCAGGAACGCGCCGAGCCGGACTGACGACGCACACCACTGGCTTGGTGTGGGGAGCAGGAGCGGGCCGAGCCGGGCTGTCGACGCACACCACTGGCTTGGTGTGGGGAGCAGGAGCGGGCCGAGCCGGGCTGTCGAAGCGCACCCCTGACTTGGTGCGGGGAGCAGGAACGGGCCGAGCCGGACTGACGACGCACACCACTGGCTTGGTGTGGGGAGCAGGAGCGGGCCGAGCCGGGCTGTCGAAGCGCACCCCTGACTTGGTGCGGGGAGCAGGAACGGGCCGAGCCGGGCTGACGAAGCGCACCACTGACTTGGTGCGAGTGGCAGGAACAGGCCGTACCGTACTGGGAACACACACCACTGGCCCTACGTGGGGATCAGGAACAGGCCGGACCGGACTGGCAACACACGCCAGTACCTCTCGCCGTGCCTCTACAACCTCCTTCCCCCTGGTGACCAGTGACTCCCGTAACCTGGCGTCCTCCTGCTGCCCCGTCGTCCACGGCGTTAGCCCCCCCCTAAAAAATTTATGGGCTTCACTCCTACCCGTGGCCAAGGCCTCCATCCCTCTTGCCAGACTCGCACTCATCTCCTCCCACGTCCATCCTCTCTCCTCGTCACGCTGCTTGATCCAGTCAAGGTGGGATCTTCTGTCACGATCGTTGACACATGATGAAGCGGACCAAGGCGCAGCGTTGAAGGTGAACATATTATTTATTTAGAATGATCACACGATCAACACAACAACGATAACGTGACGTCTACGGTATAACACAAACCAAATCAGAACAAGATCCCACAAAGAATAGCTGAAAACAGCCTACCTAAGTATGGCTCCCAATCAGAGACAACGAGCAACAGCTGCCTCTGATTGGGAACCACCCTGACCAACATAGATCTATATGATCTAGAACAAAACCCAAAACATAGAAAACACAACATAGAAGCTACCCTGTGAAACTAAACATAGAAAATCCACACCCTGGCTCAACATTTCAGAGTCCCCAGAGCCAGGGCGTGACAAAAAGGCACTCTTTTTGTGGAATGACCCACATACTGTACACACAATGTTGTTGGAAGAGCACAAAAACACCTTGTTTCCATTCTCAAGCACACACAAACGCACACACACACACACAATGCATGCATGTTTATACACATATGTTTACACACACACACACAGCATGCCTTATGTTCTGTACTGCACCGTTTTACACAACCTGCATTAAAGAACAAGCGCTGTATGGAGAAAATAAACCTTTCTCAGGAATGATGTATATTGTTTACAATCCCACTAGGTTAATTGTAATTGGTCAATCTGGGTTAGGTAATGTTATAAATATGGTTTTAGAGGACTGGTGGTTTCGAAGGGGAGATCTAAGCAGATTCTTCTACAGTGATCCACCCTGTCCCCCTCTCACTCTAAACCAGTTCACACAGCTCTCACAGGTTGTGCAGAGAGACCCAATCTACCATAACCCCTTACCCACACCACCCCCTTCCCTAACCCCCACCCACCCCCGTCCTACTACAAATACACAGCCCATTTCAGTAAAGACTGTAGCCTTCTCCTTAGCAGGGGGCAGTATGTGGCCCTTCTAAGAGAGTTTGTTCCTAGTTTGCATACATTTCAAATCAAACAATCTAGTCTTCAAAATAAAGTATAAAACCTCTACACCTAATGGCTCTAGACATAATCGGAGCCTAATAACAAACATTGGTGTGTGGTGAGTGTGAAGGAATCTATCATATTTCAGTCTCTGGATGAGCTTTCACCAACTGTGAGGAGAGGAGAAGCTTCACAGAGACCAGCGCCAATATTAAAAAAGCATCAGAGATTAGGAGTGCTGATCTAGGATCAGGGCCTGTATTCACAAAGCCTCTCAGAGTAGGAGTGCTGATCTAGGAACAAGTCCCCCACTGTCAATTTAATAATATTCATTATGATCTAAAAGGCCAAATTGATCCTAAATCAGCACTCCTACTCAAAGATTTAGTGAATATGGACCCAGAATGCTGAGGCCTGAACCGAGAGGAAGGCAGCTACAGTTGGCTGGAAGAAATCCGTTCATTTCCTGAAACTACACTTCAGAGAGGGGGGACGTCTGTCTCTCTGTAAAAGGCATTATCTTTCTGCTCTAATACCGCCAAGCAGGAAATATAGGTTCCAGTTTATAAAGGCCTGGTCCGAACGAAGGAATGCATTTCAATAGGCATGTCGTCCATGACTTAACATTCAAACAAGGTCACCAGATTACACCAACCCCCTCTCAAGGAAGTGCTCTTCCCCACATGTGTTCCTTAAGTCTTCCTCTCCCTGATTTATTTATCTTAAGGAACAATATACAGTGGGGGAAAAAAGTATTTAGTCCGCCACCAATTGTGCAAGTTCTCCCACTTAAAAAGATGAGAGAGGCCTGTAATTTTCATCATAGGTACACGTCAACTATGACAGACAAAATGAGAAAAAAAATCCAGAAAATCACATTGTAGGATTTTTAATGAATTTATTTGCAAATTATGGTGGAAAACAAGTATTTGGTCAATAACAAAAGTTACTCAATACTTTGTTATATACCCTTTGTTGGCAATGACACAGGTCAAACGTTTTCTGTAAGTCTTCACAAGGTTTTCACACACTGTTGCTGGTATTTTGGCCCATTCCTCCATGCAGATTTCCTCTAGAGCCGTGATGTTTTGGGGCTGTCGCTGGGCAACACGGACTTTCAACTCCCTCCAAAGATTTTCTATGGGGTTGAGATCTGGAGACTGGCTAGGCCACTCCAGGACCTTGAAATGCTTCTTACGAAGCCACTCCTTCGTTGCCCGGGCAGTGTGTTTGGGATCATTGTCATGCTGAAAGACCCAGCCACGTTTCATCTTCAATGCCCTTGCTGATGGAAGGAGGTTTTCACTCAAAATCTCACGATACATGGCCCCATTCATTCTTTCCTTTACACAGATCAGTCGTCCTGGTCCCTTTGCAGAAAAACAGCCCCAAAGCATGATGTTTCCACCCCCATGCTTCACAGTAGGTATGGTGTTCTTTGGATGCAACTCAGCATTCTTTGTCCTCCAAACACGACGAGTTGAGTTTTTACCAAAAAGTTCTATTTTGGTTTCATCTGACCATATGACATTCTCCCAATCCTCTTCTGGATCATCCAAATGCACTCTAGCAATCTTCAGACGGGCCTGGACATGTACTGGCTTAAGCAGGTGGACACGTCTGGCACTGCAGGATTTGAGTCCCTGGCGGCGTAGTGTGTTACTGATGGTAGGCTTTGTTACTTTGGTCCCAGCTCTCTGCAGGTCATTCACTAGGTCCCCCCGTGTGGTTCTGGGATTTTTGCTCACCGTTCTTGTGATCATTTTGACCCCACAGGGTGAGATCTTGCGTGGAGCCCCAGATCGAGGGAGATTATCAGTGGTCTTGTATGTCTTCCATTTCCTAATAATTGCTCCCACAGTTGATTTCTTCAAACCAAGCTGCTTACCTATTGCAGATTCAGTCTTCCCAGCCTGGTGCAGGTCTACAATTTTGTTTCTGGTGTCCTTTGAAAGCTCTTTGGTCTTGGCCATAGTGGAGTTTGGAGTGTGACTGTTTGAGGTTGTGGACAGATGTATTTTATACTGATAACAAGTTCAAACAGGTGCCATTAATACAGGTAACGAGTGGAGGACAGAGGAGCCTCTTAAAGAAGAAGTTACAGGTCTGTGAGAGCCAGAAATCTTGCTTGTTTGTAGGTGACCAAATACTTATTTTCCACCATAATCTGCAAATAAATTCATAAAAAATCCTACAATGTGATTTTCTGGATATTTTTTCTCAATTTGTCTGTCATAGTTGACGTGTACCTATGATGAAAATTACAGGCCTCTCTCATCTTTTTAAGTGGGAGAACTTGCACAATTGGTGGCTGACTAAATACTTTTTTTCCCCACTGTACATTATGTAATTTATCGATTGTCCCTAACTAGCACCATAGGAATATCCAAAGTCAACCCAAATTTACCACAGGCAGTAAGATCTGATTGCGTGCCGCTGTACTCCGAATTGATGATTACTTGTGTGCTGCCAGCTGTGGGCAGGATTGAAACAAACCCAATGTTCATTTAAGTTGTGATGCAGTCACGACCACAAGTCTCACAAAACTCAGTTTTGGATGAGACTGACTTTATGACAAAAATGATCCTATTTACACTTTGTAGTCAATTTTGACAGTAGAATAAATGTTTCTGACTCATATTGATGCCACATAGTCTGTTTTCTAAATAAGAAGTTGGTTTTTAGGGGCAGTTGCTGTTTAAAAAGTTACTGTATAGTGACACGACCAGAGCTACTTAACTGTAAAGAAAAATTCCAGTGTCCACATAAAAGAGCAACACAACTCCAAACATGACAGATAAGAAGCTACATAGCCCCTAGGCTATATGAATATAAAGAGAAATTAGAAAAAAGGGACCTGTAGAATGGAATACGTTATAAGACCTTTATGATTCATTTAATTTTGTCAGTTCTACCAGCTAATGTGAGATTTTTAGACTACATTGGATACATAACTGAAAGGTCCTGAACAGCCATTCTGAGTGGCGCAGTGGTCTAAGGCACTGCATCGCAGTGCTAACTGTGCCACTAGAGATCCTGGTTCGAATCCAGGCTCTGTCGCCGCCGGCCGCGACCGGGAGACTCATGGGCGGCGCACAATTGGCCCAGCGTCGTCCAGGGTAGGGGAGGGAATGGCCGGCAGGGATGTAGCTCAGTTGATAGAGCATGGCGTTTGCAACGCCAGGGTTGTGGGTTCGATTCCCACGGGGGGCCAGTATAAAAAAAAAAAATGTATTCACTAACTGTAAGTCGCTCTGGATAAGAGCGTCTGCTAAATGACTAAAATGCAAATGTAATGGTGCCCATGTAAAATAGCCTTTTGAGTGACTAAAATATCACCCATAATATTTGTTTTGGAAAGAAATGCTCAACATTTAAGAAAAAGTACCAGGAAGTTTGAAATGACAGGGTGAGTGGGCGGTGAGCTTATATTAATGAACTCGCCTTGATTGACAGCTCTTTGAAACGCCTATGTCAAGCCACTTGGACACAGTGAGCAGTGTTACAGGAAAAAAATCTCAAGCAAATTAGGTGATACACAAAGCAACTCAAACAACATTGAAATTGGATCAGTGATGTAATTGTTTTTATACATCTTCCGTTTGGCATGTCTCTTGTGATACGATTCACAGCAGCACTGACGGATTAGTTGACTTGAAAAAATGTGTCAGAGGTGACACCCCTGGCCTATAAGTTGGCATGATTATCTCTATATTCAGCTATTAATTAATAGGCTACATTTGGTTATGATGATATGTATTAAAAAACGGTGTAATATAATTTATCAATGCAAGTCATTCCTCTATTCTTCAAAATTGCATTATATTAATCAAAATAGGACGCTGCCTCTTTAAAAGGTGAGAGACACACCGAAAAATCTTAATATCGATAGGTACTTAGCACCTCTATCACTTCTGCCCAGTGTTGGCAGTTATTTTTTTGTTGTTCACACAGCCCAGATTAACCTCAGATGAAATACTCCAGACCACAACGTGGCAGTAGCTTGTTTGAGTTAGAGTGAGTTTGATACCACGTTTTAGATGGAGGAGAGCGCATGAGTTTTGGAGTGAGTACAGTAAATCCAATCCAACCAGCAGCCCTAGATAATATGCTATATGTCACAGACAGACAGACAGCCATAGTGAAGGAGGTTTACATAGTGCATAAAGTATATTACCACCACTTCTCTGTGCAGGTAGTTGGTCTGAAGGCTCTGGAGGTCCTTGGAATATTCTGTCTCTTTAGCACCTGTAGAGAGATAGGTAGAGGTACTGAATGCTCTTTAAAGAGAGAGAGAGTTAACATGATTGATTATTGAGGACTACGGGTGCCTTCCAATCAGACAAATGGATGCGTTAAAGTTGCAGCAACTCAATGGTTTTCAATGGGAGGAGTGTGTTGGGGGGGGGGGGGGGGGGGCCTAGGCTTGTGTTGTGCTATCTGTCAGAAAAGTTACAAAGACTATCCATCAACCAATTAAAACGTAATACAGCATTTTCCCCCACCAAACAGCTGCATTGGACATGCGTTTCCTGCATTTCAGTTTGAAAGTAGCCTTACTCTGTCGTAAAAGTTGTATCTTCATGTCTGTAACTTCTCTTTCACTTCCTCTAATCTGTCTCTCTGACAGGGAGTTACTCCAGGGTTAGACAGGTTTATGGTGCATAGGGCTTCTCCACTCCTCATATGAGTGGAGTATTAGCTATATATATTTAAAAATATGAATTACTTACTGACATGGAGTGCTCCATGTTCCTGCTTGTAGCAGGCCTCAACATGGATGCAGGGACATTTTTGTTCCAGCACTTCACTAACACCTCATTCAACTAATTGTGTTCTAAACTGAGCAAACACAGTTACCCACATCTGTATTATTGAATGAGCTTCCCAAGTTACAAGCTTAGCTATAATTCTGCATGATAGAGAATATCGTGTGGATTGATTTCTATCTAACGTTGTGAATAAACTCCAAGAGCAAGATGATTTTCGTGGTGGCTGGGAGGTTCCCAAGTTCTTTCCATCTGTCTGGGTGTTAGGGATGTTGAAGAAAAGGGCAGAGGGGGAAGATATTAACCTCACTGCTCGAATTTCAGTGCTGGTTCAAGTTGCTGAGAACCACAAGTACCTTTAATGTGTGATAAATGTGTGAGTGAGATACGACTAAAATGTCACACCCTCAGTTAAACTAATTATTAATGACTAATTATTACACCCTGAAACTGTGTGAAATGTGTTAGAGTGTGTGAGCGTAGGGCAAGTTGAGTATGACATTGTGTTACCATTTAGCAATGTGAGTAAGAGTAAGGCCAGACAACAAAGGACAAGGATAACTGTCTACAGGCAGCTGAGAAACCAAGATAACTGAGGAATTTAGGGAGGAGAGAAACAGTTAGGCTTGGAAGAGTGTGTGTGTGTGTGTGTGTGTGTGTGTGTGTGTGTGTGTGTGTGTGTGTGTGTGTGTGTGTGTGTGTGTGAACTGATGGTCAGGAGAGCAATTATAAAGTGGAAAACTACAGCCTGCCTACAGAGGGGAGGGATTTTTTCTCTGAAGTGTGCATATAAAAATGTTGTATGACCATTTTGTTTGAGAACGTTCTCATGAATAAACCCTGATGATTGTATGCTGGGCTGCTTGGTCTGATTATTAGAGATTTACAACCTCTGGGATACAGACTGAGTAATAAGTTCATTTTTGAAACATTGGGATAGAAATTCTCGTGACAATGTGCCATCATTTTGTAAACAGATTTACATATCAATAAGGTTGATCAAGTTGTCACCATTTGTGACTCGTTTCAGAAAACTAGGCGTATGTCGCACGTCACTACTTCACAGGAGCAGCATTTGAACGTAAACATTTATTTTTTTATCAAAATGCAATTTTTGGCAGAAATGTCTTCTGGAACATTTTATGTGCCTTAATAACAAACTTCCATCCATAAATATGAATACAATTGTTAAATTACGAGCCTAGTTGGTTTAGCCATGGAAAAAGACAGGAACCTTCCCACTAGCCATGATTGGCTGAGATAATGTATGGGCTGGACATGCCGGGAGATGAGTTTGGATTGGTCAGCCATGTAGCACGCTTCTGTCTATAATTTGAGCTGTTCAGTATGTGTTGACAGTCCTTTCTACCGCACCGTTTTTGAAAGATATAACATTAGCCATCGAGAACAACAAAAGTTGTGCTACTTTTCTCAACAACATTGATGCCCTGAATTTAGCAGGCGCTATCATCAGATCAGTAGGAAAAATGTATGGACTACTTTCTGCACACGCCACGGTCAGTGTGAACTGGAGTGACTTGACACAAAGCTGGCCAAACAAGTAGCTACAAACAAGTTAAATGCCGTGAAGTATTCATCCATGTACAGGGGTAAGAGTCTAGCTAAATTTTCCAGATATAAGTTTCTAATTTTGTCAGAAAGTCATTTTTATTGCAAGTTAAAGCATACTGTTAGTTAGCTAGCAAACGTTAGCTTGCTGGCTCGCTAGCTAACGTTATGTGTATGATCTGTGTAGTAATATTATTTGAATCAGAAATCCATTTGCATTGCTAGTTATAGCCTAATGTTAGCTAGTTAATATTGAACCTAGTTTGTTAGCTTTAGCTACCTGCAGATTAATACTACAGCTATGACAATGTTTGTATTGGTAGTAGTATGAGTTGGGGTTATGCCGGTTCATTGTTTAGTTAGCTAGCTACCTAGCTAGCTACATGTCTAAACAAAAGACTCCACTTCGGGCCAGATTATTACATGACCCATCAAATGAGCAGGTGTGTCTGGAGGTGATTACGGCCATTGATTGTATTTCATGAACATGTACAGTGGGGAGAACAAGTATTTGATACACAACCGATTTTGCAGGTTTTCCTACTTACAAAGCATGTAGAGGTCTGTAATTTTTATCATAGGTACACTTCAACTGTGAGAGACGGAATCTAAAACAAAAATCCAGAAAATCACATTGTATGATTTTTAAGTAATTAATTTTCATTTTATTGCATGACATAAGTATTTGATCACCTACCAACCAGTAAGAATTCCGGCTCTCACAGACCTGTTAGTTTTTCTTTAAGAAGCCCTCCTGTTCTCCACTCATTACCTGTATTAACTGCACCTGTTTGAACTCGTTACCTGTATAAAAGACACCTGTCCACACACTCAATCAAACAGACTCCAACCTCTCCACAATGGCCAAGACCAGAGAGCTGTGTAAGGACATCAGGGATAAAATTGTAGACCTGCACAAGGCTGGGATGGGCTACAGGACAATAGGCAAGCAGCTTGGTGAGAAGGCAACAACTGTTTGCGCAATTATTAGAAAATGGAAGAAGTTCAAGATGACGGTCAATCACCCTCGGTCTGGGGCTCCATGCAAGATCTCACCTCGTGAGGCATCAATGATCATGAGGAAGGTGAGGGATCAGCCCAGAACTACACGGCAGGACCTGGTTAATGACCTGAAGAGAGCTGGGACCACAGTCTCAAAGAAAACCATTAGTAACACACTACGCCGTCATGGATTAAAATCCTGCAGCGCACGTAAGGTCCCCCTGCTCAAGCCAGCGCATGTCCTGGCCCGTCTGAAGTTTGCCAATGACCATTTGGATGATCCAGAGGAGGAATGGGAGAAGGTCATGTGGTCTGATGAGACAAAAATAGAGCTTTTTGGTCTAAACTCTACTCGCCGTGTTTGGAGGAAGAAGAAGGATGAGTACAACCCCAAGAACACCATCCCAACGTGAAGCATGGAGGTGGAAACATAATTCTTTGGGGATGCTTTTCTGCAAAGGGGACAGGACGACTGCACCGTATTGAGGGGAGAATGGATGGGGCCATGTATCGCGAGATCTTGGCCAACAACCTCCTTCCCTCAGTAAGGGCATTGAAGATGGGTCGTGGCTGGGTCTTCCAGCATGACAACGACACGAAACACACAGCCAGGGCAACTAAGGAGTGGCTCCGTAAGAAGCATCTCAAGGTCCTGGAGTGGCCTAGCCAGTCTCCAGACCTGAACCCAATAGAAAATCTTTGGAGGGAGCTGAAAGTCCGTATTGCCCAGAGACAGCCCCGAAACCTGAAGGATCTGGAGAAGGTCTGTATGGAGGAGTGGGCCAAAATCCCTGCTGCAGTGTGTGCAAACCTGGTCAAGACCTACAGGAAACGTATGATCTCTGTAATTGCAAACAAAGGTTTCTGTACCAAATATTAAGTTCTGCTTTTCTGATGTATCAAATACTTATGTCATGCAATAAAATGCAAATTAATTACTTAAAAATCATACAATGTGATTTTCTGGATTTTTGTTTTAGATTCCGTCTCTCACAGTTGAAGTGTACATATGATAAAAATTACAGACCTCTACATGCTTTGTAAGTAGGAAAACCTGCAAAATCGGCAGTGTATCAAATACTTGTTCTCCCCACTGTATATATGTCTAGACAATAGTGACCCATCCACTTAGCTAGATGTGGGTGAGGGGTGGTTATAGCATTTACTTCACATGACCCATTAATTTAGACAAGTGTGTCGGGTAAGCGTCATCTAACAATGATAAAATATTTATAAAATGTATTAAAACGTTCTGTTTTTCATATTTCTACTATGCAAGTACTATCACTGTACCATTTACACCTTCTGTATCCTGTGCATGTGACGAATAAACTTAGATTTTATTTGATATAGCGTGTATTTACCACATGGCTTCACATGTGAATCCTTAAAGAGATGGGTGGGACTAAGCCTTAAGAGGGTGTGAACGATGCTGAATGGGTGTAGACAAAGAAGAGCTCTCCAGTAGGTGTACCAAAACATTCAAGGACCATTTTCTCAAAAGTGGGGTTACAAGTTTATCAACTTTCAAAGCAGAATTACTTTCCCATTGTTCCTCAACTGCAGTGTATGATTTACCATTTTGTTGCCCTGAGTCTCTACTTTTATCCAATGTAAAAAGCATAATTTCAAATTTTGCTACATAAACCGAATCGAGGCGATCGGTCACATGTTACTTTTAGCTAGCTAGTCTATTTCCAATGAATTTGAGAGGGGCATTTTTCTTGCCAAATTTTTCAGTCTCCAATTAATCAATATACAGGCAGTGGAATGAAGTAGTTTGACAAAAAATGTTCAATTGTCAGTGTCAAGTCTTTAAAATATAGTTAGCGAATATATACTTTTTATTTTCTAGAAACCTAGCTAACATTAGCTACACTGCAGTGATGATGGTGGGAGTTAGCTAGCTCGCTAGATTGCTAGCTAAGTAATGGCATTTATATCAACTTTATCAATCAGATGGTTAACTAGCAAATATATTTGCATCTAAATCTGCCTGTTAAAGCTAGCCAGTTGATAGTAAAGCTAGGATGAATGTCAGAGGCCAGTTAGCTAACGCAATAGCGGCAGTCAATGCAATGGCTGATCTGGAGTTCATCTGAAATGTACCGTTATAATTCACATAATAAGCAAACTACTATAAGCAAACTACTGTCATGTTATTGAATGTATTCAAATGTCAAGTTACAAGTTCGTGACCATTGTTAAATCTTTCACACATCATGATACAAGTGTGCGAAATTAAATTACACATTTGAGAATCGTACTTGTGACCACGAAATTCAAAAAATAAACTCACATAGTTCTGTCGTCCTTATAATCCCATAAATGGTAAGATACCATGATGTGTCTTGCCCAACGTTTGAAACCCTGATGATGCACTGGTACACTTATTTATTCCAGGAAGCCATATTATTGCTGTCGTTCGCTGGTTTCTGAGAAGTTTCCCAGACTTTGTGAGAACTGCCCATCCGTGAAACGATCTTGAAATAAAGACGACCTGAACAATTAAGTGATGTGACGTGGTGAAGAAAGGATGGAGGTGGCTGGCTAGAAGAAGAACAGTTTTTAAACTGTCTTTGGGAGAAGTGTGCAAAGGCCAGACAGAAGAGAATGTGTGAAAGAAACGTTCACAAGATAAAACGTTGACAGAGGAGAGAGGGTAAGTGCTCTATGCAATTTGTTTCACTTTTGGATACAGCAATCCTGCTGGATTATTTAGCATGCTGCTCAGCTAGTTAAGTAGCTAGCTAACGTTTGCTAGCACCTCTGTCCTAACGTTACCTAGCTAGGAAACGTTAGCTAGCTAGCATATTATAAAACCTAAAACGTATTTTTGAATACAGAAATTCTGCAAGATGATTTAGACAAAGATATTGGTAGTAACTAACTATCCATCTGTGATTTAGCACAATATAGCTAGCTAACTAAATAGTTAACATTTGCTAGCTAGTTAGCATTGCTAGCAAGCAAACGTTAGGTGCCGTTTTAGGTACCTAGTAGCCTCTGCCGAGTCCCCAACAACCGGATATTCTGGGTAAATGGATAGAGAGCCTGTGATGCGACTTCCGCTTTTGAATATTAACAAGGTGACAACACTGAGGTGGGCGACACTCCATCTTAACTCCTCTACATTTACTGGATTGGTTGAACAGTGCAGAAAAGAACTTCCCCCAACAGTTTTTTTCCTTCTCGTCAAGACCAGTATGTAGGGGATCTAGTTTCAGGCGTTTATTTTATGCCTGCTACGTTAAGTTAGGTACCTAGCAGCAAGTTAGCGAGCTAGCTAACATCGACATGACAGAAGCTGTGTTCGAATACCCATACAAACATACTGTATACTACATACTTCATGAGTATATACTACATACTATTAGTTCATTTTAGTATACTGTAAACGAACGGTATCCTTTCAGTTGAGCGTACTAGTGCTTCACCTGTCTACCGGAAGTTGATGCTGTTGCTATGCAACCTCTTGCTAGCTTGTTAGCATAAAAAATTACTAGCTAGACATCATACGACTTCAGGTGTGTTCGTAAATTCAATCTGGAGTGCCAGAGTGCGCTCTGGGCGTTCGTAAATTCAGAGCGTTGTCAGATTGTCCGTTCGTAAATTCAGAGCGTTTCGCTCTCGGAGCGTTCAGAGCGCACATTGACCGAGGAGTAGGGTTGATCCGAGCATTCTGCCCTCACAACGCCGGCAGTAAAGCACCCAAGCTAACTGGCTAATGTTGGCTAGCTTGCTAGTTACTTCCAGACGTAAATGAGAAAACACCTCACTCCGACCATTTTACTCGCCCTAGCAGAGCTGGTTAGGCTGTTTTCATGTTATCCAGAGCGCTTTTTGTTGTCAATGTTTACTGACACCGGTTATTTTAAACGGTTGTTGAGCATTTGTAAATTAATCAGTTATTTTCCACTCTGGCACACTCAGACGAGAGTGCTCTGAAATCGGAGTAGATAACCAGAGCGAATGAACAATGTCCATTGAGAACGCACAACGACTATACCACTTAGCTAAGCTAAGAATGAAGTGAATAATCAAGTCAATAAACGTTGGGTAGTTAGTTAGATAAGTATACAATTAATATACTGGCAAGTCCGATGTATTAGTAGCCAAATAACGTTACGTTAGGTAGCTAGCTAACATACCGGTACATACTGCTGTAATCATATGCTATGCGGTTCATAAGGATAGCATAGCTAACAAATTGTCAGCCAACGTAACGTAACTTTTTTGAAAATAATTTTATTACATTGCTCTACATTTTCTTAACATTTGTCATAATTAGTTAAAGCAATGAATTTGTATCTATTCTCTTCGGACTTCGGCTGCATATTTCCCGCCATTAACTAATCTGAAAACGTTGTGAAGCCACGCCCATTTTCTGAAGAATTGCATTATGGGCCATAAAAGTACTGAAATAGTATCCACTACTTGTATACTTCGTATTTTGCCGAATTTAGTACGACATCTGGGAACTTTTGGCATACTAACTATATCCATACTATGACCAATACTCAATACTCAATTTACGTCACAAATAGTATGGTTAGTGCGGTTAGTATGGGTATTCGAACACAGCTAGAGTTTCCATGCAATTTGTTTAGCTTTTTTGGATTAGCACGCTAGCTAGCTAGTTATCTAGCTAACCTTTGTCAACTTAGTCTCTAGCTTTGTAGCTAGCTGGTTAGCTGGCAAGATAGTGTCCTTTGTCAGCACACTAACATGAGTGGTTCCTTTTCAATTTTAAAACTACTGGCTAGCTAGCTAGCAAAGATAATGATAACTAGCTAACCCCTTTCATCTGTGGTAGCTGTTAGTGTTAGCAAGTAAGCAATAGCTATTATTATTATTATTATTATTATTATTATTATTAGCTAGCAGTGGATAACATAACTAGCTATCCAGGCATAAACCTAAATTAGAGAAGTAATGAAAATGATGATAGTACAGTCTATGCTAAATTGTCATAAATGCTTCTTCGCTCCCATAGATTCCCATAAGGTCTCAGACTCCAGGATCATGAGAAATGCTAACAAGAAAGAAACAGATGAAGACACAGAAGCGGACCATGTTGTATTCTAAATAGTTAATCTGTTGTCAATTTTAATTCTGACTGGTAATGTTAAAAAGGGGAGAAAAAGACAACCCCTGTTTATCACCATACCAACGATTGGCTACAGATTTGAATCACTGCAAATCAAATTGTTTTCCCAATGTATCCTTCCTTCTATTAAATTACATTTTAGTCTTATTATGTGTTGCATGTGTATGAGGAGATTATATGCTGTTCTAAATGTTTGTAACTCATTAATAAATGTGCAGTAGGTTTCCACTTTTTTAAGTAAGGGGTAATATGATTGAATGATGTCGGAGATGTAAATTTGGCCAGGGCATTAGGGTTTCAAAGGCGGGTCAAGACATCATGAAAACCGACCTTTTCTTTTTGTGGGACAGCACCAATGCATCACACCCAAAAGCGAGAAAATATCTATACTCTCAGTCGGTATTCATGTAATAATAAGGAATTACCCTCGACCACGCCCACAAATTGGGGAAAACCATGCAACATTTTTTCCTATTGACCCCCATTGTAAAAGAGGCAACTTCGTCGTAGATGTTTTGTTATGCAGAAATAACAAAACATGCCGAAAAGCTGCTGTGTTGTTCAATTAATATGTTACCAGGTCAAAAATCTCGACCTATGGTTCGCAATGTTCCCACAAAGGGAAATAGGGCCTGAGAGAAGAGCCCTGTGGCTTCAGGCTATTCAGCGTGGGAGAGTGGGAAATTCGGGGACCCGGTGTCCAACTACGTACACATACAGTGGGGAAAAAAAGTATTTAGTCAGCCACCAATTGTGCAAGTTCTCCCACTTAAAAAGATGAGAGAGGCCTGTAATTTTCATCATAGGTACACGTCAACTATGACAGACAAAATGAGATTTTTTTTCTCCAGAAGATCACATTGTAGGATTTTTTATGAATTTATTTGCAAATTATGGTGCAAAATAAGTATTTGGTCAATAACAAAAGTTTCTCAATACTTTGTTATATACCCTTTGTTGGCAATGACACAGGTCAAACATTTTCTGTAAGTCTTCACAAGGTTTTCACACACTGTTGCTGGTATTTTGGCCCATTCCTCCATGCAGATCTCCTCTAGAGCAGTGATGTTTTGGGGCTGTCGCTGGGCAACACGGACTTTCAACTCCCTCCAAAGATTTTCTATGGGGTTGAGATCTGGAGACTGGCTAGGCCACTCCAGGACCTTGAAATGCTTCTTACGAAGCCACTCCTTCGTTGCCCGGGCGGTGTGTTTGGGATCATTGTCATGCTGAAAGACCCAGCCACGTTTCATCTTCAATGCCCTTGCTGATGGAAGGAGGTTTTCACTCAAAATCTCACGATACATGGCCCCATTCATTCATTCCTTTACACGGATCAGTCGTCCTGGTCCCTTTGCAGAAAAACAGCCCCAAAGCATGATGTTTACACCCCCATGCTTCACAGTAGGTATGGTGTTCTTTGGATGCAACTCAGCATTCTTTGTCCTCCAAACACGACGAGTTGAGTTTTTACCAAAAAGTTATATTTTGGTTTCATCTGACCATATGACATTCTCCCAATCCTCTTCTGGATCATCCAAATGCACTCTAGCAAACTTCAGACGGGCCTGGACATGTACTGGCTTAAGCAGGGGGACACGTCTGGCACTGCAGGATTTGAGTCCCTGGCGGCGTAGTGTGTTACTGATGGTAGGCTTTGTTACTTTGGTCCCAGCTCTCTGCAGGTCATTCACTAGGTCCCCCCGTGTGGTTCTGGGATTTTTGCTCACCATTCTTGTGATCATTTTGACCCCACGGGGTGAGATCTTGCGTGGAGCCCCAGATCGAGGGAGATTATCAGTGGTCTTGTATGTCTTCCATTTCCTAATAATTGCTCCCACAGTTGATTTCTTCAAACCAAGCTGCTTACCTATTGCAGATTCAGTCTTCCCAGCCTGGTGCAGGTCTACAATTTTGTTTCTGGTGTCCTTTGACAGCTCTTTGGTCTTGGCCATAGTGGAGTTTGGAGTGTGACTGTTTGAGGTTGTGGACAGGTGTCTTTTATACTGATAACAAGTTCAAACAGGTGCCATTAATACAGGTAACGAGTGGAGGACAGAGGAGCCTCTTAAAGAAGAAGTTACAGGTCTGTGAGAGCCAGAAATCTTGCTTGTTTGTAGGTGACCAAATACTTATTTTCCACCATTATCTGCAAATAAATTCATAAAAAATCATACAATGTGATTTTCTGGAGAAAAAAAATCTCAATTTGTCTGTCATAGTTGACGTGTACCTATGATGAAAATTACAGGCCTCTCTCATCTTTTTAAGTGGGAGAACTTGCACAATTGGTGGCTGACTAAATACTTTTTTCCCCCACTGTAGTTATGTGTGTGTAAAACATTTAATCACATGTAAGACATTGAACTTGTTTAGTATAGTCTGTTTGTAACTCCACTCATTACTTGTAGCTGTATAGTCCACTCTAAATTCCAAGCATCTGCCTCTAACCCTAGGAAGCTCTTTGCCACATTTTCCTCCCTCCTGAATCCTCCCCCCCCCCTCTCTCTCTGTGGATGACTTCGTCAACCACTTTGAAAAGAAGGTTGACGACATCCGATCCTCGTTTGTTAAGTCTAATGACACTGCTGGTCCTGCTCACACTGCCCTACCCTATGCTTTGACTTCTTTCTCCCCTCTCTCTCCAGATAAAATCCTGCGACTTGTGACTGCAGGCCGCCCAACAACCTGCCCGCTTGACCCCATCCCCTCCTCCCTTCTCCAGACCATCTCCGGTGACCTTCTCCCCTACCTCACCTCGCTGATCAACTCATCCTTGACCGCTGGCCATGTCCCTTCCGTCTTCAAGAGAGCGAGAGTTGCTCCCCTTCTCAAAAAACCAACACTCGACCCCACTGATGTCAACAACTACAGACCAGTATCCCTTCTTTCTTTTCTTTCCAAAACTATTGAGCGTGCCGTCTTTAGCCAACTCTCTTGCTATCTCTCTCAGAATGACCTTCTTGATCCAAACCAATCAGGTTTCAGGACTGGTCATTCAACTGAGACTGCTCTTCTCTGTGTCACGGAGACTCTCCGCACTGCTAAAGCTAACTCTCTCTCCTCTGCTCTTGTCCTTCTAGACCTGTCTGCTGCCTTTGATACTGTGAACCATCAGATCCTCCTCTCCACCCTCTCCGAGCTGGGCATCTCCGGCGCGGCTCACTCCTGGATTGCGTCCTACCTGACCGGTCGCTCCTACCAAGTGGCGTGGCGAGAAGCTGTCTCCGCACCACGTGCTCTCACCACTGGTGTCCCCCAAGGCTCAGTTCTAGGCCCTCTCCTTTTCTCCCTATACACCAAGTCACTTGGCTCTGTCATATCCTCACATGGTCTCTCCTATCATTGCTACGCTGACGATACACAACTAATCTTCTCCTTTCCCCCTTCTGATAACCAGGTGGCGAATCGCATCTCTGCATGTCTGGCAGACATATCAGTATGGATGACGGATCACCACCTCAAGCTGAACCCTGGCAAGACGGAGCTGCTCTTCCTCCCGGGGAAGGACTGCCCGTTCCATGATCTCGCCATCACGGTTGACAACTCCGCTGTGTCCTCCTCCCAGAGTGCGAAGAGCCTAGGCTCGACCCTGGACAACACCCTGTCGTTCTCCGCCAACATCAAGGCGGTGACCCGCTCCTGCAGGTTCATGCTCTACAACATTCGGAGAGTACGACCCTGCCTTACACAGGAAGCGGCACAGGTCCTAATCCAGGCACTTGTCATCTCCCGTCTGGACTACTGCAACTCGCTGTTGGCTGGCCTCCCTGCCTGTGCCATTAAACCCCTACAACTCATCCAGAATGCCGCAGCCCGTCTGGTGTTCAACCTTCCCAAGTTCTCTCACGTCACCCCCCTCCTCCGCACACTCCACTGGCTTCCAGTTGAAGCTCGCATCCGCTACAAGACCATGGTGCTTGCCTATGGAGCAGTGAGGGGAACGGCACCTCTGTACCTTCAGGCTCTGATCAGTCCCTACACCCAAACGAGGGCATTGCGCTCATCCACCTCTGGCCTGCTGGCTCCCCTTCCTCTGCGGAAGCATAGTTCCCGCTCAGCCCAGTCAAAACTGTTCGCTGCTCTGGCACCCCAATGGTGGAACAAGCTCCCTCACGACGCCAGGACAGCGGAGTCACTCACCACCTTCCGGAGACTTTTGAAACCCCACCTCTTTAAGGAATACCTGGGATAGGATAAAGGAATCCTTCTACCCCCCCCCCCCCCCCCCCCCCCCCCCCCCCCCAATTGTAAAGTGGTTATCCCACTGGCTATAGGGTGAACGCACCAATTTGTGAGTCGCTCTGGCTAAGAGCGTCTGATAAATGACGTTAATGTGCCCTTGAGCAAGGCACTTAACCCTAATTGCTCCTGTAAGTCGCTCTGGATAAGAGCGTCTGCTAAATGACTAAAATGTAAATGTAAAAATGTAGTCCGTTTGTTTGAGTTGTTGGTCTTGGCTAGCTAGCTAACTAGCTGCTAGCACTGTCATCAAAAGAGGCATGAGGGAAGCCAATGGGGTAACCTAGGTAACCACAGGTTGTTTTCCCCACAGGCGGGCAGGGCCGCGACATTCTAATACCGACTGGCACTATTGTTGAACTGTGCAACCATTGAAAATAAGGTTGAATGATGACACATCAAGGTTAATCTTATACACATTTGTAAGTGCATTTGCAAATGGTTAAGAACTAGAGGTAAAAATTGGCTCCCTATTTGGCAAGCACTGACCAGTTATTGCACTATTTTGACCAATGCGATATAACAGTTTATTAATGGTGTATAATGCATTTACAAATGATTAAATAACCGTTAATAACATAATTACAACTCCGTTATAAACACTTTACAAATGGAACTTTATTGTAAAGTGTTTCCCATTTTTTGCAGCAATTAGACCTAGACACACACAACCTTCTCTGAAATTGATCACCAATATTTACATTTCCCATCAGACATAATCATGGAGATGGATGGATATAAATTCCTAGACACAATGAAATGATAACACATACATTATCTTAAAATTGTGTCAGTTTATCACAAGACCACAGCATATGTAATAGGGTTCCTTTGTGCTTTTTGCATCTCCAACAGAGATGTGACATTTCTGGGTGCATTACATGCATTTTGGCAGGAGTGTAGTAAGTCCTATGAATTATCTTAAATTGCAGTAGTTTATGTCTTAGGTTGTAGGAGCAGGTATGACCATTTTCACATACACTACCGGTCAAAAGTTTTAGAACACCTACTCATTCAAGGCCAATCAGTTGTGTTGTGACAAGGTAGGGGGGGTATACAGAAGATACCCCTATTTGGTAAAATACCAAGTCCATATTATGGCAAGAACAGCTCAAATAAGCAAAGAGAAACGACATTACATCATTACTTTAAGCCATGAAGGTCAGTCAATACGGAAAATGCCAAGAACTTTGGAAGTTTCTTCAATTGCAGTCGCAAACACCATCATGCTCTATGATGGAACTGGCTCTCATGAGGACCGCCACAGGAATGGAAGACCCAGAGTTACCTCTGCTGCAGAGGATAAGTTCATTAGAGTTACCAGTCTTAGAAATTGCAGCCCAAATAAATGCTTCACAGAGTAACAGACACATCTCAACATCAACTGTTTAGAGGAGACTGTGTGAATTAGGCCTTCATTATCGAATTGCTGCAAAGAAACCACTACTAAAGGACACCAATAATAAGAAGAGACTTGCTTGGGCCAAGAAACACGAGCAATGGACATTAGACTGGTGGAAATGTGTCCTTTGGTCTGGAGTCCAAATTGGAGATTTTTGTTCCGACCGCTGTGTCTTTGTGAGACATGGTGTGGGTGAACGGATGAACTCTGCATGTGTAGTTCCCACCGTAAAGCATGGAGGAGGAGGTGTTATGGTGTGGGGGTGCTTTGCTGGTGACACTGTATGTGATTTATTTAGAATTCAAGGCACACTTAACCAGCATGGCTACCACAGCATTCTGCAGCGATACGCCATCCCATCTGGTTTGGGCTTAGTGGGAGTATAATTTGTTTTTCAACAGGACAATGACCTAACACACCTCCAGGCTGTGTAAGGGCTATTTTACCAGGAAGGAGAGTGATGGAGTGCTGCATCAGATGACCTGGCCTCCACAATCCCCCGACCTCAACCAAATTTCAATGTGAATTTGGTCAGGTCGCCCTTAAAGTTACATATTGCAGCTTTAAGGAAATGTTCTATATCCTCCTGTGAACTTTTGTTTTCGGATTGATACAGTTTGTTATAGAAAAATGTAAGACTGAGTTGATTTCAGAAGGATCCATTGTTATGCTACCATTGGGGGTTTGAGTGCTATGGATGGTACATTCCTATTCCTCTTTCTTATCTACATGTTTAAAGCAGACCAACATGGTTCCTGTGCACAATAATGCCAAGGTAACCAGTCCAAATGAGTATCACCCCATAGCTCTCACATCTGTAGCCATTAAATGCTTTGAATGGCTGGTCATGGCTCACATCAACACCATCATCCCAGACACCCTGGACCCACTCCAATTCGAATACTGCCCCAACAGATCCATAGATGACGCAATCTCCATTGCACTCCACACTGCCCTCTTCCACCTGGACAAGAGGAACACCTATGTGAGAATGCTGTTCATTGACTATAGCTCAGCGTTCAACACCATAGTGCCCTCCAAGCTCATCACTAAGCTCAGGACCCTGGGACTGAACACCTCCCTCTGCAACTGGATCCTGGACTTCCTGACGGGCCGCCCACAGGTGGTGAGGGTAGGCAACAACACATCTGTCACGCTGACCCTCAACACGGGGGCCCTTCAGGGGTGCGTGCTTTGTCCCGTCCTGTACTCCCTGTTCACCCATGACTGCATGGCCGTTCACGACTACAACACCATCATTAATTTTGCTGACGACACGATGGTGGTTGGCCTGATCACCAACGATTATGAGACAGCCTATAGTGAGGAGGTCAGAGACCTGGCAGTGTGGTGCCAGGACAACAACCTCTCCATCAACGTCAGCAAGACAAAAGAGCTGATTGTGGACTACAGGAAACGGAGGGCCAAGCGCAACCTCCTCCACATTGACGGGGCTGTAGTGGAGCGTGTCGAGAGCTTCAAGTTCCTCAGTGTCCACATCACTAAGGAATTATCATGGTCCACACACACCAACACAGTCGTGAAGAAGGCATGACAATTCCTCTTCCCCCTCAGGAGGCTGAAAAGATTTGGCTTAGGCCCTCAGATCCTCAAAATGTTATACAGCTGCACCATTAAGAGCATCTTAAATGGCTGCATCACCGCTTGGTATGGCAATTGCTTGGCAACCGACCGCAAGGCGCTACAGAGGGCAGTGCGTACGGCCCAGTACATCACTGGGGCCGATTTCCCTGCCATCCAGGACCTCTATACCAGGCGGTGTCAGAGGAAGGCCTTAAAAATTGTCCAAGACTCCAGCCATCCAAGTCATAGACTGTTCTCTCTGCTACCGCACGGCAAGCGGTACCAATGCACCAAGTCTGGAACCAACAGGACCCTGAACATCTTCTATCCCCAAGCCATAAGACTACTAAATAGTTAGTTAAATAGTTAACCAAATACCTACCCGGACTGCATTGACCGTTTTTGCACTAACTCTTTTGACTCATCACATACGCTGCTGCTACTGTTTATTATCTATCCTGTTGCCTAGTCACTTTATCCCTACCTACAGTGGGGAAAAAAAGTATTTAGTCAGCCACCAATTGTGCAAGTTCTCCCACTTAAAAAGATGAGAGAGGCCTGTCATTTTCATCATAGGTACACGTCAACTATGACAGAGAAATTGAGGAGAAAAAATCCAGAAAATCACATTGTAGGATTTTTAATGAATTTATTTGCAAATTATGGTGGAAAATAAGTATTTGGTCACCTACAAACAAGCAAGATTTCTGGATCTCACAGACCTGTAACTTCTTCTTTAAGAGGCTCCTCTGTCCTCCACTCGTTACCTGTATTAATGGCACCTGTTTGAACTTGTTATCAGTATAAAAGACACCTGTCCACAACCTCAAACAGTCACACTCCAAACTCCACTATGGTCAAGACCAAAGAGCTGTCAAAGGACACCAGAAACAAAATTGTAGACCTGCACCAGGCTGGGAAGACTGAATCTGCAATAGGTAAGCAGCTTGGTTTGAAGAAATCAACTGTGGGAGCAATTATTAGGAAATGGAAGACATACAAGACCACTGATAATCTCCCTCGATCTGGGGCTCCACGCAAGATCTCACCCCGTGGGGTCAAAATTATCACAAGAACGGTGAGCAAAAATCCCAGAACCACACGGGGGGACCTAGTGAATGACCTGCAGAGAGCTGGGACCAAAGTAACAAAGCCTACCATCAGTAACACACTACTCCGCCAGGGACTCAAATCCTGCATTGCCAGACGTGTCCCCCTGCTTAAGCCAGTACATGTCCAGGCCCGTCTGAAGTTTGCTAGAGTGCATTTGGATGATCCAGAAGAGGATTGGGAGAATGTCATATGGTCAGATGAAACCAAAATATAACTTTTTGGTAAAAACTCAACTCATCGTGTTTGGAGGACAAAGAATGCTGAGTTGCATCCAAAGAACACCATACCTACTGTGAAGCATGGGGGTGGAAACTTCATGCTTTGGGGCTGTTTTTCTGCAAAGGGACCAGGACGACTGATCAGTGTAAAGGAAAGAATGAATGGGGCCATGTATCGTGAGATTTTGAGTGAAAACCTCCTTCCATCAGCAAGGGCATTGAAGATGAAACGTGGCTGGGTCTTTTAGCATGACAATGATCCCAAACACACCTCCCGGGCAACGAAGGAGTGGCTTCATAAGAAGCATTTCAAGGTCCTGGAGTGGCCTAGCCAGTCTCCAGATCTCAACCCCATAGAAAATCTTTGGAGGGAGTTGAAAGTCCGTGTTGCCCAGCGACAGCCCCAAAACATCACTGCTCTAGAGGAGATCTGCATGGAGGAATGGGCCAAAATACCAGAAACAGTGTGTGAAAACCTTGTGAAGACTTACAGAAAACGTTTGACCTGTGTCATTGCCAACAAGGGGTATATAACAAAGTATTGAGAAACTTTTGTTATTGACCAAATACTTATTTTCCACCATAATTTGCAAATAAATTCATAAAAAATCCTACAATGTGATTTTCTGGATTTTTTTTTCTTATTTTGTCTGTCATAGTTGACATGTACCTATGCTGAAAATTACAGGCCTCTCTCATCTTTTTAAGTGGGAGAACTTGCACAATTGGTGGCTGACTAAATACTTTTTTTCCCCACTGTATATGTACAGACAGTATCTACCTCAATTACCTCGTACCCCTGCATGTCGACTCGGTACCGGTACCCCGTCTATCGCTACTCATTGTGTATTTATTCCTCATGTTATTATTTCAAAATAGGGGAGGGTTGTCAAACTTTTTTATTTTCGCTTTGGGGAGGGTTGTGTGTTCTTTTTATTGGGCACATGGGAGGGTAGTGCGTTTTTTCCCCTGGTTTACATTTGCTCTTCTGCTCATATCTTCCCTATAAACAATGGCTTGACTTACTTTTGATATTACCCTAATAAAGTTCAGAAACATTTGTGAAGGTTTGGTATGGTGTGGCTATTATTAAGCTTTAGCTACTGCAGGCCTATGATATGAAGGCAGTGGGCCCCGGCGCTCCAACTGACTCCAACAGTTGAACTTGAGGTGAGGAAGACAGTTTCAGGCATACAAGAGTTACTCCTATAATCTAACAATATAATGCTTATCTTTATACAAAATATTCTGATAGAAAATGTACGTATTACCCTCCTTCTGTACGTCTATCTGTATAGCAGATGTAGTAGCCATCTGACATAAATAAATGTATGTCCGTGTCGTAGCATGCCACCGGCATATCTATCTCTCTGGGGTTAGGCCTAAACTTCTCTTCCTTTATGTATACGGTGCATTCGGAAAGTATTCAGACCCCTTGACTTTTTCCACATTTTGTTACATTACAGCCTTATTCTAAAATGGATTAAATTGTTTTTTCCCTCATCAACCTACACACAATACCCCATAATGACGAAGCAAAAACAGGTTTTTGTACATTTTTGCAAATTTATAAAAAATATAAAACAGAAATACCTTATTTAAATAAGTATTCAGACCCTTTGCTATGAGACTCGAAATTGAGCTCAGGTGCATCCTGTTTCCATTGATCATCCTTGAGATGTTTCTTCAACTTTATTGGAGTCCACCTGTGGTAAATTCAATTGATTGGACATGATTTGGAAAGTCACACACCTGTCTATATAAGGTCCCACAGTTGACAGTGCATGTCAGAGCAAAAACCAAGCCATGATGTCGAAGGAATTGTCCGTAGAACTCCGAGACAGGATTGTGTCGAGCCACAGATCTGGGGACCAAAACATTTCTGCAGCATTGAAGGCCCCAAGAACACAGTGGCCTCCATCATTCTTAAATGGAAGAAGTTTGGAACCACCAAGACTCTTCCTAGAGCTGGCCGCCCGCCCAAACTGAGCAATCGGGGGAGAAGGGCCTTGGTCAGGGAGGTGACCAAGAACCCGATGGTCACTCTGACAGAGCTCCAGAGTTCGTTCCTCTGTGGAGATGGGAGAACCTTCTAGAAGGACAACCATCTTTGCAGCACTCCACCAATCAGGCCTTTATGGTAGAGTGGCCAGACAGAAGCCACTCCTCAGTAAAAGACACATGACAGCCCGCTTGGAGTTTGCCAAAAGGCACCTTAAGACTCTCAGACCATGAGAAACAAGATTCTCTTGTCTGATGAAACCAAGATTGAACTATTTGACCTGAATGCCAAGCGTCACGTCTGGAGGAAACCTGGCACCATCCCTACGGTGAATCACGGTGGTGGCAGCATCATGCTGTGGGGATGTTTTTCAGCGGCAGGGACTGGGAGACTAGTCAGGATTGAGGGAAAATGAACGGAGCAAAGTACAGAGAGATCCTTGATGAAAACCTGCTCCAGAGCACTCATGACCTCAGACTGGGGCAAAGGTTCACCTTCCAGCAGGACAACGACCCTACGCACAAGTCAGTAATTTTACTTCTAAAATGTCATTAAAGTAAGAGTACTTTTACTTCAGTACTCTTTCCACCACTGGTGAGTGATCGAAAGAGGGAGGGAGTGAGTGAGTGAGGGAAGGAGTGTGAATGGGTGAGTTAGTGAATGAATATCAGCTGGTCTCATGGACTAGTAACAAGTAACAGAGGGGTGAATGAGGGATTGAGTGGGTGAAATAATTAGACATGTTTATTTCTGGAGTCTGAAGTACTCTGGCAACTTTATTGTTAATGAACTTTATTTTGTATAGATTGTATAAGAGATCATACAATACGTTTTGTAGTGATTCCTATGTTGTTGATGTAAAGAATATTTGTTGGTCCGTGGTGTGTAATGAGGAGCAACCAGAACCTGCACTTGACACATTTTTGAAATTGCTTATCCAAGTCACTAATAAGCATGCACCCATTAAGAAAATGACTGTAAAGACTGTTAGATCCCCGTGGATTGATGAGGAATTGAAAAATGGTATGGTTGAGAGGGATGAGGCAAAATAAATGGCAAATAGGTTTGGCTGTACAGCCGATGGGCAAACGTACTGAAAATCGACAAATCATGTGACTAAACTGAATAAAAACAAGAAGAAAGGACACTATAAAACAAAGATAAATGACATAAAGAATGATAGTAAAAAGCTTTGGAGCACCTTAAACAAAATTCTGGGCAAAAGGGCAAGATTAGCAAACTTAGGCATGACATGCCAGGAACAAATGCTGACACTACACATCCAAGTATATCTGACCAAATTATGAAAGACAAGCATTGTAATTTTGAATTCCGTAAAGCAAGTGTGGAAGAGGTGAATAAATTATTGTTGTCTATCAACAATGACATGCCACTTGGGTCTGACAACTTGGATGGAAAATGACTGAGGATAATAGTGGACGATATTGCCACTCCTATTTGCCATAGCTTCAATTTAAGCCTACAAGAAAGTGTGTGCCCTCAGGACTGGAGGGAAGCAAAAGTGATTCCCCTACCTAAGAATAGTAAAGCCCCCTTTACTGGCTCAAATAGCCAACCAATCAGCCTGTTACCAACCCTTTGTAAACTTTTTGGGAAAATGGTGTTTGACCAGATACAATGCTATTTTACAGTAAACAAATTGACAGCAGACTTTCAGCATGCTTATAGGGAAGGACATTTAACAAGCACAACACTTATACAAATGACTAATGATTGGGCTGAGAGAAATAGATGATACAAATATTGTGGGGGCTGTTTTGTTAGACGTCAGTGCGGCTTTTGACATTATCGATCATAGTCTGTTGCTGGAAAAACGTATGTGTTATGGCTTTACACCCCCTGCTATGAGTAAAGCCAGTGTGTCTATGTATGCGGATGACTCAACACTATACACGTCAGCTACCACAGCGACTGAAATGACTGCAACACTATACACGTCAGCTACCACAGCGACTGAATTGACTGCAACACTATACACGTCAGCTACCACAGCGACTGAAATGACTGCAACACTATACACTTCAGCTACCACAGCGACTGAAATGACTGCAACACTTAACAAAGAGCTGCAGATGGTTTCAGAATAGGTGGCAAGGAATAAATTAAGTCCTAAATATTTAAAAAACTAAAAGCATTGTATTTGGGACAAATCATTCACTAAACGCTAAACCTCAACTAAATCTTGTAATGAATAATGAGGTAATTGTCACGATCGTTGTAAGAGGCAGACCAAGGCGCAGCGTGATAGGCGTACATCTTTTAATGAGTACTTTACACCAACAACAAAACGATACATGAAGTCTAAAGGTTCACCAACACAAACCTATACAGAACAAGATCCCACAATCAACTGTGCAAAACAGGCTGCCTAAGTATGGTTCCCAATCAGAGACAACGAGCTACAGCTGCCTCTGATTGGGAACCACCCTGGCCAACATAGATCTAAACGATCTAGAATAAACACATAGAACAACTAAACATAGGAACTAACACCCTGGCTCAACATTAAAGAGTCCCCAGAGCCAGGGCGTGACAGTAATTGAGCAAATTGAGGAGACCAAACTGCTTGGAGTAACCCTGGATTGCAAACTGTCATGGTCAAAACATATTGATACAACAGTAGCTAGGATGGGGAGATGTCTGTCCATAATAAAGCTCTACTCTGCCTTATTAACAGCACTATCAACAAGGCTGGTCCTACAGGCCCTAGTTTTGTCGCACCTGGACTACTGGTCAGTCGTGTGGTCAGGTGCCACAAAGAGGGACTTAGGAAAATTGCAATTGGCTCCGAACAGGGCAGCACGGCTGGCCCTTGGCTGTACACAGAGAGCTTATATTAATAATATGCATGTCAATCTCTCCTGGCTCAAAGTGGAAGAGATTGACTTCATCACTACTTGTATTTGTGAGAGGTATTGACATGTTGATTGCACCGAGCTTTCTGTTTGAACTACTGGAACACAGCTCGGACACCCATGCATACCCCACAAGACATGCCACCAGGTGTCTCTTCACAGTCCCCAAGTCCCCTACAGATTCAAATACACCTTATGGAACGGTGGGGACTGTGAAGCAACACAAACATAGGCACAGACACATGCATACAAACACACGATAACATACGCACTATACACACACGTACACATGGATTTTGTGTTGTAGATATGTGGTAGTAGAGTAGGGGCCTCAGGGCACACACTTAATATGTTGTAAAATATGTTGTGAATGTATTGTGATGTTTAAAACAATGTATAACTGCCTTAATTTTTCTGGACCCCAGGAAGAGTAGCTGCTGCCTTGGCAGCAGCTAATGGGGATCCATAATAAATACAAATACAAATGTATCAATGCATTTTAATTGCTTTGAATGTTTAATTTATTTTCAAATGTTAATAGTATATTTTTGGCAAACCCTTAGCTACTTTTTTTTACATAAAGATGTGCCTTGTTGCAACTCATAAAATAAATTAACTTAGTTCCTACTGTACATTCCTCTCTTCCTTTTTCAATTGAATGCACGGAAAGGATAATTCAGGTAACCTTAGCGGAATTAGCTAATTGTCAAGGTCAATGTATATATTTTTTAAGTAACTCAATTACTTTTACTCTTGAGTACTTTAATTAATTAGCTATTTTTTTACTTTTACCGTATTTTACTTCTACTTGAGTAAAATGTCATTAAAGTAACAGTACTTGAGTAGGATATTTCAGTACTCTTTCCACCCCTGCTAACTTCACACTGGCTACATTCAGGACGTACGTACATCATCTAAGTGACTCACATTCCTCAACATACTGTACACCTTTCACCTCTACCCTACTCTCTCTCTTTCTGTGTCTTCCTACCGTACACATTTCTCGGTCTTTCTGTGTCTCTCCCTCTCTTGTCCATCTTTCTCTCTCTCTTGGCCATCTTTCTCTCTTTCTTGGCCATCTCTCTCTATCTACTTTTCTATTTCTCTCACACTCTCTCTCATTTTGTTCTTTGCATAGATTAAGGCATATGCTTTCCTGCCATTATTTGCTTACCCTATACAGTACTGTACATAGTATTACAGTATGATGTGTGTGTGTCTTTCATTCTAACCCTATGATGAAGTATGCCTCAATGAGCCAAGCATGTCTGGGCTGGAAGGGTTCGATACACCAATGAATTAAAATGGCACAGTGAGTATTGGTGCGCGGGTCAGCTGTTTGTTCACCCGCACCCACCCGCAATTGCTAATAACCCATCCGCAATTTTTTTGACAGGGGGTGTAGGATTCTTTTTGGCTTATTTAGATATATTTCTGCTTATAATTTCTGACATTTCCGTAGGCTATTTGTTTGTCAACTTGTCTATAATTAGATACATGCAGCTTCTCTTCTGTCATTAGCCTATATGTTGCCCTAGAAGACTAGATAAATCCTTGCTCACCAGAATCTAGTTGACAGCGGTAAAGTTCTCTCTGTCATCTCTGCTTCTTTTGCGGAGCAAAGACGTTTACGGATCGGGGAGAAAATGCTAAAAAATAAAAATAATTACAAAATTCAATGATTGTCTCTGCAAAATGTCGAAATGACATCAGTTTGACAAGGAAATTACATCAGTTTGACAAGGAAATAGAAACCTGTGAAAACGACCCAAAATGTTTCTGATAAGATTTCAGTTCGGCTTGGATGCATATTTTATGTGGTTGAAATACTATCAGCTTTTATTATGCTGATAAAGATAGCTCCTCTACAGATGGTATTGTGGTGTCGGTTATTCGTAGTTGTTACCGTCAATCAAGGAGTCTGCTTAGGCTGCATCGTGTTCAAAGGCCTTTATTAAAACCACGAGGTTACAGCATAAGTTTACAGACCCGCGGAGATCCGGAGAAGCAGTCCCAAGTAAATCTCAATGCTATCTGCCCCTCCGTCGTTGTTCCCCCCTTATATATAACCTCCCAAGATGTGGGTGACAAACTCTTCTGGCCAATCACCAGTCTCCCCTGGGGCGTCACCCTCCAAACGCCACATTTGAACTAAGATCATAAAACAACATTCTTTGTTCCAAAACAGTCATAATGTTAATACACCACATTTCCCCCCTTCGAGACGAACTAAACGTCTCGAAAACAAACAGAATAGGATTATGACTAGTAACAATTTATCTTATTGAGTATCTTTAACATTAAACCAAAAACATTATTCTCTAGAGTGTAAATACCTTTCTATGAAATAACTGTTTATGAAGTGTGAATACATTACTATCTTTATGAAGTGTGAATACATTACTATGAAATATGAACAAATCTCTATGGAGTGTAAGAGCGAAAAACTGTCCGGCAACCTTCCATCCATCAATCAAGACAGTAAAATTCTCTCACGGTCCCTCTGCCCCAGGCAACCACCTTCGGTACTCCAGATAAACTCATAACCCATGTAAATGCATTTGAAAGTATGATGCAATTAAATACACATGTAAGCCCCTGCAAACAAAATCCTATCCAATAAATATCCACTTGTAAGGCTGGTCAACCCATTGGACCTTACAGTGGAACTCTCCCTGCCTAGCCTCTCTGTCCCTAAACATCACCGAAATAAACAAAAACATCTAAGATCCTCACATGTATTCAATAACATCAAACATCATTCTACAAAAAATTAATACCTACGAATATGACACAATTATGTATTACACATGTCTATATTTTATTGCAGACACTGGAATGTAGTCCACTACACTTCATCTCCCCGTAGTCTCCTCTTCCAATGGACTGTTGATGATGGAATCGGCCACACCCTCCTTGTTTCATCTCCTCCAGTCATATTGTCCCTTCATATTGTCGTTGTTTGAGTATTTCACTCTCCACATGTTCCCCCAAATGCTTCTGGAAGAAAAGAAAAAACCCAACAGTATCTTTTGCAAAACAACATTTTCAAATTAAACATCAATATCCACTAAGAATATAAAAATGATATATAAATGATATCAACTAAGAATATAAAAATGATATATGAATCACATTAATCTCCTCCCCCCTTTGATTCATAAAATCATACTAAGAATCACACTAATATTGAAAAAATTGAAAAATGATCAAATAATCAAAAAGGATATTTATCCATCAGTAGTCCATCTAGACCCCCTCGTCCATCTTCGTCCAGATCAGGAACAATCAACAACGGCATCTGAGTGTTGTCTCCAGGCATCACAACACCAACCCATCTTAATATCATAGCTTTTGCAAAGGTCAGTAACAAAGTACAAAAGCAAAACATGACACACAACGCTATCAGAGCTGCGACTAAAATCTGAACCATCACTGCTCCTATTGGGCCTAACTGATCTTGCAACCAAGACTTCGCTGACCATCCAGCTTTCTCAGATCTCCCAAATGCATCCCTTATATTCTTCAAGGCATCTATAACACTCGTGATATTATCGGAACTATCTGGGATCAAAGTATAACAATCATCCCCCGTCAGATTCATAGCCAAACATAATCCACCTAATCAAGAGCCATGTCATGTTTCAACAGCGTCAGTCTGTGACTTCTTTGAGTATTTGACAGAAGGTGAAACCCTCTTATTGTTTCATTCGCAAAGCCCTGCAACGTATATGTAATATTATCAATATGATCTGCTAAAAATGTTACACCATACCATGGAAAAAGACCAAGTCCCCACTTCTCTCCCAGACTTATTCTCCAATGGTAGGCTTCAAGATTATTAAATTTAGCCATGTCTCTTTTCACCCTACTTTCAACAGTAGTTTCAGATTGATCTGTGGTCGGTGCTACCCCTCGTCTAATGGTAAAAACCTCATATGGAAGCTTCAACGTTGACATATAACAACATCCTTTCCATCCATAGGGTAAGAATATATATGCTTTATCACCACACACCCACCAAATATCTCTAAAATTCCCAATAGTTACATTGACAGGCACAAGGTGATCTCTCACCATCAAAGTCCTGCTGTTCTTACTACCTGGTACATAAAAAGTTACATTATATTTGTCCTCTCTACCCTTTTGTCTGTGCTTATCCAAAGTCATCATATAATCATCACAATCTGATATTCCCATGAACATACCATTTACCTCATCTGTTTTATTAGAACAAAAACAATTTTTAGCCCTCACTGCTTTCACCTCAAAAGCTTCAGGGATCGCTATTACCTGACTTTCTTTACCATCCAACATACTCACATAGGGAAATTCATTCAACCAAGAACACTTATACCTAGGCTTAAACAAATGTTGTGACAACGACATTTCTTTATCTGTCAATGCTCGTTGATGATACAACAGCCATCTCAACGCATAGGCTTGACACCCACTTGATAACGGTTGAGCGACCGTTTCTAAAATCGAACCCCACGTTTCTGGTGCTGGAATTCTCAACAGATATGGACCCTCAAGATTCCTCACTGATCTTACAGCATGAGTTAACTGCTGGAACCAAAGATTTCTCCCCGCCCATTGATCTTTAATCTTCAAAACAGACGAATCAAATCCAAATGCTTTCCATTTAGCATCTCTTTTCCCTAACGAGCGGTATTGATCAGATGTATCTTCTGATGTTAAGTTGACCCCAACGAACTCATCCTGTACTTCCATTATATTATCCTGTACTATTTCAGATGAACCTATATTGTTCTCTACCACTATTTGCTGAGTCATTTCTGTTACATCGTTTACTTTTAGAAAAGTTGTGGTCGATGTCGGGATCATACCTCCTACATTTGTTATTGCCGTCGTACCATTAAATCCTTCCAAAGTTACCATTAAAGTAGTTGATTTAGTTGATGTCTTTTGTTCTAAAATTGGTGCTGGCACTATTGGTTCCCTTGTAATCGAATGCGATATATTTATGGCTTTAATAACTATCAATGTTGAAAGAGTTAAATTGTTTCCCACTGTTGTTATAACAGACTGACGTGTTGGTGTTATTGTTGTTACTACATTCCTAGTTTTCGTAACGTTTTGGTCTGACTTTTCTCCTAACTGGTCTAGGCCTACTTTGTCTAACTGAATCACTAGCTTCTCCTGTAACAGAGTTGCCCTTGATGGTCTCTGCTGCTTCACATCCCCCTGAAATATTCCCTGTTGCTTCTGGGACGTATTGAAAATCAATTTCCCCAAATCCCCTTTCCTTTCCATCCCCTGCATAGTCATCTCTGGCATCATCAGAAGTGTCACCATTATCAATGTTAACCCCAACATTGACAATCTCTCCCTCTTCCTGTTCTCCCCTATCTCCATCCTCTCTCTCTGCGCGTGGCACCTCTTCTGTAGGCGCTTTAACACAATGTGACAAATGATACCACGTAGGAGACCCCTTAACCTGGACAGCTGTTCCAGTACTACGAACCACTTCAAATGGTCCTTCACAACGTTCGTTATACCACTTCCTTCTGAATACCTTTACGAATACTTTGTCTCCCGGTTGTACTGTATTCCTCTTATCCTCCTCAAGCGCCTTCTGCACCTCTTCTTGTCTTTGCCTGTCAGAAACATATGTGGACAACTTTTTATGAAAATTGGCCATATATGTAACGTACGCTCTCATTTCATCTTCCAACAGGGCCAAGCTTGGACCCTTTCCGCTTGTTCGCAAACAAGGCGTTGGCATCCTTCTTCCTGTTACCAACTCATGGGGTGTCATACGTAGATCACGTAACTCACTTGAGCGACACACCATTAGTGCTAACGGAAGCGCCGCTATCCAGTTCAGACCTGTATGTTGACAAATCTTCACAATGCGATTTTTCAAGACACCGTTCATTCTTTCACACATCCCTTGACTTTGTGGGTGATAAACTGCTCCAAGACGTTGCTTAATTCCCAATTTTTGCAACATCAATTTCACTGATTTATCCACAAATTCCCTTCCATTGTCTGAGGATATTCGATCGGGTAATCCCCACCTGCTTATGACTTCTTTACACAAGAACTTGGCAACCGACTGAGCATCCTTACGCTTGGTTGGACAAGCTTCCGTCCATCGTGAAAATCTATCTACAACCACCAACATGTATCTTTTCCCATCAACTGGTTGTATCATATCAACAAAGTCAATGACCAACTCACGCATAGGACCTCTTGGTGTAGGAATGTAACCTGGATGAACAGGTATCCCTCTTCAAACATTATTTTTAAGACAGATAGTGCACCTTCCTATCAAATAATCAATTTGTTCAAACAAATATGGAGCCCAAAAACCATATTCCTTTGTGATCTTTCTGTTAACCTCCCCCCTCGCAACATGAGCTAAGCCATGTGCTTCTTGAATCATCAGACCTAAGAGGTCTAGAGGCGCTACTATCAACCCCTCATGGTTTCTCCACAGACCAGTAGCATCTTTGACCGCTCCTCGGTCTAGCCATAGTTGTTTGTCGATCATAGAAGCGGCTTCCTGCATCAAAATTACATCCCGAAGCGTAATTTTGTCTTCCAAGTCCACTACATGAGTGACCAGCAAAACTTTTCCCAATTTATCCGCTCCTGCGACGGCTTTTGCAGCTTCATCAGCAGCTTTGTTCCCTTGTGTCACTCTTGACATATCTGTCTTGTGAGCTGCACACTTAGCTATCGCTATCTCTGTAGGCTTCATCATAGCATGCAACAGTTTCATTATTTGTGCATGATGTTGTATCGGAGAACCATCCGTTTTCTTAAACCCTCGACCTTTCCATACCGCCCCAAACAAATGACATACACTATGTGCATATGCTGAATCAGTGTATATCGTTACTCGCTTTCCTTCTGCTAACAAACATGCTTCTGTTAACCCCACAAGTTCAGCAAGTTGTGCAGATGCAGGCTGTGGTATTACTTCAGCCTTTTCAACAACAAATCCCGTCCCTCTGCCTCTAACTACTGCATAACCAGCACATAATTTCTCTCCCACCCGATAGCAAGACCCATCCGTCCAATACTCCAGGTCTGCCTCACGTAATGGAAAGGCTTGTAAATCTGATCTAAGCCTTGAATATCTCTCTGCTTCTTGGACACAATCATGTGGCTCACCATCCTCGGAAGTTGGTAAACTCTCGGCTGGATTTACTGTATCACATCTCACTAGGGTAACATCCTCCTGCTCTAAGAGCCTATGATAGTCTCTGAGCCTAGGCATAGTCAATGTATATTTCCCATAGTTCAGAAGATTTCTGAGACTATGATGGGTAAGAATTGTCACTGGGTAGCCCATCGTGACCGATGATGCTTTGTCATACATTGAATATACCCCCACCATTGCTCTGTAGCATAGTGGTAACCCTAGTTCTACCTCTGAATAAGCAGTAGAGTAGTAGGAAATAGGCTGAGGATGCGTCCCCGTGCCTGTCGGTTGACAAAGAACCGCACACGCATATCTACCTCCAGTAGAAGTAGACACATATAGCAAAAAGTTCTTCGAGTAATCTGGTAGTGCAAGTGCAGGTGCCTCCTGCAACCTCTGTTTGATCGTTTCAAATGCCACATGGCCTTCCTGTGTCCAGGAAAGATTGCTATGGAGTTGACCACTCTCAGTACCCCTAACCATAGCCCTCAACGGTGCCATCAAACTAGTATAATCCTCTACCCAAGCTGAGGAATAACCAGCAATACCCAGAAATGTCATCATTTCTCTGACTGTTCTAGGTTTTGGAGCCTTACGAATAGTTTCCACCTGCTTGTCCGAAATGTTTCTGTGGCCATGAGTTATGTTTTGACCTAAATATACAACTTTCTCCTGACAATATTGCAGCTTTTTCTGTGACACCTTGTGCCCCTTTTCTGCCAATACCTGTAGTAATTTAATTGAGTCCCTATGACATGTTTCCTTATTTTGTGAGCAAACCATTATATCATCCACGTACTGAATGACAGTGCTCTGTAATATCTGATCTATCCCTACCAAATCTTCCTTCAGTACTTTATTGAAGATATGCGGCGAATGCCGGTACCCCTGTGGCATTCTATTGTACTCATAGAACTGTCCCTTATAGGTGAACCCAAATAAATCCTGACTCTCTACACTAAGTGGAACACTGAAAAATGCTCCACATAAGTCTAGTACTGTAAAATGTGTCGCATCCGGAGGAACTTGAGCTAACAAGGTATGAGGGTCTGGCACTTCTGCTGGAAAGTCAATCACTACCTCATTTACTGCTCTCAAATCATGAGCTACACGATAACTTCCATCTGGTTTTTTTACAGGCCACAAAGGCGTGTTACTCAGAGGGTTTTTTGTTGTCCTTAAAACCCCTGCTGTCGAAAGTCCTTCAATTTGTGGTTCAATCCCTTTGATTGCTTCCTCTTTCAATGGATACTGATTTTTCCATGGAGGTCTGGCTCCTGGTCGAAGTTCAACCTTCACAGGTTGGGCTGATTTCACAAGTCCAATATCAGTACTATGTTGAGACCACAACCCTTCTGGAACTTGTTGCAACATCTCCTCTTTCATAGGGTCTGAATCAATTTTCATATTGCAAATAGATTCATGTGTCATTCCTACAGCCTGTGGCTCTCCTTGTCCTTGAGCCGAAATCATTATTTTAAGAAATTGTTGATCTTCACTTCTCCAGATCGCCAAATTCTCTTTCATTGGTCTGAAACAAAGTTTCTCTGCTTCTGTCATCATTTCTCCTATTTGCTTTTGCTCATAGCCTTCCGAAACCAACAAGGTAACATGTGGCACACTCTTCTCAATATCAAATTCTCTATTCAGATAATCGTCTGTGTTTATCTTCATAGCTGCTCCTTGTGGTCCTAAAATAATGCAACTTGAGCTAAGTTGAACATTCTTCGGTTGATGACTCAACCATTCCTCGGAGTGTGGTTTAGCAGCATTCTTGAAATATTTGAGCGTACAATGACATGGATATTCCGGAAGCTTCGCATCCGGCATATTTGCAACAATAAATCTTTCCCATATCTTAGCCTGCTTCATAAAATCTTCACTGAGATTTCCAATCCAGAATACTGAAGACGAATCCATCTCCGTCATCATCGACAATTGGTAAACCTTTTCCTTTGGCATTTCTATCAGACAGCCGTCTGGTGTACATCTTATTGTACAGTTCAACTTACACAATGCATCTCTTCCCAATAATGCAACAGGTGTATGTTCTGATACCAGTATGGGTATTGTAATTTTCTGATCTTTATAGCATAGCTCAATTGGTTCCGTAAGAGGAATCAGCTGTTTTACTCCCTCAAATCCGATTGTCCTAACGAGTTGATTGGACATAGGGAGATGTGTAGCATCTTCAGGTCGAACACAGGTGAACGCAGCTCCGCTATCCGCCATCACTTCCAATGGTCGGTTGTTTATTTTCACCTCAATTGTTGGATCTTTTTCCGGTCCTGACGCTACCAGCTGACACCCCCCTTTCGGATCATCTAGGCACCTCTAGAATCCTTGCTCCGGACCCCTGTAGGGGTTCACCGGTCCTCCAGATGATCTTGACTGGCCCCTGTATCCTCCTCTAAAATTCCCTCTGTCTCCTCCTGACCAATTGCACCCACGGGCAAAGTGACCAACCTGTCCACAAGTATAACATGCTTCTGAACGTTGCTGGAAGGATGACTTAACTCTATGTTTTTCTCCGAAGCCTTCTCGTCCTCTTCCTCTCCAACTCTGTGTCTGTCCAGAAATTGGCTGTAGATATGAATCAACTGGTCCCGCCATGGGTGGCTGGTACAATTGCGGTTGGAACTGTTCTGGTTGAAGCTGTGGCAGTGATTGTTGGTTTGGTGCACACTGACTCTGCATAACCAAAGCTTGTTTCTTATCCTTTTTATTCTCCCCCAGTTGTATTTGATTGAGTTTTCTGAGAGTTTCTTCGTCCTGCTCTTTCTGGTTGAGTTCCTTTTTCCTGTACAGATCCACTTGATGAGCTATGTGATCTGTATAGACACCTTTTGTCATGCTTCCAAGTCCAACCACTTCTGCCAGTTTGCTTCTTACTGGGGAGGGCAGTCCCATTTGCAGTTTAGCTCTCAAAATTGACTGCTCAATTTGACTCACATCTGGATCATTTCCAGTAATATTTCTCCACACTTGATGAACTCTTGACACATAGGCTCTCGGATTTTCTTGTTGTCCTAGTGGGTCAATCAGAATATTATCAGGATGCACATTTGTTGGAAATGTATCTTTCAATGCTCTCCACAGACGATTCCTACTTGCAGCCAACAATTCAGGATCGTTCACTGCAGTCCCTACATACCTAATGAGTCCAGCTCTCTGGAAGACTTCTTCCATATCTGGAATCCCAATGAGATTAGCCAACAGTCTCTTAACGTCTCCTATGGCAGACTGTGTTCCCACCGTAATTTCTTCCAATTTCGAAATCCAAGGATAGGCCCCATTCTGAAGAATAGGCAGCTTCTCAAGTATATTCGACATATCGGTATTTTGCAACGGCTTATATTCAAAGTTTTGACCTCGAATGATAACTGGTACCATTTTGCTCGTGGTATCTTTCCTTGACCTTAATGCATATTTTGTCTCACCTTTTTTGGATTCTTTTTCCAGCTGTTTCTCCTTCTGTATGGTCAGCGTCTGGAGTTCTTCCTGTAGCTCTCTTACCTCTCCTGCAGTCCTTGCATTCTTCAGTTCTGATAAGCATCGGTCTATATCTCCTTCTATTTCTTCTGTGCCAGTCTTTGCAGGATAAACTCCTTTCGAATACACAGCACCTTCAGTCCCCTCTTTATCGCTGTCTTCATCCTTGCTTTCCTCAGCACTCGAATATATTGTATCCTTCTTCTTCAAACCTTCCTCAGCACTGTAATATCTTGTATCCTTCTTCGTCAAACCTTCCTTACCCTTTCTCTCCGTTCTGGCCAACCTCCGTTTGATGACAGGATCATATCCACCCATGATCCCTTCTAAATCACTCTGATCATCATCGTCCTCCTCCAGTTCCATCCTACTTAACCTCATACCACCCTTAGTTTTCAGACTTCTCGTTTTCTTTTTACCTTTGGAGCTTGGATGCATTTTTATGGTCGTTTCTGCTTGTCCTCTCTCTATTATTTGTTCATCTTCATCTCTGATGTAATAATCACCCTGCTGGAGGATCACTGGAAGCTGAGGATAAGCATCCCTAAGCTGTACTTCCTTCTCATAAGGTGGGGGTCTTTTCGCCGAATCCGTATGTGAGAAAGGTATACCGACCTATACCCTTAGTTTCTCTGTCGACGTCTCTTCCTTTAGCCTTTTCTCCATACCTTTGCTTCCCTTGTCGTTGGTATACATTTACATTTACATTTTAGTCATTTAGCAGACGCTCTTATCCAGAGCGACTTACAGTTAGTGAATACATATTTTTTTATACTGGCCCCCCGTGGGAATCGAACCCACAACCCTGGCGTTGCAAACGCCATGCTCTATCAACTGAGCTACATCCCTGCCGGCCATTCCCTCCCCTACCCTGGACGACGCTGGGCCAATTGTGCGACGCCCATGAGTCTCCCGGTCGCGGCCAGCTGCGACAGAGCCTGGATTCGAACCAGGATCTCTAGTGGCACAGTTAGCACTGCGATGCAGTGCCTTAGACCACTGCGCCACTCAGGAGTATAATTCTTATGAATTATACTCCAAATTCCATTGTTTCATAAGTTTTCGTCCTTCATCTTCAAACAATTTAAGAACACCCAGCTCCCTTTGTCTCTTCTCTTTACGTCGTTCCTTTTGTTTTCCCTTCTTCTGATCTGCCTTGTAAATTGACAGAAGCACTTTCATGATGTTGATGACGTCAGGGTTAAGAGTCCCTTCCACTGGCCATGGTTGTTCAATGTCAGGCCAACGTTTGTTCCATTTGCCGGATAATCTCGCAATACCCTTAACTAAAGGATTACTATGTTCCACTATATTAACCGGTGTAATAACTTTCATAGCCTTGCTATCCTTTCTCCCCATTGTAACTACTCTTTTATATTCCTCTATTGTGAACTATTTTATTTTAGCCTATATAGCCTATGGCTTCCCCCCCCTTTAATTATTAATATAACCTAAACAACCCGAGAGAAAACAAATAATATGAATATTAAAAATTTAATCAAAAAAATTTAATCAAAATTTTTTCTAAATTAAAAATAAAATCCCTAAAAAAAAATCAAATAAAAAAACATTTATTCAAAATTTATTTTTAATTTAAAAATAAATAAAAATATCAATCAAAAATATTAATTAAAAAATCAATTAAAATTTTAATTAAAAACTATGAATAATTATGAATAATTAACACCAATCTTTTATTTCTACACCTATTTTACCAATTTATCAATTAGTGGCCCACTTACCTTAACCCCTCCGGAAAGTGAATACCAGTAGTCAACTTCACAGCAATCAAAACAACAAGGACTTCCAATCTACAACACTACCACACCAATAAATTCCATTGTTTAATATGCACCCAAGTATTTTAATATCACAGAATAAAGGACTTCCAATCTACAACACTACCACACCAACAAATTCCATTGTTTAATATGAACCCAAGTATTTTAATATCACAGAATAATGTCAGTACCTGCTTTCCAACCGAACCCCCAATCAAGCCCAGTAATGCACAGAGACCCCAAACTGCAAATTTTATTCAACTGATCAGTCCGTTGCCAAGCGTCTAAGAGAGTGTCATTGCATCCAACATCCTATGGGAAGATTTGTAGACAAAAAAGTACTAGCCTGATTTTGAATGATCCTCTGCCTGCGTCACACCTTGTCACGTCACGCACCCGTTAGCCCCCCTCTCTCTCCTTTGCTCCGTTCTATAGGCTCATATGACAAGGAAAGAAAACAGTACAGACAAGCATTTAAAGTTTATACACTTAACCAAGTTATCCACATTCAATATTCCCCCACTCACATTTGCTACAAGACTGAACCCAGGACTAAATAGATCGCTCAAAACATTTTTATTTTATTTTAATCCGTCATTTAATTCAATTAATTATACTCCGTCACCATATATTTAATCTATAAATTTACTACATCTCACCAAATAGTTTGACGTTCGAATAACAGTTACTTTAACGATTCAGAAGATTCGTGTTACTTCCCCTTACCTGTGACTATTTTGCCTTGCAGGGTAACGCCAAATGGGACCTATGACCTTAACCCACCATTTTGTTTTGTAGGCTTAGCACAACCGCATGTCGTAGTTTTAGCCCCGTAAAATCAAGCGCATGCGCACATCCCCTTAACCCCATGCTTACCACACAATAGAACGCCCGCGTTCTACCTCAGTTTCTCTATTTTACACTTATAGCCAGACAATAACACATAACAGAACTCACATTTGCGTAGAACTTGCAGTTCCACCCACATACAAACAAACAAGTTTAAGAGGCTTGAATCCATCGCAGTGGACCTCTAAGGTTAAGATTATCATGTAGCACGCAACACAATTAGCATTTAGCAATTAGCATTAGCTTTAGGTACACTGTGACACAACACACATCTAGCATTTAGCATTAGCCTTTAGGTACACTGTGACACAAAACACATTTAGCATTTAGCATTAGCCTTTAGCTAACTGCGGCCTACAACATGTAACAAAACCCGCATTGCGTCTTTAATTGATTACTGTTTCGTTTGTCCTAAATTTATTCTGCCGTGAGTATGGCTATTTCTATGAGCGATCCCCCCCAATGCAAATATCCCGTCGGACAGAAGCTGAGCAAGCCATCCCCAAGAAAATGTCCCACCAACCCCAGTCCCAGACTGACCTGAAAATTCCTAATGCATTTCCAGGATTTTGTGGCCCACCCTTCGGTCGCCCCGTTCGTCACGAGGGCTTATCTAAACCTGCAATGCTCTAAAATTATATACGTATTTATACTTACTTCATTCTGCCAATATCTGCCATTAATATCTGCCTTTAATTGCTGTACAATTTTAGAATAATTATTATCAGACTCCTAATCGACAGCAACACCCTACATCAACAACGACCCAAGTACTTTTAACTGTACACCGTCAAAGCCCTCTCATGAATCAGCGGGATAACCAATGCCCAAATTCTTTGTGAGTAATCTCACCTTTAAAGCCGGCTTGGGCAGTAGTCAACTCGCGAATCCAGGAAAGGGACCAAGAACGATGAAATCAGAATCTCAGCGGAGCCTCCATTTGTGGTGTCGGTTATTCGTAGTTGTTACCGTCAATCAAGGAGTCTGCTTAGGCTGCATCGTGTTCAAAGGCCTTTATTAAAACCACGAGGTTACAGCATAAGTTTACAGACCCGCGGAGATCCGGAGAAGCAGTCCCAAATAAATCTCAATGCTATCTGCCCCTCCGTCGTTGTTCCCCCCTTATATATAACCTCCCAAGATGTGGGTGACAAACTCTTCTGGCCAATCACCAGTCTCCCCTGGGGCGTCACCCTCCAAACGCCACATTTGAACTAAGATCATAAAACAACATTCTTTGTTCCAAAACAGTCATAATGTTAATACACCACAGTATCTAACTGCGCATTCGCATTCTCTCAAGATATCTCCACTCCTCTTCCCGAGTCAAAATGTAGCCTACATTTGGTGTATCATTTTACTGCAAGAAATGCTTAATTCTGCAGGAGTTAATATTAAGGCTATGTGAGAGGTTATAGTCCTACAGTCAGTGTCCAGATTTCAGTTTCTATTTAACCCATCTGAACGGTAGGCTAAGTTCCCTTGACGTGCCATAGGCCTATTTGAACTCCCGTCTTGTGACTATCAAATTTGTATAGTGCTTCACAATCATCAAACATAACACCAGCCAGGTCACCCATGATACAAGTCAGTATTTGACATCCATCCATGTCTGAGGATGTTGGGAGATGACGTGGAAACAGGCCACTAGGGGCAACAGTGAGCTCTGTTACCTTCAAGTAGGTTTTGGTTTTGCAAGTGTGTTGTGGATGGGAATGGCGAATGGGCGTAAGCATCTGCCTCTGGTTGCAAGTTCAAATCCAGCAATAGATAGTTGGCTTTCATATTTTAGTTTTAAGCCTATCCCAAACCTTAACCCTTACCTTAACCATTCAGAGTTAATTCCTAACCTTAAAAATTCGGAGTTAATGCCTAAACTAAACCTTAAACACGTTGACGTTTGACGTTTAAGAAACATGGATGAACGACTAATTCTTTGAACAATTTTGAAATTTGATGTTTGTTAAACATGGATGAACGTCTGATTCTGACGTGATACTGTGAGAGCTGGTAGCAGCATAACACAGCTAGCACTGCTATCATCCTCTTTTACCACTTCACCAAATCTTTCCCAAACATTACTTTTCTGGCCCTCCCTTCTCTTTATTTTCAACTCTCCATTTCGCAGCTTTTCTCTTATTGAATTAAACTCAGACATTGTTATTTTTGCCTCCGTGGATGGATGTTAACTTTTTATGCCCATTCCCAAAAGCAATTGATGTGTAGGCTATTTGGTGTCCGAACAGATAGGCCCTAAAGCTTAGGCTTACTCACTAATGACAGATAGCCTTAAATAATGAAAGAAAAAGCTCAATGTGGCCTATAGATATAAATCGCACAAGAATTATACATTTATGGATTTTTTAAGGTACTGTTTCTCTTCAACCTGCCCGCCACACACCCGCCCTTAATCCACACAATATTTCATGACCCTAAACACGTCTGCCCCGCGGATATAACCACAGGGACTGCGGGTTATGAGTCAATCCGCGCATCACTAACAGTGAGTAGTACACTGGGGGACTTATTCCACAGGACATATGACTGCCTACTTCTGGAAAGAGAGTGGAATTAGGATGAGAAATGAGACAGCACATGGAAACTATTATGACGTTGGTTAGTCGGTTCCACAATCTGGCCCTGAAACACGCACAGACACACACACACACCATTATGATGCTGGTTAGTCAGTCTACAATCTGGCAATGCCTGCTGCCTGCATGTGTTTGGGTGCATGTCGGGGGGAAAACACACCAAAACAAACCAGTAGCAACACAAAGGAATCTCTTTCATCCTTATGTTCACCTGACTGGGCACAATCGCTGCTGTGATCAAAAGAAAGCTCCCAAAGGTGTGGGGAAAGGCTGTTATTGATGTGAGTCAGAGTCACAATGGTGTGTTGTGTTGTCAGGGCATCCACCAGTGTGCTGAATGCTGATATCAGTGAGATGTTGGTTGTCTGCCTGAGTAGACCATATTCTGTTTGATATATGATTCAGGATTCAGGACAGTGTTTTATAGTGATTGTAGTAGTGCTTTCATTGTGTGTTGGGGTGGAATTAGGGTGGAAGTGTGGGACACATGATGTTGTTCCCAAAGAGAAATCCTAGCTGAATTCTAGGATTTCACTAGAATCTAGGAGTTCCCAGAAGTACTTTTCCCCCAATTCCACCCCTGGCGTTACCCAGTGGCGTCATTAGGCCTGGGCTTCCGGGGCTACAGCCCTGGATATTTTGGTCCAACCCGAACCCTTTGATGTAAACAACAAAAAACAAAAAACATTTCAGTCTGATATGAGTTTCCACACATGAATATGCAGTATTTAAAAATAAAATAAAAATAATGAGAAATTTTAATGACAAAAATAAACAATATAATATTATGCGCTATGCAGTAGCAGGCATTGCAAGAAGCCCCTGGAGTGATGCGGTGCCTGCTGTGATTGGTCAGAGTCTGCAGCATAGCACTGAGCAAATATGAAGCGTGCAGGTTAAGCAGGTTGAGGCAGCAGTGAATGAGTTGGCGAGGAGAGCAGAACAGCCAGAAAGTCAAAGTCCAGCAGCAGCTAGGGTGACCACATTTAAAATACCCAAATGCGGAACAAAGGGATGATTTTGCAGGACATTCACAGGACAGTGTAGCCTACATGAGTCATATTTTTGGCCAGCTAGCTTGGCTGGCTAGACACTTCGGTAGCTACTGGCTGGCTAGCTAGCTGACACCGAAGAGATGAGAGAACGTTTTTCTAACTGAAGCGCATATCTTCTGAAAGTGACACAGTGCCCTCCTGTGGACTGAAGATGAACTTTACTACAACATTATATTAGCTATTTAGCAGCCATGTTTAGCAGCCTTATGGCTTGGGGGTAGAAGCTGTTCAGGGTCCTGTTGGTTCCAGACTTGATGCACTGGTACAATGTTTTGAGCTATCCTCTGACACCGCCTGGTATAGAGGTTCTGTATGGCAGGGAGCTCGGCCCCAGTGATATACTGGGCCGTACTCACCACCCTCTGTAGTGCCTTGCGGTCGGGTACTTTGCAGTTGCCATACCAAGCTGTGATGCAGCCAGTCAAGATGCTCTTAATGGTGCAGCTGTAGACCTTTTTGAGGATCTGAGGACCCATGCCAAATATTTTCAGCCTCCTCAGGGGGAAGAGGAGTTGTTGTGCCCTTTTCACGACTGTGTTGGTGTGTTTGGACCATGATAGGTCCTTAGTGATGTGGACACCGATTAAATTAAAGCTCTCGTCCGTCTCCACTACAGCCCCGTTGATGTGAATGGGAGTGTGCTCAGCCCCCCATTTTATGTAGTCCATGATCAGCTCCTTTGTCTTGCTGACATTGAGGGAGAGGTTGTTGTCCTGGCACCACCGTGCCAGATCTCTGACCTCTTCCCTGTATGCTGTCTCATCATCGTCAGTGATCAGGCCTACCACCGTCGTGTCGTCAGCAAACTTAATGATGGTGTTGGAGTCGTGTGCGGACACGCAGTCGTGGGTGAACAGGGAGTACAGGAGGTGGCTAAGCACGCACCCCTGAGGGGCCCCCATGGTGAGGGGTAGCGTGGCGGATGTGTTGTTGCCTACCCTCACCACCTGGGGGCGGCCCGGAAGTCTTTGACAGAATTTGGAAACCATATTTTGATCACCTTGGGGAATGTGTTGTATAGTAGGTGTTTTGTTTTTGTGTTTTTGGTGGGGTTCTTTGATAAAACAATAAAAACAAACTGTCAAAAAAAACTAAAACACACATGTAGGTATTACAGACTGGGTCAGAGAGAGGTTGAAAATGTCAGTGAAGACACTTGCCAGCTGGTCAGTGCATCCTCTGAGTATGCGTCCTGGTAATCTGTCTCGCCCTGAGGCCTTGTGAATGTTAACCTGTTTACAAGTCTTACGCACATCGGCTACGGAGAGCGGAACAGCTGTGCTCTCATGCAAGATTCAGTGTTGCTTGCCTCGAAGCGAGCATAGAACAAATGTAGCTCGTCTGGTAGGCTCGCGTCACTGGGCAGCTCGCAGCTGGTTTTCCCTTTGTAATCCGTGATAGTTTGCAAGCCCTACCACATCCGACAAGCGTTAGAGCTGGCGTAGTAAGATTCGATCTTAGTCCTGTATTGACATTTTGACTGTTTGATGGCTCGTCGGAGGTCATAGCAGGATTTCTTATAAGCATCCGGATTAGTGTCCTGCTCCTTGAAAGCGGCAGCTCTAGCCTTAAGATCAGTGCGGATATTGCCTGTAATCCATGGCTTCTGGTTGGGGTATGTACTGTATGTACGTCGTCGATGCACTTATTAATGAGGCTGGTGACTGATGTGGTAAACTCCTCAATGTTATCGGATTAATCCCGGAACATATTACAGGCTGTGCTAGTGAAACAGTCCTGTAGCTTAGCATCTGCTTCATTGGACCACTTCCGTATTGAGCGCGCCACTGATACTTCCTGTATGAGTTTTTGATTGTAAACAGGAGGATAGATTTTTGGTCAGATTTGCCAAATGGAGGGCCAGGGAGAGCTTTGTATGTGTTTATGTGTGTGGACTAAGGACTGAAGGTGATCTAGAGTGTTGTCGCCTCTAGTTGCACAGGTGACATGCAGGTAAAAATGAGGTAAAACGGATTTCAGTTTCCCTGCATTAAAATCACGGCCACTATGAGCGCCACCTCTGGATGTGCATTTTCTGTATGCTTATGGCCCTATACAGCTAGTTGAGTGTGTTCTTAGTGACAGCATCGGTTTGTGGTGGTAAATAGACAGCTATGAAAAATATAGATAAAAACTATCTTGGTAAATAGTATGGTATGCAGCTTATCAAGAGGTATTCTAACTCAGGCAAGCAAAACCTAGAGGCTTCCTTAACATTAGAGATCACGCACCAGTTGTTGTTAACAAAAATACACACACCTCCCCCCTTAACCTTACACAAAGTTACTGTTCGGTATTGACGATGCATAGAAAAACGAGCTAGATGTATATTATCCATGTCCTTGTTCAGCCACGACTCCGAGAAACATAGGATATTACAGTTCTTCAGATCCCGTTGATAGGATAGTCTCCGACGGAGCTCGTCCAGTTTATTCTCTAGTGATTGTACGTTTACCAATTGAACGGAGGGTAGAGGCGGTTTATTTACTCGCTGACGTAGTCTTGTCAGGGAGCCCCTCGTTTGCCTCTCTTGCACCGTCTCTTCCTCTTCCGAGTCCCGGGGATTAGGGACTGGTCCGGAATGGTCCGGAATGGGCAGTACGTCCACAGCTGCCGACTTGTTGAAGTAGAAATCTTCTTCCATATCAAGGTTAGTGATAGCTGTTCTGATGTCCAGAAGCTGTTTTTGGTCATAGAAAATGATGGCGGAAATATTATGTACAAAAAAAGTTACGATCAGTGTAAAAAAAACAAAATAGCAGAATTGGTCAGGAGCCCATTAGACGGCAGTGTCATCTTCAATTACCATGTAGGACCAGGAGTTTTTCCTGACCATTTAATCTGCCCAGGAAAAACTATAGTCCACCAAGTCTGTACCCAAGCAATTTGATTTGCTAGTTTTAAGCATTAAACTTTCAAATAGCTCTTTGTTGACTGTTTCAGGGTGTTATCATCCACCATCAGCACCGGCCTGTACCCTACCTGCCCTAAGCTCTCTCCTGGCCCCTTACACTAAGTCTGAATTTGTCCTGCTAGGTGACCTAAACTGGGACATGCTTAAACCACCTGACCAAGTCCTAAAGCAATGGGACTCCCTAAATCTTTCTCAGATTATTACCAATCCCACAAAGTATGACTCCAAACACCCAGAAAAGGCTACTCTCCTTGATGTTATCCTCACAAATAATCCTGATAGGTATCAGCCTGGTGTTTTCTGTAATGACCTTAATGATCACTGTGTTTGTAATGGCTACTCAGTGAAACGACCTGTCCTGAAAAAAATTACTTCATGAGCAAGCCTTCCTTCATGACCTGGCCTCTGTAAATTGGTATAGAATCAGCTTGATCCCCTCTGTCGAAGATGCTTGGACCTTCTTTTTTGATATTTTCAGTGGTATTGTTAACAAACATGCCCCAATAAAGAAAATTAGAATTAAAAACAGGTTCAGCCCCTGGTTCGACCGTGATCTGGCAGAGTTACTCCACCTCAAGAATTATATTTGGCGAAAGGCTCGGCACACGCTTACTCAGGCTGACTGGGTCTCGTTCCGGCAAATGAGAAATAAGTGCACTCAGGCTATCCGGAAGGCTAAAGCTAGTTACTTTAAGGAGCAGTTCCCTCTCTGTGGGTCTAACCCCAAGAAGTTCTGGGAAATGGTTAAAGACCTGGAGAATAAACCCTCCTCCTCACAGCTGCCCATGTCCCTTAATGTTGATGATGTGGTTGTTACTGACAAAGAGCACATGGCTGAGCTCTTTAATCACCACTTCATTAAGTCAGGATTCCTATTTGACTCAGCCATGCCTCCTTGCCCGTCCAACATCTCCTCATCTCCCAGTCCTTCTAATGAGACTAGCCCTGATGCACCTCCCTCTTTTCCCCCTGCCCCTCTACAAAGTTTTCCCTGCAGGCGGTCACGGAGTCCGAGGTGCTAAAGGAGCTCCTTAAACTTGACACCAAAAAAACATCTGGGTCAGATGGTTTAGATCCTTTCTTCTTTAAGGTTGCAGCCTCTATCATCGCCAAGCCTGTCTCTGACCTTTGCAACCTGTCTCTCCTCTCTGGGGAGGTTCCCATTGCTTGGAAGGCAGCCACGGTGCATCCTTTATTTAAAGGGGGAGATCAAGCTGATCCTAACTGTTACAGGCCAATTTCTATTTTGCCCTGTTTATCAAAAGTGTTGGAAAAACTTGTCAATATTCAGCTGACTGGCTTTCTTGATGTCTATAGTATTCTCTTTGGTATGCAATCTGGTTTCCGCTCAGGTTATGGATGTGTCACTGCAACCTTAAAGGTCCTAAATGATGTCACCATTGCCCTTGATTCTAAGCAATGTTGTGCTGCTATTTTTATTGACTTGGCCAAAGCTTTTGATACGGTCGACCATTCCATCCTTGTCGGCCGGCTAAGGAGTATTGGTGTCTCCGAGGGGTCTTTGGCCTGGTTTGCTAACTACCTCTCTCAAAGAGTACAGTGTATAAAGTCAGAACATCTGCTATCTCAGCCACTGCCTGTCACCAAGGGAGTACCCCAAGGCTCGATCCTAGGCCCCACACTCTTCTCAATTTATATCAACAATATAGCTCAGGCAGTAGGAAGCTCTCTCATCCATTTATATGCAGATGATACAGTCTTATACTCAGCTGGCCCCTCCCCGGATTTTGTGTTAAACGCTCTACAACAAAGCTTTCTTAGTGTCCAACAAGCTTTCTCTGCCCTTAACCTTGTTCTGAACACCTCCAAAACAAAGGTCATGTGGTTTGGTAAGAAGAATGCCCCCCTCCCCACCGGTGTGATTACTACCTCTGAAGGTTTAGAGCTTGAGGTAGTCACCTCATACAAGTACTTGGGAATATGGCTAGACAGTACACTGTCCTTCTCTCAGCACATATCAAAGCTGCAGGCTAAGGTTCAATCTAGACTTGGTTTCCTCTATCGTTATCGCTCCTCTTTCACCCCAGCTGCCAAACTAACCCTGATTCAGATGACCATTCTACCCATGCTAGATTACGGAGACGTAATTTATAGATTGGCAGGTAAGGGAGCTCTCGAGCGGCTAGATGTTCTTTACCAATCGGCCATCAGATTTGCCACCAATGCTCCTTATAGGACACTGCACTCTATGCTCCTCTGTAAACTGGTCATCTCTATATACCCGTCGCAAGACCCACTGGTTGATGCTTATTTACAAAACCCTCTTAGGCCTCACTCCCCACTATCTGAGATACCTACTGCAGCCCTCATCCTCCACATACAACACCCGTTCCGCAATCACATTCTGTTAAAGGTCCCCAAAGCACACATCCCTGGGTCGCTCCTCTTTCCAGTTTATTGCAGCTAGCGACTGGAACGAGCTGCAAAAAACACTCAAACTGGACAGTTTTATCTCCATCTCTTCATTCAAAGACTCAATCATGGACACTCTTACTGACAGTTGTGGCTGCTTCACGTGATGTATTGTTGTCTCTACCTTCTTGCCATTTGTGCTGTTGTCTGTGCCCAATAATGTTTGTACCATGTCTTGTGCTGCTACCATGTTGTGCTGCTGCCATGTTGTGTTGCTACCATGTTGTTTTCATGTTGGGTTGCTACCTTGCTGTGTTGTCGTGTGTTGCTGCCATGCTATGTTGTTGTCTTAGGTCTCTCTTTATGTAGTGTTGTGTTGTCTCTCTTGTTGTGATGTGTGTTTGGTCCTATATATTATTATTATTATTTATTTTTTTAAATCCCAGCCCCCGTCCCGGCAGGAGGCCTTTTGCCTTTTGATAGGCCGTCATTGTAAATAAGAATTTGTTTTTAACTGACTTGCCTAGTTAAATAAAGGTTAAATGAAAAATAAAAAATTAAATAGTTTATAACTAAGGAGTTTTACCAGAGATTTTCAAGTTCACTTGGACAGGAAAAACTCCCTGGGCTACATATAAAGGAACAATTATCTGTTTCGACTGTGTCCTATCCTGGGCTAAGAACAATCCTGCCTAAGGCTAGGTTTATTGTCAGGTTACACTAACCATTTTTTCAGAAAGCCTCCTAAAATAACAGCTAAAGAAGGAATAAATCTGCATTAGTTATACCGAATGCATTACATTTTAAAATCCTCATTTACACGCATTGATTCAGAATATATTTTCTGGCCCTCTTTTGACCCTAGAAAATTAAGCAATGTATAATTCATACTCTCGATTGGCGCGACCTGGAAAAACGTGGAACCTAAACAGACAGAGTAAGATGGATGACATTCTCTGCCCTGTACAGCACCTTGGGGCATAACTCAAGCAACTTCATTTGTATTCTCACCAGCACTGCCCTAGAAATCTCTTGAAGTCTCACTGCATCTTACCATACTGGCTCATATGTTTGCAGACAAATACAATCCCACAGGCTGTGGGGGTGATTATTAAGCCTTTGGCTTTACAGCTGAGTCTAATGACAAAGAGAAGCCCAATGTGGAGGTTGTAATTTGGGGTTTGGAGTTCCCTTCTCTCCACTGTTTGTCCATTTAAGGAGCAGCTTTGCACTGCAGCCATCTTGTGTAGACTTCAGTTAGACTGAATCAATGAAGAATGCACTACTAACCACACTTCTAGCTGCCTTGTACAACACAGCAGCAGTACAACCAAAAACCTCTTATAGATACATTTCCAAGTTTTCTTAATCAGAAGTTTCTTCAGTTGCTAGCTTTCTCTGCCAGTAGCTAGCTGCTCACTGCGGTAGTCTCGATTAGCTAAGTACTTTGGAACCACAAATGCCTTGAAATCTCCAAATGGAACAAGCCTCCATGCTCTTAAAGGGCACAAAAAAAAGCGATAAAAGAACGAAAAACAAACATTATTAAGCCTCCTGTTTGATCATCTATGCCAAATGTGACGAGTAGTTTGGTGCCAGACATGTTGACTGTGTGTTCTGGCTTGTCTAACGCTGTGTTGACCTCGGTGACTGTGCTGGGCTTATTAAAGCTACAGTCTGGGATCTGGGAATCTATTCAATGGTCATTTAAATGAATGTATACATTAATTCTTTTTTTTTTTTTAAACCTTTTCCTATCACATCCCAAAATATATGGTTGTTTTACTCCATTGTTTATAACAATGTCTTTGTAAAAGAACAACGTATAGCTTCCAAATATGCTTCTAAAAATACCATATTTATCTCATGGATTGTTAGTCCTTGCATCAATATAGCTCATTACATTTCTCCAGCCCCATCCCACAGCTTTATAGCACAACCAAGTGGTGGGGCTTCCGTTGTCCTGAAAAACGAATGACGGATTGTGGCTTTAATTTGGTTTTCCAGACCGCTCATTTCCTGTCCAAAGCTTGGGGATGAAGGGGAAGTCAGGACGCAGGGGAAATGTGTTGCATCTGAACCACTGAAAACCTGAAGGAATCCCTAACAGTGTTTGGGAGGAGGAGGTGTGTGGCAATAAAATGCCTCCTGACTGCCAGGAGTCAGACTGCTGATCTGAAAGGTGGCACAGATCAAAAAGTCAAGCATTTTTTAACCTGGCTTGCTGGAGTTCCTGAACCATGGAGGAAGCCCTGCATGCATACATGTGCACACACACACCACCACCACCACATCCCACACACACCCTATCCCAACTCACACACACACCCACCCACACACAACATCCATCCATGGCAGCCAATACGGTGGAGGATGTCTTGGTCACTCCTTCTCTGCATGTGGCCGTCTAAGGAAAGCTTAAACCATCTCTGGCCCTGTTCGCCCCCTTAGTCAGCCTCCCGTCCTCCCCAGTCAGCAACACACAGCAGCTGTTCCCTGCCTCACTATGACAGCTTAGACTCACCTCTGTCTCTACAAACACACATACCAGGCAACAGTACAGGACGAGCACCACTCTGTCCGATAGGGATCAGTCACTCCAGAGAAACAGGTCGGAGGACAGTGAGAGGAAAGAATGGGGCTGTGGACAACGCTGATCGTGGCTTTGCAGCTGATATTAAACCTGTGCTCGGACGTGGGAGCCCAGGGCTCAGGTGAGTGTAGCTGAGATTTATTTTTATTATTATTACTGAATGTGATGCCAATGTGATCTTGATGTGGTCGGTAAAGTCTATTGAAACAATGCAATGGCACAACAAAGTATTTTGAAGTTATTGCTTTTTTATTTACATTTTAGTCATTTAGCAGACACTCTTATCCAGAGCGGCTTACAGTTAGTGCATCCATCTTAAGATAGCTAGGTGAGACAACCGCATATCACAGTCATAGTAAGTACATTTTTCCTCAATAAAGTAGCTATCAGCAAAGTAAGACAAGAGAAGTCCAAGTGTTAGTGCAAAGAAAGGCAAGGGTGATATTTATTTTTCCTTTGGGGGGGGGGGTGCTGTGGGATTAAAAAGGTAAATGAAGAGGTAATTACAGGATACTACAGCTAAAAGTTACAATTTGACAGTAGTCAGAGACAGACAGTTTAATTAGATATACAGAGAGACTGATGTCATCTTCAAATGCCTCTATCAGTCTAATAAATCGCTCAGCCCTCTACCTCAGAGGATTCCAATAGAGGACCATGAAGCTCCAAGGTAATGATTGATCTAACAGACACTGTGATTGAGAATATAATATTCATTCGTACTCAATCCAATATACACAAAGGGCTACACATGGCATTGGATACTCTGTTATGATAAATATTCCTCTATAGCATTTGTGGTGAGAAGATTGAAAAGACATCCTTCAGAAGAATGTTGTGTACTGATGACTGAGGTGTGACTCTGTGCGTGTGTATGTCTGTGTGTGTGTATGTGTGTGGGGGGGCTCTGCAGTCTGGCTCTGATTTAAACAAAGTCCCAACTTAATCACACACATGGGAGTAATCACTAATGGTCTGTATGCAATACTGGAGTCTGAGCAAATACACACCCAGACACGCATGCACACAGAATCTCAAATATAACATATATTTAGATTTGTTTAACACTTTTTTGGTTACTACATGATTCCATATGTGTTATTTCATAGTTTTGATGTCTTCACTATTATTCTACAATGTAGAAAATAGCAAAAATAAACAAAACCCCTTGAATGAGTAGATGTTCTAAAACTTTTGACCGGTAGTGTAGATCGAAATGGCTTGCATTGAGTGGTAGCCCTGATTCTCTTCTGCCGGTGTGAAGCAGGATGTAAAATCTGACACCAATTGAAGTTGGGATGTCCCTCCTACCATTTTATTCGCTCTTCCGACTGTCCATCAACTCCTGGCTGGACCCTACGTCACAGCCACTAACATATGTCTGGAATCCTTACATCGTAATGCAACAGGAGAGTGGGTTGTTCGCTGTAGCACATTCAGAGACTGATCTATAGCCAGTAATCGAAACTAATTCATAGATAAAAAATAAAAATAAAACGTTCTGTTTGTCATAGATGGACAATATTAATATGAGATGAAAGGTGAGTTCCTAACGAGTTCAGGAAGCCAAGCTATGGGGGCCGATGTTTTGATCAAGAGAGACATTTAGAAAATATGCACATTTTCTCTAACACTAAATATACAAATATGTAGACTACATGACCAAAAGTATGTGGACACCTGTTGCTTCCAGAGGCAGTTTGAAACTCGGTAGTGAGTGTTGCAACCGAGGACAGATGATTTTTACACGCTACGCGCTTCAGCACTCGGCGGTCCTGTTCTGTGAGCTTGTGTGGCCTACCACTTCGCGGCTGAGCCGTTGTTGCTCCTAGACATTTCCACTTCACAATAACAGTACTTACTGTTGACCTGGGCAGCTCTAGCAGGGCAGAAATTTGACGTTGTTGCAAAGGTGGCATCCTATGATGGTGCCGCGTTGAAAATCACTGAGCTCTCCAGTAAGGCCATTCTACTGCCAATGTCTATGGAGATTGCATGGCTGTGTGCTCAATTTTATACACCTGTCAGCAACGGGTGTGGCTGAAATAGCCAAATCCACTAATTTGAAGGAGTGTCCACATACTTTTGTATATATAGTGTATTTTACAGTTATAAGTTAGGTGAAATCGTATAGTTAGTCATTTTACTTAGAAAAAATATAAGTCATTTCATTCCTTATTCACACAGTTTTGTTGAATATGAAATACATCATAAAATATTTCATTTTTATCATATTTTTACTGTGTACTGTCAAAAGTGACTACACCTCAGCAATTTATAACAGATTACTTTTTAGATTACATTTAGTTACATCTAAGAGGTTTTTAAACAAACAACCGTGACTTTATGTGACTTGTTTTTACTTTATGCAGTAGTTTATTTCACTTGGTTAAGAGATTGTTTTCGGTGGATTTAGGTGGATTTGAAGGACATGGTTTTGTGTGTCTTGATAGATCTTGAGAGGACAAGTGGTGGCTCTGGGGATGAAATCTGATCCTTTCTCATGGAGATCCTGACCCACACATGGCCCTGAGTCTAAAACACAGATGGGAGTGAGTGTGTGTGTGTGTATAGTGTGTCTAAACAGATGGATGAGAATAGAGTGGGTTTGTTTAGATTGTTTTGTTGGTACACCCCCAGTCCCAGTTTGCAGGCCAAGTCACGTTGAGGCCAAGTCACGATGTTTGCCTAACCTCCCTCCACAGGTGAGGGGGACAATAGTGATGCTGAAGCCTTTCACAAACCAGGTCTGTCTGTGTTTGTAAAGGTGAAATTGAGCGCAAGAAACGGCATGAAAAGGCAGCCTGTTTTTGTGGCTCCAGTCACATTTAACCACACGCCTTTTAAAAGCCCCAGTGCTGTTCCCCGATGAGCTAGAACAGACTGAGGCCAGGCAGTGGGAACCGGAGTAAAGACTGGGGGCAAGAGAAAAGAACAAAGATGTCTGAAGCTGAACACACGAGATCTTGTCTGGGGATCACACTCTGCAATCTTGGGTGAGAAGAGCAGGGGATATGAGGGCAATTTTCTGGAAGCATTTGGGAGCAATTTGTTGCCCTCACGACAGTGTGCCTTATAGACATCTGCTAGGGCACTTGTGTATTCATGTCTCAGACTGGCGGGGAGGGATTCAAGGCACATCCTCCTGAGGCTTGCTGTGTCACGGAGTGACTTTATTGGACTAGACTTGGAACCTTGGCCTTAACTCTTCAATGGCTTCTACATTCCACTCCCTGAGCACTGAGTACATTATAGTTTATCCATATTTATCTAATGCCATTTTTGGTGGAATTTATCTAATGCCAAGTGGTCAAGCAAAAGACCCACTGGGTTATTTGGACCGAGACAAAATTAGCCTGATCTTGATCTTCCAGACAATTCTAGTCTACTGTATATTGACATAAAGTATCCCTTCTGTACATCAAAACTACTAGCTCAAAAATGATCAAAATACCATACATTCTGATAAAAGTACAAATGTTTTACCCAAACCTCATATTCTGCCTCATCTGCCTCATCAACCAACCTACTCTCTCTTGACCACCAGTATCTTCTCAGCCAGGGGTGGACTGGCCATTTGGCAATTCGGCAAATGCCAAATCGGCTGGTCCATTTTTAACTTGGGTTTTTGTGCAAGATGATCATCATCTGACTAAAAATGTGGTTCAGAAGGAGAAAAATAAATTGGCCGGTGTGGTGGCCTCGAGGAAAGAAATGGGCTGGTGTGGGTGCCTCAAGGGAAAAACTGGGCCGGTGTGTTAGAAATGCCAGGGCCGATTTCTGGTCCCAGTCTGCCCTTGTTCTCAGCACATCAAAACTTCAGCAATCATCAGCATATTCTGCCTCATCTGCCTCATCAACTAGCCTACAGATGTAGGATCTTAATTTGAGCCAGTTTTCTACAGCAGGAAAATACTCCTGCAGCAACAGAAAATGTGAATTATTATGTGGACAGGACCGGATTAATGCAGGGGTTTACAGGTGCTGAAGCCCCTGGGCCCAGGCCCGTAGGGGGCCCAAGAGCCCAAGAGCCCAAGAGGCAAAATAAATAAATAAATAATGGAAATATATGCAGTATACAGTATATTATATATACATTATATATTGTATATGTAGTACACAGTTGAAGTCAGAAGTTTACATACACTTAGGTTGGAGTCATTAAAACTTGTTTTTCAACCACTCCACAAATTTCTTGTTAACAAACTATAGTTTTGGCAAGTCGGTTAGGATATCTACTTTGTGCATGACACAAGTAATTTTTCCAACAATTGTTTACAGATAGATTATTTCACTTATAATTCACTGTATCACAATTCCAGTGGGTCAGAAGTTTACTTACACTAACTTGACTGTGCCTTTAAACAGCTTGGAAAATTCCAGAAAATTATGTCATGGCTTTAGAAGCCTCTGATAGGCTAATTGACATAATTTGAGTCAATTGGAGGTGTACCTGTGGATGTATTTCAAGGCCTACCTTCAAACTCAGTGCCTCTTTGTTTGACATCATGGGAAAATCAAAAGAAATCAGCCAAGACCTCAGAAAAACAATTGTAGATGTCCACAAGTCGGGTTCATCCTTGGGAGCAATTTCCAAATGCCTAAAGGTACCACGTTCATCTGTACAAACAATAGTACGCAAGTATAAACACCATGGGACCACACAGCCATCATACCGCTCAGGAAGGAGACGCGTTCTGTCTCCTAGAGATTAATGTACTTTGGTGCGAAAAGTGCAAATCAATCCCAGAACAACAGCAAAGGACCTTGTGAAGATGCTGGAGGAAACAGGTACAAAAGTATCTATATCCACAGTAAAACGAGTCCTATATCGACATAACCTGAAAGGCCACTCAGCAAGGAAGAAGCTACTGCTCCAAAACCGCCATAAAAAAGCCAGACTATGGTTTGCAACTGCACATGGGGACAAAGATCGTACCTTTTGGAGAAATGTCCTCTGGTCTGATGAAACAAAAATAGAACTGTTTGGCCATAATGACACCATTATGTTTGGAGGAAAAAGGGGGTCCCTTGCAAGCCGAAGAACACCATCCCAACCGTGAAGCACGGGGGTGGCAGCATCATGCTGTAGGGGTGCTTTGCTGCAGGAGGGACTGGTGCACTTCACAAAATAGATGGCATCATGAGGAAGTAAAATGATGTGGATATATTGAAGCAATATCTCAAGACATCAGTCAGGAAGTTAAAGCTTGGTCGCAAATGGGTCTTCCAAATGGACAATGACCCCAAGCATACTTCCAAAGTTGTGGCAAAATGGCTTAAGGACAACAAAATCAAGGTATTGGAGTGGCCATTACAAAGCCCTGACCTCAATCCTATAGAAAATGTGTGGGCAGAACTGAAAAAGCGTGTGCGAGCAAGGAGGCCTACAAACCTGACTCAGTTACACCAGCTCTGTCAGGAGGAATGGGCCAAAATTCACCCAACTTATTGTGGGAAGCTTGTGGAAGGCTACCCGAAACGTTTGACCAAAGTTAAACAATTTAAAGGCAATGCTACCAAATACTAATTGAGTGTATGTAAACTTCTGACCCACTGGGAATGTGATGAAAGAAATAAAAGCTCAAATAAATCATTCTCTCTACTATTATTCTGACATTTCACATTCTTAAAATAAAGTGGTGATCCTAACTGACCTAAGACAGGGGATTTTTACTAGGATTAAATGTCAGGAATTGTGAAAAACTGACTTTAAATGTATTTGGCTAAGTTGTATGTAAACTTCCGACTTCAACTGTGTATATATTTAAGTTTTTTACTGCAACCAAGGACTCAGGAGCCCGCTCTGCTAATCATCAGATGGGTGGAGAAGAGGAGGTAGGGGGTCCATGTGGTTAACTGGTGGGTCCTGTCTTGGTTGGGTAACTGATTCAGGGGGCCCTTTTGGGGGCCCTAAGCGAGATTTGGTTGGGGGGCCCCCCACCTCGTGGGCAAAACACTTTGATGGCAGACAGAAAGTACATTTCCTGCAATTCTACACATTTTGCCATGACTTATGCTATGTTAATGATATCTCAGTGGGAGTCAGGCCTCCTGGAGGTCAGGGCCCCTGGTATTCGGGGCCCTGACCTCGGTATTCGGCCATGTTTACAAGTCTAGATAGCTGGCTAGACTAATTTACCAATCTAAAAATTGTTAGCTGACATGGCTAATTGAGTGACTGTCAGTGACTGACATAACCACAGTAAGTGGAGACCCCTACTGAGTTCCAATAAAATAATTCCAATAATGATTTGTTAATCCGGCCCTGTATGTGGATTATAATGAATGGATATTTTTTGTAGGGGTTGATAAATTATTTGTTAGGGCAAATAAAGTCTGACGTTTTTAAGTGGAAATTACAAACTTTAGAAGCCTTTTTAAACTACAAGTTTGCATTTCCTGATTTGCAGGAAAATTCTCAGCAACAAAAGAATGATCAAATTAACATCCTTCATCTGTACTCTCTCTTGACCACCAGTGTCTTCACAGCACATCAAAACCTCTAGCTCAGGAAAAAGTGAAGAAATACTGCTGCAGAGCAGGCAATTTAACATTTCCCACCAGCTAGCCAAACTAACTGATGTTTCAGCCCAGTTTAGTCTATAAAGTATTGAAGTGCACTTTCCCCACGGTACATCCAAAACACCTTGCTCAATAACCATCCCATCCATCTATATAGGTGTGTTTATTCTCGCTCTACTGAGCCACAGACAGTTTGAATAATTTGAACTTTACTTTGTTACTTTACTTAACTATTTCCCTCTGCAGTCTATGATCTCCTAAACTCCCCGGACTGTCTGCCAGACCTGCTGCAGGGCGGCCTAGTGGAGCAGGGGGTGAATGAGGCGTTCATCCTCACCACCTTTAAACTGCAGCCGAAGACTGGCACCACCGTGTTCGGTCTGTACAACCCCCGGGACAACAGCAAGTACTTTGAGTTCACTGTGCTGGGGAAACTCAACAGAGGTAATTGTTAGGAAGGAGAGGCTAGGGATGTAATGCCCAACTGAGGGGGTTTATCCACTTGTACACTGAAGATATAGAAGATATTGTTTCTTTTACGCATTATTAATTCAAAGACATCGAATTTGGCCATCAGTGCAGCCACAAAGAAATTAGGTGCACAATGGCTCGGAGGATAGGGATGTATAATATATTGCACTTTTCTTTAAAATGTGATATTGAAAAGGTTCTCTCTATCTTTCCATTTCATTACTTTCGCCTTTCTCCTTCTACATTATTAATGTATTCAATTCATTGACGCATTTGCTGTGATTCACTCTCCATCTCATGTAATGTTCCACCCTATGGCCTTCTTATTTTTGTCTCACTCCCTCTCTCCCTCACTCCCTCACTCCCTCACTCCCTCTTTCCCTCACTCCCTCTCTCCCTCACTCCCTCTCTCCCAGCCATGCTGCGTTACCTGAGGAGTGATCGGAGGATGAGCTCTGTGACCTTCAACAACATCCCACTGGCGGACGGTCAGCGCCACCGTCTCCTCTTCCACCTGAAGGGGATTCAGCAGGGACCAGGGGGGGTGGAGCTACACCTGGACTGCAGACTGGTGGAGACAGTCAGGGACCTCCCCTCCGTGTTTCAGGGCCTGCCTGCAGGCTACGGCGTGGTGGAGCTGAAGAGCATGCAGGGCAAAGCAGAGGTGATGTTATGGGATTCGTCTCAAATGGCAACCTATTACTTATATAGTGCACTACGTTTGACCATTGTCAGATTGGATGTTGTTCAAATGAAGCACATCATATGCGACGCAATCATTATTGTCCCTCACCAATGAAATCGGGAAGGGGACTATGGATCTGTCTCCGTCTGTTCGTACGTAAGAACGTCACATGCAATATCTCAGACACCACTGACCCGATTTGACTGGATTTTGCCATAGAGATCCAGCATTTACAAAATTAGACTGATTGGCCCGATCTTGAGGAAACTTGGGTGTATGATGCATCTTGCCATAGAAATCCATAGAGATCTGGAATTTACAAAATTACACTGATAGGCCCAAGGGGGGCGCTTCATCATTCGTGGGGAACAACATGTTTACTGTTGCCTTGTTTACTCATAGAAACATAGATGTTTCTGTTACCCATCCCAAACCATTACCTTTGTTGCCTTTGTACTCAGGGACACCGGATGTGATGTCACTTATTTACTCATAGATCCTCCTTCCCAATTCAAATGACTCTAACCCTAGCATTGGTGCCAGATCTTGCCAAATCCTTGCCTATCCTGTGGTCCTCTGTAGCTCAATTGGTAGAGCATGGCGCTTGTAACGCCAGGGTAGTGGGTTCAATCCCCGGGACCACCCATACGTAAAAATGTATGCGCACATGACTGTAAGTCACTTTGGATAAAAGCGTCTGCTAAATGGCATATTATTATTATCGAAAATTCTGCATTTGTCAACGATTTAGATTTGGCTACAACAGGAACAAATCTGGCAACCAGAAAACAAATCTGGCAACCACCTTGTCCTAATCAAGCCCATCCATCAGCACTGATTCCAACTAATGCATCCCTGTCATTGGACTTCTTCACAAACAGGAGGAGCTGGAAGAGCTGAAACTGGTGGTGGGTGACACGTTCGAGAACGTAGCCGCTCTACAAAACTGCCACCAACAAGGAGACTCAGTGCAGACTCTGGGTAAGAGTTTATGAGAAAAAACAAACCAGCTCTTATTCCTGTGTGTTCCCTAAACTGTTAATTTAGTCTCTACTGTCTAGTTTACACAGACACATTTGTTTTAAGGAAAGGCCTTTTCTTATACGTCACCCAACCACTTTTCATGAAAGCAACTAAATGGTGATAGAATGCTCATATATATACACAGTATATATACAGTGGGGAAAAAAAGTATTTAGTCAGCCACCAATTGTGCAAGTTCTCCCACTTAAAAAGATGAGAGAGGCCTGTAATTTTCATCATAGGTACACGTCAACTATGACAGACAAATTGAGAAAAGAAATTCCAGATAATCACATTGTAGGATTTTTTATTAATTAATTTGCAAATTATGGTGGAAAATAAGTATTTGGTCACCTACAAACAAGCAAGATGTCTGGCTCTCACAGACCTGTAACTTCTTCTTTAAGAGGCTCCTCTGTCCTCCACTCATTACCTGTATGAATGCACCTGTTTGAACTTGTTATCAGTATAAAAGACACCTGTCCACAACCTCAAACAGTCACACTCCAAACTCCACTATGGCCAAGACCAAAGAGCTGTCAAAGGACACCAGAAACAAAATTGTAGACCTGCACCAGGCTGGGAAGACTGAATCTGCAATAGGTAAGCAGCTTGGTTTGAAGAAATCAACTGTGGGAGCAATTATTAGGAAATGGAAGACATACAAGACCACTGATAATCTCCCTCGATCTGAGGCTCCACGCAAGATCTCACCCCGTGGGGTCAAAATGATCACAAGAACAGTGAGCAAAAATCCCAGACCACACGAGGGAACCTAGTGAATGACCTGCAGAGAGCTGGGACCAAAGTAACAAAGCCTACCATCAGTAACACACTACGCCGCCAGGGACTCAAATCATGCAGTGCCAGACGTGTCCCCCTGCTTAAGCCAGTACATGTCCAGGCCCGTCTGAAGTATGCTAGAGTGCATTTGGATGATCCAGAAGAGGATTGGGAGAATGTCATATGGTCAGATGAAACCAAAATAGAACTTTTTGGTAAAAACTCAACTCGTCGTGTTTGGAGGACAAAGAATGCTGAGTTGCATCCAAAGAACACCATACCTACTGTGAAGCATGGGGGTGGAAACATCATGCTTTGGGGCTGTTTTTCTACAAAGGGACCAGGACGACTGATCCGTGTAAAGGAAAGAATGAATGGGGCCATGTATCGTGAGATTTTGAGTGAAAACCTCCTTCCATCAGCAAGGGTATTGAAGATGAAACGTGGCTGGGTCTTCCAGCATGACAATGATCCCAAACACACCGCCCGGGCAACGAAGGAGTGGCTTCGTAAGAAGCATTTCAAGGTCCTGGAGTGGCCTAGCCAGTCTCCAGATCTCAACCCCGTAGAAAATCTTTGGAGGGAGTTGAAAGTCCGTGTTGCCCAGCGACAGCCCCAAAACATCACTGCTCTAGAGGAGATCTGCATGGAGGAATGGGCCAAAATACCAGCAACAGTGTGTGAAAACCTTGTGAAGACTTACAGAAAACATTTGACCTGTGTCATTGCCAACAAAGGGTATATAACAAAGTATTGAGAAACTTTTGTTATTGACCAAATACTTATTTTCCACCATAATTTGCAAATAAATTCATAAAATATCCTACAATGTGATTTTCTGGAATTATTTTTCTCATTTTGTCTGTCATAGTTGACGTGTACCTATGATGAAAATTACAGGCCTCTCTCATCTTTTTAAGTGGGAGAACTTGCACAATTGGTGGCTGACTAAATACTTTTTTCCCCACTGTATATATATATATATATACAGTGAGGGAAAAAAGTATTTGATCCTCTGCTGATTTTGTACGTTTGCCCACTGACAAAGAAATTATCAGTCTATAATTTTAATGGTAGGTTTATTTGAACAGTGAGAGACAGAATAACAAAAACAAAATCCAGAAAAACGCATGTCAAAAATGTTATAAATTGATTTGCATTTTAATGAGAGAAATAAGTATTTGACCCCCTCTCAATCAGAAAGATTTCTGGCTCGCAGGTGTCTTTTATACAGGTAACGAGCTGAGATTAGGAGCACACTCTTAAAGGGAGTGCTCCTAATCACAGCTTGTTACCTGTATAAAATACACCTGTCCACAGAAGCAATCAATCAATCAGATTCCAAACTCTCCACCATGGCCAAGACCAAAGAGCTCTCCAAGGATGTCAGGGACAAGATTGTAGACCTACACAAGGCTGGAATGGGCTACAAGACCATCGCCAAGCAGCTTGGTGAGAAGGTGACAACAGTTGGTGCGATTATTCGCAAATGGAAGAAACACAAAATAACTGTCAATCTCCCTCGGCCTAGGGCTCCATGCAAGATCTTACCTCGTGGAGTTGCAATGATAATGAGAACAGTGAGGAATCAGCCCAGAACTACACGGGAGGATCTTGTCAATGATCTCAAGGCAGCTGGGACCATAGTCACCAAGAAAACAATTGGTAACACACTACGCCGTGAAGGACTGAAATCCTGCAGCGCCCGCAAGGTCCCCCTGCTCAAGAAAGCACATATACATGCCCGTCTAAAGTTTGCCAATGAACATCTGAATGATTCAGAGGAGAACTGGGTGAAAGTGTTGTGGTCAGATGAGACCAAAATAGAGCTCTTTGGCATCAACTCAACTTGCCGTGTTTGGAGGAGGAGGAATGCTGCCTATGACCCCAAGAACACCATCCCCACCGTCAAACATGGAGGTGGAAACATTATGCTTTGGGGGTGTTTTTCTGCTAAGGGGACAGGACAACTTCACCACATCAAAGGGATGATGGACGGGGCCATGTACCGTCAAATCTTGGGTGAAACCTCCTTCCCTCAGCCAGGGCATTGAAAATGGGTCGTGGATGGGTATTCCAGCATGACAATGACCCAAAACACACGGCCAAGGCAACAAATGAGTGGCTCAAGAAGAAGCATATTAAGGTCCTGGAGTGGCCTAGCCAGTCTCCAGACCTTAATCCCATAGAAAATCTGTGGAGGGAGCTGAAGGTTCGAGTTGCCAAACGTCAGCCTCGACTTAATGACTTGGAGAAGATCTGCAAAGAAGAGTGGGACAAAATCCCTCCTGAGATGTGTGCAAACCTGGTGGCCAACTACAAGAAACATTTTACCTCTGTGATTGCCAACAAGGGTTTTGCCACCAAGTACTAAGTCATGTTTGCAGAGGGGTCAAATACTTATTTCCCTCATTAAAATGCAAATCAATTTATAAAAATTTTTACATGCGTTTTTCTGGATTTTGTTGTTGTTATTCTGTCTCTCACTGTTCAAATAAACCTACCATTAAAATTATAGACTGATCATTTCTTTGTCAGTGGGCAAACGTACAAAATCAGCAGGGGATCAAATACTTTTTTCCCTCACTGTATAAATATATACACAGTATATATATACAGTATATATATATATACAGTCTATATATACAGTCTATATATATATATATACATACATACACACACTACCGTTCAAAGGTTTTAGAACACCCACTCATTCAAGGATGTTTCTTTATTTTTACTATTATCTACATTGTAGAATAATAGTGGAGACATCAAAACTATGGAATAACACATATGGAATCATGTAGTAACCAAAAAAGTGTTAAACATTCTCTCAACAAGCTTCACCTGGAATGCTTTTCCAACAGTCTTGAAGGAGTTCCCACATATGCTGAGCACTTGTTGGCTGCTTTTCCTTCACTCTGCGGTCCGACTCATCCCAAACCATCTCAATTTGATTGTGGTTGGGGGATTGTGGAGGCCAGGTCATCTGATGCAGTACTCCATCACTCTCCTTCTTGGTAAAATAGCACTTACACAGCCTGGAGGTGTGTTGGGTCATTGTCTTGTTGAAAAACAAATGATAGCCCCACTAAGCCCAAACAAGATGGGATGGCGTATCGTTGCAGAATGATGTGGAAGCAATGCTGGTTAAGTGTGCCTTGAATTCTAAATAAATCACAGACAGTGTCACCAGCAAAGAACCCCCACACCATAACACCTCCTCCTCCATGCTTTACGGTGGGAAATACACATGCGGATATCATCCGTTCACACACACACTGCGTCTCACAAAGCCATGGCGGTTTGAACCAAAAATCTCAAATTTGGACTCCAGACCAAAGGACACATTTCCACCGGTCTAATGTCCATTGCTTGCCCAAGCAAGTCTCTTCTTATTATTGGTGTCCTTTAGTAGTGGTTTCTTTGCAGCAATTCGACCATGAAGGCCTGATTCACACAGTCTCCTCTGAACAGTTAATGTTGAGATGTGTACTTGAACTCTGTGAAGCATTTATTTGGACTGCAATATCTGAGGCTGGTAACACATATGGAATCATGTAGTAACCCAAAAAGTGTTAAACAAATCAAATATATTTTATATTTGAGATTCTTCAAATAGCCACCCTTTGCCTTGATGACAGCTTTGCACACTCTTGGCATTCTCTCAACCAGCTTCATGAGGTAGTCACCAGGAATGCACTTCAATTAACAGGTGTGCCTTCTTAAAAGTTAATTTGTGGAATTTCTTTCCTTCTTAATGCGTTTGAGCCAATCAGTTGTGTTGTGACAAGGTAGGGGGGGGGGGGGGGGGGTATACAGAAGATAGCCCTATTTGGTAAAAGACCAAGTCCATATTATGACAAGAACAGCTCAAATAAGCAAAGAGAAATGACAGTCCATCATTACTTTAAGACATGAAGGTCAGTCAATACGGAACATTTCAAGAACTTTGAAAGTTTCTTCAAGTGCAGTCGCAAAAACCATCAAGCGCTATGATGAAACTGGCTCTCATGAGGACCACCACAGGAATGGAAGGCCCAGAGTTACTTCTGCTGCAGAGGATAAGTTCATTAGAGTTACCAGCCTCAGAAATTGCAGGCCAAATAAATGCTTCACAGAGTTCAAGTAACAGACACATTTCAGCATCAACTGTTCAGATGGGACTGTGTGAATCAGGCCTTCATGGTCGAATTGCTGCAAAGAAACCACTACTAAAGGACACCAATAATAACAAGAGATCTGCTTGGGCCAAGAAACATGAGCAATGGACATTAGACCAGTGGAAATTTGTCCTTTGGTCTGGAGTCCAAATTTGAGATTTTTGGTTCAAACCGCCGTGTCTTTGTGAGATGCAGTGTGGGTGAACGGATGATCTCCGCATGAGTAGCTCCCATCGTAAAGCATGGTGGAGGTGTTATGGTGTGGGGGTGCTTTGCTGGTGACACTGTCTGTGATTTTTTTAGAATTCAAGGCACACTTAACCAGCATGGCTACCACAGCATTCTGCAGTGATACGCCATCCCATCTGGTTTGGGCTTAGTGGGACTATCATTTGTTTTTCAACAGGACAATGACCCAACACACCTCCAGGCTGTGTAAGGGCTATTTTATCAAGAAGGAGAGTGATGGAGTGCTGCATCAGATGACCTGGCCTCCACAATCCCCCGACCTCAACCAAATTGAGATGGTAGTGCTCAGCATATGTGGGAACTCCTTCAAGACTGTTGGAAAAGCATTCCAGGTGAAGCTGGTTGAGAGAATGCCAAGAGAGTGCAAAGCTCTCATCAAGGCAAAGTGTGGATATTTGAAGAATCTCAAATATAAAACTTTTTTGGTTACTACATGATTCCACATGTGTTATTTCATAGCTTTGATGTCTTCACTATTATTCTACAATGTAAAAAATAGTAAAAATAAAGAAAGATCCTTTTGACTGGTACTGTGTATATATATATATATACACATATACACACACACTGTCTAATTCACACACAAAACCCTGTTACTGTAGATTGAGGGTAGCTCAAACAAGAACCCCAACTCAAGTCTTTTGGTTTGACCCATGTTCTTCCCCCATGCAGGGGTCAACACAAAGCAGCTGTCCAATCAAATGCTTGAGCTCACCCAGGTGATAAATGAGCTAAAAGATGTCCTTATTCAGCAGGTAACTATAATGGTCAAGCTCCTCTGGGAACTCTTAAACTGCACTTCCTGACCCACTGAGTCCATATAAAAACATGTTTCTGCTGCTTTCTAAAGGTCAAAGAGACATCTTTTCTTAGAAACACCATCTCTGAGTGCCAGGCTTGTGGTGAGAACATCCACTACCACCATTATATTACAAATGATTTATTAATGTTCTGTATACATGTCATATGTTGTTATAGATTGGGTCAAGAGTTTTTCCTGACCATGAGACCTGACAAGGAAAATCCCTAGGCCCTAGTTATATTTGAAGCATGTTGGCTTATGACACATTCATAACTAATACATGAGAAACCATTGGTATTGTGAAAAAATGTGTCATAAAAATATATTTCCTCTGGGTGTCTTTGAAGGACTGGGTGGAAGCGAGGTCATGAAGCCAAAGTGTGCCCCTGGTGTTTGTTTCCGTGACGATATGTGTATTGAGACGGAGGAGGGTGTTGAGTGTGGACCCTGTCCTGATGGATACACAGGGGACGGCTTCAGCTGTGATGATGTGGATGAGGTAGGGTGTGTGTGTGTGTGTGTGTCTGTGTCTGTTTACTGTATGTATTTGTATGGTTGTAATCATTCTAAAATACTAACCAAGCATCTTCTGTCTCTCTCTTTAGTGTCAGTTTAACCCTTGCTTCGCAGGGGTAAAGTGTGTGAACACAGCTCCAGGGTTTCGCTGTGACGCATGTCCTCTGGGCTTCACTGGTCTGGCTGTGGAGGGGGTGGGAGTGGTCTACGCACAGACAAACAAACAGGTCAGTCAACATCACCAACTGGAGTCAAGGTCTCCATTTCAATTTGTTTAAAGTAAAGGAAAAGCTACACGCTCTAGTAGCTCTAATGCAATCATTTATTCACCAACGTTTCGACAGCAAGCGGTCTTCCTCCATTTCAACTCGGTCAATTCAAGAAGATGAATTGAAATGAAATCGACCCCCACCCGGTGACATTGTTATTGGGATAACTCATCATGGAACACCTTTTCAAGCTATATATCATAATTTGTATTTTTATGCTCATGTCCGGTTTTGTACTGTATATCTCTTAGGTCTGTGATGACATTGATGAGTGCAAAGGACCCAACAACGGAGGGTGCACTGCTGACTCTCTCTGTTACAACTCTGCGGTAAGGACTGAGTGTCTGTCTGATAGCCTGGTGGTCGCCACATCTGTTTGTTGCTTCAGCCAACTCCTGACCTTCATTATCATACAACAGAAACTGCTTGAAACACAAACAGATCTGGGGACCAGGCTAGTATCTGGAATCCAAATAGAATATCGCTCCATTTTAAACAATAGGACAAGGGAACAATGTTAAGAGGATTCCAAGCTAAATATCTGACACAAGTACAAGTACTACATGTAATATATGTCGCTCATTGCCTGTTACCCTATATTAACCCTATAGGGTTCATACGTCTGTGGGGGCTGTAAAACAGGCTACATAGGGGACCAGGTGAAGGGCTGTAAGCCAGAGAGGAGCTGTGGTAACAGTCTGACCAACCCCTGTGATGTCAACGCCCAGTGTATCCAAGAAAGAGACGGCTCCATCAACTGTCAGGTGGGGTCCTATGGATCACAAACTGGCCTCCATTGACAGAACTCTCTCACTCACACACGCACACACACACACACACACACAACAATGCACACACACATTACACACTCATCACTCTATAAAACTAGGCCAGACTTTTACTGACAGCCTTACACACACATGCACACACAAACGCAAACACACACTGCCTCAAGTGTTTTCTCTTATTTTCCCTGTCAGTGTGGAATTGGCTGGGCTGGTAATGGCTACCTATGTGGGAAGGACACAGACATTGATGGATACCCTGATGAGAAACTCAAGTGCAAGGATATGGTCTGTAAAAAGGTAACCATGACAACACAACAAATACAACTATCCTGGAATAAACGTGATCTCTCTTTCCGTGCCTTCCCGTCTCTCTCGCTTTCTCTCTCACTGTATCACCATCTCTCCCTCTCACTCCCTCTTTCCCCCCTCTCACTCCCTATTTCCTACTCTCCCACTCCCTCTTTCCCCTCCCTATTTCCCTCTCTCTCACTCCCTATTTCCTCCTCTCTCACTCCCTATTTTCTCCTCTCTCACTCCCTATTTCCTCCTCTCACTCCCTCTTTCCCCCTCTCCCTCTTTTCCCCTCCTCCTCTCTCACTCCCTCTTTCCCCCTCCTCCTCGCTCACTCCCTTTCCCCCGTCCTCCTCTCTCACTCCCTCCTACTCCCTCTCTCACTCCCTATTTCCCCCTTTCTCACTCCCTCTTTTCCCCTCCTCCTCCTACTCCCTCTTTCCCCTCCTCCTACTCCCTCTTTCCCCCTCCTCCTCTCTCACTCCTCTTTCCCCCTCCTCCTCCTCTCACTCCCTCTTTCCCCCCTCCTCCTCTCTCACTCCCTCTTTCCCCCCTCCTCCTCTCACTCCCTCTTTCCCCCCTCCTCCTCTCACTCCCTCACCCCCTCTCTCACTTCCTTTTCCCCCTCTCTCACTCACTCCCTCTTTCCCCCTCCTCCTCTCTCACTCCCTCTTTCCCCCCGACTCCTCCCTCACTCCCTCTTTCCCCCTGCCTCCTTCCTCACTCCCTCTTTCCCACTCCCTTTTTCCCTCCCCCCATATTATTTTGATGTTGTGTCTGTTAAAGGGATAACAGTGTGTTGAAATAAATCTGTCTGTTGTCAGGATAACTGCATGCGCGTTCCCAACTCTGGCCAAGAAGATGCTGACAAGGACGGACAAGGAGACGCTTGTGACGATGACGCTGATGGAGACGGTATCCTGAATGAACAGGTAGAACTTAATGAGCAGGTAGACCTTACACATACACACATATAGTACAGCTCTCTCCCTCAAACTCTCTGATCCCCCTGTGCCCCTCTCCCATGCAGGACAACTGTTGGCTGAAGCCTAACGTGGACCAGAGGAACAGTGACAAGGACAGCCATGGTGATGCCTGTGACAACTGTCGTATGGTGGAGAACCCCGATCAGAGGGACACAGACAGTGACGGGAAAGGAGACGCCTGCGATGATGACATGGATGGAGACGGTACGTACAGCGACACATCACTACCACCTAGCTACCGTCACAGTAGACTGTTCCAACATTCGTTTGTCTAGAAACCCCCAAACACCAACCCTACCCTGACCCCATTACTAAAATCACCTCTCAAACTAACGCACAGTAAAAATACACACAGTATTCCTTTGTCCTCCTAACTCTTTGATACTGTACATGACTGTCTGGGTTTCTTTTTACAGACTCTGTCTGCAGACCGCTTGACCTTCATGCAATGATCACAGTACTGTTGCTTCCCTGAGAGAAATGAGAAATGACACACATAGGGCCTTCTGTACAAACACTTCACTCAGATGACAAATGCAACAGCGCCTCCCTGTGGCACAACTAGTGAACTATTAGAAACAGCATATCAATGGAAACAGCATCAACCACATGCGGTTTGCTTTAAATAATAATGCATTGATTCAACATCAGTGAGTAAGCCTTCAAATCACATAAATCATGCTTTATGATTTTCTCATGGGCCATAATTACAGCTCACTTTTATCCCATGGAGATTTCACAAATGTTCTTGAAATATCTAGAACAGCTACCCCTGGTGTGCATACATCACAAAGCAGTAATCCTGAAAGAGCCTACTTTCCTTAAGCACTGTTATGTATTTCTCTAACACTTCTGCAGACTGGTGGGATACTATTGGTCAGATAACTTTACAATCTCAAACTTTGTAATTTAATTGGTCTCCAGGCTTGAAGAACTTCCTGGATAACTGCCAGCGGGTGGTGAACCGGGACCAGTTGGACCGGGATGGAGACGGAGTGGGAGACGACTGTGACAGCTGCCCCGATATTCCTAATCCTAACCAGGTCAGACTGCCTCCACAGGCCTCCATTGGGGCTCTGAGATCTGTTCAGTTTACAGATATATACTGGAATATGGAGCAACTGAGCTGTCGTCCCCTGTGAGTGGTCAAAAAGTGTTTTAACAAATCTGTGCTCTGATTTCAGTCCGACATCGATGATGACCTGGTTGGGGATTCTTGTGACACAAACCAAGACAGGTAAAATAAAACATATTTTAAAGTATCTGACGTGAGAAAAAGTATTATCTTAAAATATCCACTTCATGATTTAATTGATTTAGTCAATACATGATTGCAGTAGTCAATTCATCCCTTTATTCTGATTAATATTCAACTACAGTATATATATACACCCTGAACAAAAATATAAACGCAACATGCAACAATTTCAAAGATATTACAGTTCATATAAGGAAATCAGTCAGTGGAAATAAATTCATTAGGCCCTAATCTATGGATTTCACATGACTGGGAATACAAATAAGCATCTGTTGGTCACAGACACCTTAAAAAAGAAGGTAGGGGCCTGGATCAGAAAACCAGTCAGTATCTGGTGTGACCACCATTTGCCTCATGCAGCGCGACACATCTCCTTCGCATAGAGTTGATCAGGCTGTTGATTGTGGCCTGTGGAATGTTGTCCCACTCCTCTTCAATGGCTGTGTGAAGTTAGTGGATATTGGCGGGAAATGGAACACACTGTCGTACACATCAATCCAGAGCATTTTCAGTTTCCAGGAATTGTGTACAGATCCTTGCGACATAGGGCCGTGCATTATCATGCTGAAACATGAAGTGATAGCGGCGGATGAATGGAACGACAATGGGCCTCAGGATCTCGTCACGGTACCTCTGTGCATTCAAATTGCCATCGATAAAATACAATGATATTCGTTGTCCGTAGCTTACGCCTGCCCATACCATAACTCCACAGCCACCATGGGGCACTCTGTTCACAACGTTGACATCAGCAAACCGCTCGCCCACACAACGCCATACACGTGGTCTGCGGTTGTGAGGCCGGTTGGACATACCGCCAAATTCTCTAAAACAACGTTGGAGGCAGCTTATGGTAGAGAAATGAACATTCAATTATCTGGCAACATCTCTGATGGACATTCCTGCAGTCAGCATGCCAATTGCACACTCCATCAAAACTTGAGACATCTGTGGCATTGTGTTGTGTGACAAAACTGCACATTTTAGAGTGGCCTTTTATTGTCCCCAAAACAAAGGTGCACCTGCGTAATGATCATGCTGTTTAATCAGCTTCTTGATATGCCACACCTGTCAGGTGGATGGATTATCTTGGCAAAGGATACATTCTCACTAACAGGGATGTAAAAATAAAAAAAAGGTTTACAAAATTTGAGAGAAAGACCTTACCCTATCTTTTCTGTCCCTCCTCCTTGTGCATCAACTGCCTGGTCTGTAGTGATGGTGACGGTCACCAGGACACCAAAGACAACTGTCCCAACGTGATCAACAGCTCCCAGCTGGACACAGACAAAGACGGCCTGGGGGATGAGTGTGACGATGACGATGACAATGACAGCATCCCTGACTTCCTGCCACCGGGACCCGACAACTGCAGACTGGTGGCCAACCCCGACCAGCTGGATGAGAACAGTCAGTCTTTCACACTTTTTAATTTGCTTTACTGCTGCAACCAAATTGCCCAGCAACGGGAAATAACGCTTTTCTAAATCTGAATTAATTCTTGAGTTATCACCTAAAAGCTATAGCATGGTGTTTCAGTCTGTTTGGGCTTTGTCCAACTCTTCTCTGTGTAAGTTTGTGTCCTGCCAAACATGCTGTAAATGGCGTGACAACAATAGAAGAGTTGACTACACATACAGTATGAGACTACACATTTTTTACTGAAAGTAAAACATGAGGAAGTGAAGCACCTATGGACTGACAAGGTTTTCCATCACATTCAGCTTTGACACCTGCAAAAGAACTGTAGCTGAATTGATCTAATACTATACTTCAAACAACGTATACTCAGTCACCATTGACCATTGATCTTCAACCAACCAATCAACCAACAAACCAACCTTAAACTCTCTGCTTTACTAATGTATTGCCTATGCTTAGAACCTTTTTGGCCATCATTTCTAAGCTTTTGTGTATTCTCTCCTCCCAGATGATGGTGTTGGGGATGTGTGTGAGTCAGACTTTGACCAGGACAAGGTGATTGACAGAATAGACAACTGTCCAGAGAACGCTGAGATCACTCTGACAGACTTCAGAGCCTATCAGACAGTGGTGCTGGACCCCGAGGGTGATGCCCAGATTGACCCCAACTGGGTGGTCCTCAATCAGGTCAGATGGCCATTTACAGGACTACTGCAAATAATACGCTCAATATGTTAAAATACTTTGATTTGACAACATGACTGACATTTTATCTCTCAAACAGGGAATGGAGATTGTGCAGACCATGAACAGTGACCCTGGACTTGCTGTGGGTAAGAAAGACTTCCAAATCATTATCAAGTATCATATATCATATCGTATTATATCAAGTTGTCTCCTATTTCATCTTAACTTCTTTGTTTTGTTCCCTAGGTTACACTGCGTTCAGTGGGGTGGACTTTGAGGGGACGTTCCATGTAAACACAGTGACTGACGATGACTATGCAGGCTTCATCTTTGGCTACCAGGACTCCTCCTCCTTCTACGTGGTCATGTGGAAACAGACTGAGCAGACCTACTGGCAGGCCACACCCTTCAGAGCAGTGGCCGAGCCTGGCATCCAGCTCAAGGTGTGTGTGTGGGGGGGTTCTGTGTGTGTATGTGTGTGTGTGTGCATGTGTGTTGAATTGTACAATCAAATCAGTCTTTGTCTTTTTGTATTTACTTCTTACCTTCTCTCCCTCGCAATTTCCTCTCTCCATCTCTCTCTCCCTCCCCATCCCCAGGCTGTGAAGTCTAAATCGGGTCCAGGTGAGCACCTGAGGAACTCCCTTTGGCACACGGGGGACACCAATGACCAGGTGCGTCTGTTGTGGAAGGACCCCAGGAACGTGGGCTGGAAGGACAAGGTTTCCTACCGCTGGTACCTGCAGCACCGGCCCCAGGTCGGATACATCAGGTGAGACAGCTGATATGATGCACACAGGACGGCTGCTGAGAGAGAGAGAGAGAGAGAGAGAGAGAGAGAGAGAGAGAGAGAGAGAGAGAGAGAGAGAGAGAGAGAGAGAGAGAGAGAGAGAGAGAGAGAGAGAGAGAGAGAGAGAGAGAGAGAGAGAGAGAGAGAGAACAAACTTAAGGAAAGCTTTGACTATGTACAGACTCAGTGAGCATAGCCTTGCTATTGAGAAAGGCCGCCGTAGGCAGACCTGGCTCTCAAGAGAAGACAGGCTATGTGCACACTGCCCACAAAATGAGGTGGAAACTGAGCTGCACTTCCTAACCTCCTGCTAAATGTATGACCATATTAGAGACACATATTCCCCTCAGATTACAGCGATCCACAAAGAATTCGAAAACAAACCCAATTTTGATAAACTCCCTTAACTACTGGGTGAAAAACCACAGTGTGCCATCACAGCTGCAAGATTTGTGACCTGTTGCCACAAGAAAAGGGCAACCAGTGAAGAACAAACACCATTGTAAATACAACCCATATTTATGTTTATTTATTTTCCCATTTGTACTTTAACTATTTGCACATTGTTACAACACTGTATATATACATAATATGACATTTGAAATGTCTTTATTCTTTTGAAACTTCTGAGTGTAATGTTTACTGTTAATATTTATTGTTTATTTCACTTTTGTTTACTATCTACTTCACTTGCTTTGGCAATGTTAACACACGTTTCCCATGCCAATAAAGCCCTTAAACTGAAATTGAGAGAGAGAGAGAGAGAGAGAGAGAGAGAGAGAGAGAGAGAGAGAGAGAGAGAGAGAGAGAGAGAGAGAGAGAGAGAGAGAGAGAGAGAGAGAGAGAGAGAGGTGATGTTATCTCTCCGTGTAATACACAATGATACTCTAGTTTTCTAACAACAATGGCTAATGTCTGTTGGGTTTTTGGACAGGGCCCGTTTCTATGAGGGGACAGAGCTGGTGGCTGACTCAGGTGTGACCATTGACACCACCATGAGAGGAGGGCGACTGGGCGTGTTCTGTTTCTCTCAGGAAAACATAATCTGGTCCAACCTAAAGTACCGTTGCAATGGTAAGTACTATAACAGGCTAGTTGAAACTGGTCATTTGAGATGCTCTTTTGTCTTTACTGAGATTATTTCTACATTTATGACTTTACTCACACAATTTTTTAAAACTAAAATGTGTCACATTTGTGAGCCTTCATCAACCACATTGGCATCCTTGATTTAACTGACCCTCAGTTGAAATTGACCCTGACTCTTAACCTCTAACCTATACAGACACCATCCCTGAGGACTTCCAGGAGTTCAGCAGGCAGCACGGCGTCAACGACAGTCTCTAATCCTACAGAGAGAGACTGAAAGAAAGACCGTTTCGCCACGTGTTTGGAATGTATGTGGTGTATGTGTGTGTACACAGTGGCAATACTGCATGTACTGTATGTTGTCTGTTTCCATGTCTATGCCCCCCCCCCCCCCAAAAAAAAAACTTGTCTTCCTGAGTATTATAGTCAGTGTTGTGCTCTAAATGACTACTAGTGTCAAATAGAATTATAGATTTGACATTTCATGCATATTACAATTCAAACTTTAGATTTCCTCTATTCTTTGAGCTCATTTTGCGTTATCATCCACATACAGAATTATCAGCCATCGATATAAACTTCCTTCCCTGTCAGAGAATTTATTCCCAGTGTGATATACCAGCCCCACACTCTGCACAATGTCTTCACACGACATGGACATGAGAGGAAACACAAGAGAGGAGTCAGACCATGGGGACTTGGCCATGCCTGAGCATATTCCATTTTCTTGTACCCTGGTCCCAGATCTGTTTGTGCCATCTTGCCATTTTGGAAAGACAACACCAACAGATCTGGGACCAGGCTAACTGTCTTGTAACTCTGACCTCAATCCTCACCCGAGGCCTAGTCTTAACCAAGAGTTTGGTTATCAGTGCTTATCACGGCTCCTTGACGCAGCTCTCTTGAGGCCAATGGAAAGCAATGCTTTACATTCTAAAATGATTCCCAAATCAATACTCCTCTGTCTGGTTTCAGTCTTAGACATAGGTGTTTATATGTTTGAAATTCATGTTGATTATTTTATAATTGTAAGGTTATCGACTAGAGAATTTCACATAAAAATGTTGAGATATTGTATTGTTTTTTTTTTGTCTTGCCTTATTGTAAGAACAGAGTCCATTTGTTTCTCAAGAATTTCATCAGCCAATCTCTCAGTTCATGTGGTTGAAATAATTTTACCACGTTGTATATTTATATAGAAGTGAGGAAACGAGACTATTGACCTGTTAACCTAGTATTATTGGGGGTGACCATGTGGCACGGGCATCCATGAAGTCTGCTTATTATTTTTAAAACTAGCAGGCTTAACCCTCAAGCTATATCACGACTCAAGATATGACCCAGATGCAGACACAGGAGGCGGATGGTTCAGTTCTCCGAATATTTATTATAACAAAGGGGCAGGTTGAGGGCAGGCAGAGGTTCGTAATCCAAGGCAGAGTCAAAAAGGGACAGAACGGCAGGCAGGCTCAGGGCAGTCAGAAAGGTCGGACCGGGAAGACTAGAAAACAAGAACTTGAGAACTGGAGAAACGGGAAACACCCTGGTAAGACCTGACAAAACAAGACGAACTGGCAACAGACAAACAGAAAACGCAGGTATAAATACACAGGGGATAATGGGGAAAAATAGGAGACACCTGGTGGGGGGTGGAGACAAGCACAAGACAGGTGAAACAGATCAGCGTGTGACAAGCTACCGACTGGGGTCATTTTGACCCCAGCGGCATATTTTTTTAATCATAGCCCAAAGAAGATTTGTTCAATAAAAAAAATAGAAAAATGTCTGTCAATCAACTTGTTCTTAACAAATCTAAATTGTTTAAAAAATATATATATAGTCCTTTGAGGTCATTTTTTCTCCCCAGACCAAAAAACCTAATTCTGCCCATAGTAATATAATAAACAGGTCCTTTATTTGAATCTAGGTTTCTCTGGAGACATAACAATAAGTTATCCATACCATCAGAGGGTGGAGGGGGACCTGTATCAGTGATTTTGACCAGATAGACAGATAATCTGCAGAGATATAGCTCCCGATGTACTCGCCTAAGATTGTACCAAGTATGGTATGACTGTGTACAAAGCCAAATTACCTTATTTTTGTGCATAGCAAAATTTGCCAATGGTATAAATACCTGATAGAACTGCAATACAGAACTCAGATACACTCTAAATCTACACACAGAGCTGTATTGGAGTGTATTCTCCAAAAAGCGGCAGGTAGCTTAGTAGCACAATATATTTGTGCTAGCTAGCCAACGTTTAATTATTGCTGCGTTATGAAAGGAACTAGACACGGACACGAATTATCTGTTTAGTGTGTTAACACACTATTGGTGGTTTGTTGTGACCAAGTGTTGGTGCTAAACTGTGTGTTATTGGATGCTAGCATGCTAGTTAGCTATGGTGTCATAGTTAGCCAGCTGAATAAAGTGGGTTGAGTCTATTCCTTGAAACATGGAACCGCTGTGGTTCACAACAATTCTGATTTCTAAAGGTGGAAGTTGGGAGAGTTTTTGTTCGGGTGGTTCAGTGAAACAATTATAGTTTCTGAGGTGGAAGTTTTGGTGAGGGAGGCCCTGCTCTCTCCTCTCCCAGATGTTTAGTTCATTTCATTCCGATCTCCTCTGCATTATTGTAGCCATTTGCTACAGCCTGTCAACTATGCCTCTGCCTATCCCTGTTCTCTCCTCTCTGCACAGGCTACACAAACGCCTCACACCGCGTGGCTGCTGCCTCTCTAACCTGGTGGTCCCTGCACGCACCCCACACCTGGAGTTCCAGGTCTCAGGCAGCCTCTGGAACTGCCGTTCTGCTGCCAACAAAGCTGACTTCATCCCAGCCTATGCTAACCTCCAGTCCCTCGACTTCCTGGCGCTGACGGAAACATGGATTACCACTGAAAACACTGCTACTCCTACTGCTCTCTCCTCGTCTGACCATGTGTTCTCGCATACCCCGAGAGCATCTGGTCAGAGGGGTGGTGGCACAGGAATCCTCATCTCTCCCAAGTGGACATTCTCAATTTTTCCCCTAACTCATCTGTCTATCTCCTCATTTGAATTCCATGCTGTCACAGTCACTAGCCCATTTAAGCTTAATATCCTTGTCATCTATCGCCCTCCAGGTTCCCTTGGAGAGTTCATCAATGAGCTTGACGCCTTGATAAGTTCCTTTCCTGAGGATGGCTCACCCCTCACAGTTTTGGGGGATTTCAACCTCCCTACGTCCACATTTGACTCATTTCTCTCTGCCTCCTTCTTTCCACTCCTCTCCTCTTTTGACCTCACCCTCTCACCGTCCCCCCCTACTCACAAGGCAGGCAATACGCTTGACCTCATCTTTACTAGATGCTGCTCTTCTACTAATCTCACTGCAACTCCCCTCCATGTCTCCGACCACTACTTTGTTTCCTTTTCTCTCTCGCTCTCCTCCAACACTACTCACTCTGCCCCTACCCAGATGGTAATGCGCCGACGCAACCTTCGCTCTCTCTCTCCCACTACTCTCTCCTCTTCCATCCTATCATCTCTTCCCTCTGCTCAATCCTTCTCCCTCCAATCTCCTGATTCTGCCTCCTCAACCCTCCTCTCCTCCCTTTCTGCATCCTTTGACTCTCTGTGTCCCCTATCCTCCCGGCCGGCTCGGTCCTCCCCTCCAGCTCCGTGGCTTGATGACTCATTGCGAGCTCACAGAACAGAGCTCCGGGCAGCGGAGCGGAAATGGAAGAAAACTAAACTCCCTGCCGACCTGGCATCTTTTCACTCCCTCCTCTCTACATTTTCTTCATCTGTTTCTGCTGCTAAGGCCACTTTCTACCACTCTAAATTCCAAGCATCTGCCTCTAACCCTAGGAAGCTCTTTGCCACATTTTCCTCCCTGCTGAATCCCCCCCCCCCCCCCTCCTCTCTCTCTGTGGATGACTTCGTCAACCACTTTGAAAAGAAGGTTGACGACATCCGATCCTCGTTTGTTAAGTCTAATGACACTGCTGGTCCTACTCACACTGCCCTACCCTATGCTCTGACTTCTTTCTCCCCTCTCTCTCCAGATAAAATCCTGCGACTTGTGACTGCAGGCCGCCCAACAACCTGCCCGCTTGACCCCATCCCCTCCTCTCTTCTCCAGACCATCTCCGGTGACCTTCTCCCCTACCTCACCTCGCTGATCAACTCATCCTTGACCGCTGGCCATGTCCCTTCCGTCTTCAAGAGAGCGAGAGTTGCACCCCTTCTCAAAAAACCAACACTCGATCCCACTGATGTCAACAACTACAGACCAGTATCCCTTCTTTCTTTTCTTTCCAAAACTATTGAGCGTGCCGTCTTTAGCCAACTCTCTTGCTATCTCTCTCAGAATGACCTTCTTGATCCAAACCAGTCAGGTTTCAGGACTGGTCATTCAACTGAGACTGCTCTTCTCTGTGTCACGGAGGCTCTCCGCACTGCTAAAGCTAACTCTCTCTCCTCTGCTCTTGTCCTTCTAGACCTGTCTGCTGCCTTTGATACTGTGAACCATCAGATCCTCCTCTCCACCCTCTCCGAGCTGGGCATCTCCGGCGCGGCTCACTCCTGGATTGCGTCCTACCTGACCGGTCGCTCCTACCAAGTGGCGTGGCGAGAAGCTGTCTCCGCACCACGTGCTCTCACCACTGGTGTCCCCCGGGGCTCAGTTCTAGGCCCTCTCCTATTCTCCCTATACACCAAGTCACTTGGCTCTGTCATATCCTCACATGGCCTCTCCTATCATTGCTACGCTGACGATACACAACTAATCTTCTCCTTTCCCCCTTCTGATAACCAGGTGGCGAATCGCATCTCTGCATGTCTGGCAGACATATCAGTATGGATGACGGATCACCACCTCAAGCTGAACCCTGGCAAGACGGAGCTGCTCTTCCTCCCGGGGAAGGACTGCCCGTTCCATGATCTCGCCATCACGGTTGACAACTCCGTTGTGTCCTCCTCCCAGAGTGCGAAGAGCCTTGGCGTGACCCTGGACAACACCCTGTCGTTCTCCGCTAACATCAAGGCGGTGACCCGATCCTGCAGGTTCATGCTCTACAACATTCGGAGAGTACGACCCTGCCTTACACAGGAAGCGGCACAGGTCCTAATCCAGGCACTTGTCATCTCCCGTCTGGATTACTGCAACTCGCTGTTGGCTGGCCTCCCTGCCTGTGCCATTAAACCCCTACAACTCATCCAGAATGCCGCAGCCCGTCTGGTGTTCAACCTTCCCAAGTTCTCTCACGTCACCCCCCTCCTCCGCACACTCCACTGGCTTCCAGTTGAAGCTCGCATCCGTTACAAGACCATGGTGCTTGCTTATGGAGCAGTGAGGGGAACGGCACCTCCGTACCTTCGGGCTCTGATCAGTCCCTACACCCAAACGAGGGCATTGCGTTCATCCACCTCTGGCCTGCTGGCTCCCCTTCCTCTGCGGAAGCATAGTTCCCGCTCAGCCCAGTCAAAACTGTTCGCTGCTCTGGCACCCCAATGGTGGAACAAGCTCCCTCACGACGCCAGGACAGCGGAGTCACTCACCACCTTCCGGAGACATTTGAAACCCCACCTCTTTAAAGAATACCTGGGATAGGATAAAGTAATCCTTCCACCCCCCCCCCCCCCAAAAAAAAAAAAGTGTAAAGTGGTTATCCCACTGGCTATAGGGTGAATGCACCAATTTGTAAGTCGCTCTGGATAAGAGCGTCTGCTAAATGACGTAAATGTGCCCTTGAGCAAGGCACTTAACCCTAATTGCTCCTGTAAGTCGCTCTGGATAAGAGCGTCTGCTAAATGACTAAAATGTAAATGTTAAGAGCGTTGTGCCAGTAACAGAAAGGTCGCTGGTTCTAATCCCCGAGCCGACTAGGTGAAAGATCTGTCGATGTGCCCTTGAGCAAGGCACTTAACCCTAATTGCTCATGTAAGTCGCTCTGGATAAGAGCATCTGCTAAATGACTAAAAAAATAATAATACAAAAAAGTCGTTATTCTACACTTAGAAAAAAAAGGTGCTCTCTAGAACCAAAAAGGGTTCTTCGGCTGTCTTCACTTTGAATAACCCCTTTTGGTTCCAGGTAGAACCCTTTTGGCCTCCCGAGTGGCTCAGTGGTCTAAGGCACTGCATCGCAGTGCTAGCTGTGCCACTAGAGATCCTGGTTCGAATCCAGGCTCTGTCGTAGCCGGCCACGACCGGGAGACCCATGGGGCAGCGCACAATTGGCCCAGCGTCGTCTAGGGTAGGGGAGGGAATGGCTGGCAGGGGATGTAGCTCAGTTGGTAGAGCATGGCATTTGCAACGCCAGGGTTGTGGGTTCAATTTTCCTGGGGAGTATGAAAAAATAAAAATAATAATAATATTAATAACAAACAAAAAATAATGTATGCACTCACTAACTGTAAGTCGCTCTGGATAAGAGCGTCTGCTAAATGACGTAAATGTAAATGTAGAGCCTGTTCCACAGAGGGTTCTACATGGAACCCAAAAGAGTTCTACCAGGAACCAGAAAAGGGTTCTCCTATGGCGACAGCTGCCGAACCCTTTTGGACGCTTTTGTAGGGCAAATCTAAAGAATGATCTATTTGAATCCAGGTTTCTCTGTAGAAATAATATTAAATTATACATATCAGAGGGTGGAGGGGGACTTATTGGCGAGATCTTGATAGACACCTGCAGAAATGGAGCACCTTATGTACTTGCCTATGGTTAAAACTAGGTATGACCATGTACACAATCTAAATTACCCTAGATATATGCTTAGGTTCTGTATAAACAGCTCATAAAAATCTGTCAGTGGTAGAACTGTAATACAGAAACAGCTACCCTCTAAATGTACACATAGTGCTGTATTGGTGTGTATTCTCCAATCAAAGTTATTATACTGAAAAGTGTATATAAATACCATAATTCCTATAATATCCTCCAATAACTTATATGCGCAATATGTTATGATACTGTATTTTGGGTGCTATACCAATTGGTTTGAAGTGATTAAGAGGATCTGGCCATGTTTTTTGAAGCATCCTGCCATAGGCCATACTACTCCAACTGTTTCTCTAGCAGCGATGCTAATGCTGTATCTGGGGTAAGTAAATAAAGAAAACAAATCAATATTTTTGGTCAGTGTCTCTCAGGATCACTTGGCAGTCATCTTTATTCCATAAATATTACAAAATGTATACAATGCATTCAGAAAGTATTCAGACCCCTTCACTTTGTTATGTTACAGCCTTATTCTAAAATTGATTAACAATAAAATAAAATAAATCTCATCAATCTACACACAATACCCCATAATGACAAAGCAAAAATAGGTTTTTATAAAATCTTGCAAATTTATAAAAATAAAAAACTTAAATATCAAATTTACATAAGTATTCAGACCCTTTACTCAGTACTTTGTTGAAGCACCTTTGGTAGCAATTACAGCCTTGAGTCTTCTTGGGTATGACCAGTGGAGGCTGGTGACTTGAAAAATTGAGGAGGATGGGAGAATCACGGTATAGACGCGGAACGCACGGAGACGAGTGTGTTTCAAAAATCTTCAAAGACTAATTATTTTAACCTAAAGCATTTAATAAAGACATTTATAGTACAATATTATGGGGAATGGGAGGGCTACCTACACAGTGATGGAAAGGGATCACAGCAGTGATTGAATGAGGGTATGAGGCATGAGTTGAGGTGTTCAGAGGCTTGACCAGTGCAGGACAGGATTTGACTAGGAAGACAATAACACAACACAGACAAAAGAGCTAAGAATGAGTTAGTCCAAGCAAGGAGTAAAATCATTGATGTGTAATAATGTGATTGTGTATGTGATTGACTCTACATACAGTAATGAGAGAAAATTGATAGGGGTACTCACAGTGCTTGGAGGGGAAACATTCAATGTGCCAGTGGATGAGCGGACACATGAGAAGTGGCTTCAGTTCAATTCAGGAGAAAGTTGACAATGGTAGTGGAGTGGAATAGTCATCACCTCTTAAAATCAGGGAACAGGAGGGGACTTAACTGTAAATACAAATAGCAGATACATTCTATTACAGCTGTGCCATCGTAGGTTTGGACAACGAGTTTCTCTATGAAGTTAAACTCAGACATCTCAAAATTCATGAAGTCAAACACAGACGGCGCATTTCTCGCCCACTTGACACGTCAAAGTAGGCCAAGAAACGTTCCTGAATAAAGCCCTGATCATACACATATCTGACGATAACTGACAACTGCAAGCAGAGCGGTGGGGCAATTTATACCTCCTGGGGCCTGGAGTTTTTCCTTATATGTTATCCTAACTAGGAAAACTCTGGACCCTATAAGGTATGACAGTGATTAATCAGTTGTAAAAAGGTTTTATATGGGCTTTGATGGGCCCAGTTTTTCCTAATCAGGTCACATGGTTTAAAAAAACTCCTGGCCCTGGGGGGAATGAAAACCCTGTCAAAATGCAGCTACTTTATTTTTGTTCATATAAATTATATTTAAACTAGATTGGGAGGGGGATTTCCTCTACCCAGACACATAGACAACAACTGATAGACAATAGAACTCACAGGGCTGAGCTTGCTTTATGCATGTTTGCATCACACAGGCCTATGTAACTGTAGGCCTTATAAAAAATTTACCCACATCTTTCATCACTGTTGATTGAACAATTCCAGTTAATAATTTTGGATTAAAAACGTATAGGCAGCCTAGCCAGCCCAATGTTGAATATAAACAACATTTGATCACATTCACATTTTCTCCTGACACACAAATGGACTACAAATACATAACGTTACCAATTAGTTTACCATGACCAGATGGACTGGGCGCATAGGCTGTATGCAGCTGCTCTTATGCAGCTGCTCTTATTAGTAGCCTACAGTTGATCAGACTGAAAAATTGACTCGTTTTCATCCTATACAGCATGTCTGATTTCTAATGCTGCAACATTTATGTCATGAGTTTTTGCTTGTGTCTGTCCGAAGTGATTATGTGTTATCATCTTTACTAAATAAATACCGGAGGAAAGTGGAAAGCCTACTAATTAATCTAATTTTTAATGGTAATCTACTTTTAATGGATGATGCGATGGAAGCTATCAAATCATTCGGAATTGTTTTCGACATCCCAGAAAAGACAGTCGAAAATGCAATATGTTCAGCAAGTAAAGCATCGTAACGTGCAATTACCTCTTCAAGCTCCCTGTAGCTGCCCTTGTTGGCGGAACTTTCCCTCTCATCTTGTCCTCTAAAAGCAAATTCTTGCATGCTCAAAAACGCAGTGGTGTTGATAAGCCGCTTGAGAACATCCCTGTTTCTTCTTACTTTCTCGTTATGCTGCGCAGTTTGAATACGCAGACCTTCGTCATAATCGATGTTCTTTTCCCCAGAAGCTTGACTCTGATGTGGGCATTTATATGCTCACTGCTTTTGTTTTGCCGTTTAGCTGAACGATCGATGTTCTTCAGGTCACTGTACCCCTCTTTCGCCCAAGGCTCAGACTTTCCAAAAAGCAGGCAAGGCCAGCAATACAGGCGGCTTGATGAAAGGCTCCCTGTTAACCAGCTATACTTTTGATACCAGTTAGTATTGAACGTCCTCACCTTTTCATCCTTCTTCATGAAACTGATCTCAGGCAGAGGTCGACCCTCGCTTTTAATTCGCACGTTTTCCGTGTACCCCAGAGAATGAAAGGGGTTCTTCAACAAAAAGTCCATATCATTTTCGGCAGCGTTGGCCATTCTGGCAGAGAAAACTGCAGACTCGAGCTGGTAGCTTGCTAGCTACTGAAGTTAGTGCAATTTATTTAAATGTGCCTTGCTAACTGGACACAAAAATAAAGTTCTAAAACCAAGAAAACAATTTATAATATGTCTCCTGTAATTTGAAAAAAACGAACTATCACTCTTCACTCTTAATCTCTATCCAACAATGTCACCAAGATTCTCAACACATAGAACCCCCATAATGCTCTGTGGCACAATCCCAATACAACACACTAGGTTCGTGCTCTGATCCTAATTCTATGATTGGATGGACAACATGTCAGTTCATACTGCAAAAGCTTTGATTGGTTGGAGGATGTCCTCCGGAAGTGATCATAATTACCATGTATGTCTATGGAAGGGGGTGAGGCCTACAAGCCTCGTTGGTTTTGTATTGAAGTCAATGAAGCCAGAGGAGGACAGAAGCTAGCTGTCATCCGGCTACATGATGGTACACAATGGTGCTACCCCAGATGGTGCTGTTGAAGTTACTGTACAGTGCTGTTGAAATTACTGTAGACCTTCATTGCAAAACAGTGTATTTTATTTAATTATTATTATTATTATATCTAAAAAGGAAAACTTTTTTAATGTTTCACTATTTTTATTTTTATGAAATTTCACTGAGGACAACGGTCCTCCCCTTCCTCCTCTGAGGAGCCTCCACTGGGTATGACGCTCCAAGCTTGGCACACCTGTATTCGGGGAGTTTCTCCCATTATTCACTGCAGATCCTCTCAAGCTCTGTCAGGTTCGATGGGGAGCGTCGCTGCACAGCTCTGTTCAGGTCTCTCCAGAGATGTTTGATCGGGTTCAAGTCCGGGCTCTGGCTGGGCCACTCAAGAACATTCAGAGACTTGTCCCGAAGCCACTCCTGCGTTGTCTTGGCTGTGTGCTTAGGGTCGTTGTCCTGTTGGAAGGTGAACCTTCGCCCCAGTCTGAGGTCCTGTGCGCTCTGGAGCAGGTTTTCATCAAGGATCTCTCTTCACTTTCCTCCGTTCATCTTTGCCTCGATCCTGACTAGTCTCCCAGTCCCTGCTGCTGAAAAACATCCCCACAGCATGATGCTGCCACCACCATGCTTCACCGTAGGGATGGTGCCAGGTTTCCTCCAGACGTGACGCTTGGCATTTAGGCCAAAGAGTTCAATCTTGGTTTCATCAGACCAGAGAACATGTAACGTAACAAAATGTGGATAAAGTGAAGGGGTCTGAATACTTTCCGAATGCACTGTATTTACTTCAGAATTCTGAAAACGAAATGATACTTTAATCAAATTATGGTGATTTAGCTTTTTAGTACTAATATGGATCGTACTTTGGAAAAAAGCTGCACTATATTACGGAAAAAAATATATTTTTGTTTTACAGAATATGCAAATTAACTGTAATTTTGCAAAAATAACTGGTTTTGGTATTTTTTTATTTCAGATAACAGTAATTACATGTCTAATGATGTTCTGATAAGAAATAAGTAGATATTTTGCTAAGATTGTTTTTTCCAATAGTTTCTGGTAATTTATGTATGTAACATATGTTGGTAGCTTGAGGGTTAATCAGTAAAAACATAAAAGTATTAGGATTTTCATAGTAAGTCATGTCAATGAGTCAGTCAAGGTTTTTTGTTTAATAAATTACCTGAGAAGAAAGAAGAAACCCGCACACTGCTCTTTCTAGTATCAATGCTCTTTATTAAGCTTTACGTATCGGCCTCAAGGCCTTCGTCAGAGCTTTTGTGAGTGTTCACAATTTGCACCCCTACAGTGAGGGAAAAAGTATTTGATCCCCTGCTGATTTTGTACATTTGCCCACTGACAAAGAAATGATCAGTCTATAATTTTAATGGTAGGTTTATTTGAACAGTGAGAGACAAAATAACAACAAAAAATCCAGAAAAACGCATGTCAAAAATGTTATAAATTGATTTGCATTTTAATGAGGGAAATAAGAATTTGACCCCCTCTCAATCAGAAAGATTTCTGGCTCCCAGGTGTCTTTTATACAGGTAACGAGCTGAGATTAGGAGCACACTCTTAAAGGGAGTGCTCCTAATCTCAGCTTGTTACCTGTATAAAAGACACCTGTCCACAGAAGCAATCAATCAATCAAATTCCAAACTCTCCACCATGGCCAAGACCAAAGAGCTCTCCAAGGATGTCAGGGACAATAAATATTGTAGACCTACACAAGGTTGGAATGGGCTACAAGAACATCGGCAAGCAGCTTGGTGAGAAGGTGACAACAGTTGGTGCGACTATTCGCAAATGGAAGAAACACAAAATAACTGTCAATCTCCCTCGGCCTGGGGCTCCATGCAAGATCTCACCTCGTGGAGTTGCAATGATCATGAGAACGGTGAGAAATCAGCCCAGAACTACACGGGAGGATCTTGTCAATGATCTCAAGGCAGCTGGGACCATAGTCACCAAGAAAACAATTGGTAACACACTACGCCGTGAAGGACTGAAATCCTGCAGCGCCCGCAAGGTCCCCCTGCTCAAGAAAGCACATATACAGGCCCGTCTGAAGTTTGCCAATGAACATCTGAATGATTCAGAGGAGAACTGGGTGAAAGTGTTGTGGTCAGATGAGACCACAATCGAGCTCTTTGGCATCAACTCAACTCGCCGTGTTTGGAGGAGGAGGAATGCTGCCTATGACCCCAAGAACACCATCCCCACCGTCAAACATGGAGGTGGAAACATTATGCTTTGGGTGTGTTTTTCTGCTAAGGGGACAGGACAACTTCACCGCATCAAAGGGACGATGGATGGGGCCATGTACAGTGAGGGAAAAAAGTATTTAGTCAGCCTCCAATTGTGCAAGTTCTCCCACTTAAAAAGATGAGAGAGGCCTGTAATTTTCATCATAGGTACACGTCAACTATGACAGACAAAATCAGAAAAAAAAATCAGAAAATCACATTGTAGGTTTTTTCATGAATTTATTTGCAAATTATGGTGGAAAATAAGTATTTGGTCAATAACAAAAGTTTCTCAATACTTTGTTATATACCCTTTGTTGGCAATGACACAGGTCAAACGTTTTCTGTAAGTCTTCACAAGGTTTTCACACACTGTTGCTGGTATTTTGGCCCATTGCTCCATGCAGATCTCCTCTAGAGCAGTGATGTTTTGGGGCTGTCGCTGGGCAACACGGACTTTCAACTCCCTCCAAAGATTTTCTATGGGGTTGAGATCTGGAGACTGGCTAGGCCACTCCAGGACCTTGAAATGCTTCTTACGAAGCCACTCCTTCGTTGCCCGAGCGGTGTGTTTGGGACCATTGTCATGCTGAAAGACCCAGCCACGTTTCATCTTCAATGCCCTTGCTGATGGAAGGAGGTTTTCACTCAAAATCTCACGATACATGGCCCCATTCATTCTTTCCTTTACACGGATCAGTTGTCCTGGTCCCTTTGCAGAAAAACAGCCCCAAAGCATGATGTTTCCACCCCCATGTTTCACAGTAGGTATGGTGTTCTTTGGATGCAACTCAGCATTCTTTGTCCTCCAAACATGACGAGTTGAGTTTTTACCAAAAAGTTCTATTTTGGTTTCATCTGACCATATGACATTCTCCCAATCCTCTTCTGGATCATCCAAATGCACTCTAGCAAACTTCAGACGGGCCTGGACATGTACTGGCTTAAGCAGGGGGACACGTCTGGCCCTGCAGGATTTGAGTCCCTGGCGGCATAGTGTGTTACTGATGGTAGGCTTTGTTACTTTGGTCCCAGCTCTCTGCAGGACATTCACTAGGTCCCCCCGTGTGGTTCTGGGATTTTTGCTCACCGTTCTTGTGATCATTTTGACCCCACGGGGTGAGATCTTGCGTGGAGCCCCAGATCGAGGGAGATTATCAGTGGTCTTGTATGTCTTCCATTTCCTAATAATTGCTCCCACAGCTGATTTCTTCAAACCAAGCTGCTTACCTATTGCAGATTCAGTCTTCCCAGCCTGGTGCAGGTCTACAATTTTGTTTCTGGTGTCCTTTGACAGCTCTTTGGTCTTGGCCATGGTGGAGTTTGGAGTGTGACTGTTTGAGGTTGTGGACAGGTGTCTTTTATACTGATAACAAGTTCAAACAGGTGCCATTAATACAGGTAACGAGTGGAGGACAGAGGAGCCTCTTAAAGAAGAAGTTACAGGTCTGTGAGAGCCAGAAATATTGCTTGTTTGTAGGTGACCAAATACTTATTTTCCATCATAATTTGCAAATAAATTCATTAAAAATCCTACAATGTGATTTTCTGGATTTTTTTTCCTCAATTTGTCTGTCATAGTTGACGTGTACGTATGATGAAAATTACAGGCCTCTCTCATCTTTTTAAGTGGGAGAACTTGCACAATTGGTGGCTGACTAAATACTTTTTTCCCCACTGTACCGTCAAATCTGGGGTGAGAACCTCCTTCCCTCAGCCAGGGCATTGAAAATGGGTCGTGGATGGGTATTCCAGCATGACAATGACCCAAAACACACGGCCAAGGCAACAAATGAGTGGCTCAAGAAGAAGCACATTAAGGTCCTGGAGTGGCCTAGCCAGACTCCAGACCTTAATCCCATAGAAAATCTGTGGAGGGAGCTGAAGGTTCGAGTTGCCAAACGTCACCCTCGAAACCTTAATGACTTGAAGATCTGCAAAGACGAGTGGGACAAAATCCCTCCTGAGATGTGTGCAAACCTGGTGGCCAACTACAAGAAACGTCTGACCTCTGTGATTGCCAACAAGGGTTTTGCCACCAAGTACTAAGTTATGTTTTGCAGAGGGGTCAAATAATTATTTCCCTCATTAAAATGCAAATCAATTTATAACATTTTTGACATACGTTTTTCTGGATTTTTGTTGTTGTTATTCTGTCTCTCACTGTTCAAATAAACCTACCATTAAAATTATAGACTGATAATTTCTTTGTCAGTGGGCAAACGTACAAAATCAAATACTTTTTTCCCTCACTGTATGTAGACATTGCTCCACCCACATCTGTTCAAATGCATCTAATGGGGTTGGAGTTGAGGGAAAATAAGCAAGTGTTACCACATATAATAATGTGCATTTCATAAGGATTCTAATAAAGTGTGCACATAAAATGTATTAATCACGTCTGTAAAACCACAATGAGGACATCGACCTATCAAGTAAGTTTTCATCAATCATTGGGTACAGTGCAAGAAAAAACGTCAGAGTAATCTGAATTGGTGGCATTAATTCATGTTCACATTTACAACATAACATTTCATCATTAAGACCTTTTGGGAATAATGTCTGGAGGGTGAAAAGGAAAACGGTTCCAAATAAATGACATTATTACGCGCTCCACCACCCATTTATCTACATGATTAAATGTCCAGGTGGGCTGTGTTATGTAAGTAAAACCTCTCGTTCTCTCAGAGAATTAGTGAACATCAAAGTTCAATCAGGAGAAACGACAGGGAATATCTAGTCTCAGTACATTTTAATGACCAAAACATGACATTTCTACCTTTAGATTTTGTGGCATAGAGAAAGTCAAGATATCAGACCGGGGAGGTGATATACAGTTGAAGTCGGAAGTTTACATACACCTTAGCCAAATACATTTAAACTCAGTTTTTCACAATTCCTGACATTTAATCCTAGTAAAAATTCCCTGTCTTAGGTCAGTTAGGATCACCACTTTATTTTAAGAATGTGAAATATCAGAATAATAGTAGAGAGAATGATTTATTTGAGCTTTTATTTCTTTCATCACATTCCCAGTGGGTCAGAAGTTTACATACACTCAATTAGTATTTGGTAGCATTGCCTTTAAATTGTTTAACTTGGGTCAAACGTTTCAGGTAGCCTTCCACAAGCATCCCACAATAAATTGGGTGAATTTTGGCCCATTCCTCCTGACAGAGCTGGTGTAACTGAGTCAGGTTTGTAGGCCTCCTTGCTCGCACACACTTTTTCAGTTCTGCCCACACATTTTCTATAGGATTGAGGTCAGGGCTTTGTGATGGCCACTCCAATACCTTGACTTTGTTGTCCTTAAGCCATTTTGCCACAATTTTGGAAGTATGCTTGGGGACATTGTCTATTTGGAAGACCCATTTGCGACCAAGCTTTAACTTCCTGACTGATGTCTTGAGATGTTGCTTCAATATATCCACATCATTTTCCTTCCTCATGATGCTATCTATTTTATGAAGTGCACCAGTCCCTCCTGCAGCAAAGCACCCCCACAGCATGATGCTGCTACCCCCGTGTTTCACGGTTGGGATGGTGATCTTCGGCTTGCAAGCTACCCCTTTTTCCTCCAAACATTACGATGGTCATTATGGCCAAACAGTTCTATTTTTGTTTCATCAGACCAGAGGACATTTCTCCAAAAAGTACAATATTTGTCCCCATGTGCAGTTGCAAACCGTAGTCTGGCTTTTTTATGGCGGTTTTGGAGCAGTGGATTCTTCCTTGCTGAGCGGCCTTTCAAGTTATGTCGATATAGGACTCGTTTTACTAGGATATAGATACTTTTGTACCTGTTTCCTCCAGCATCTTCACAAGGTCCTTTGCTGTTGTTCTGGGATTGATTTGCACTTTTCACACCAAAGTACGTTCATCTCTAGGAGACAGAACGAGTCTCCTTCCTGAGCGGTATGATGGCTGCGTGGTCCCATGGTGTTTATATTTGGTGGTGCGTACTATTGTTTGTACAGATGAACGTGGTACCTTCAGGCATTTGGAAATTGCTCCCAAGGATGAACCAGACTTGTGGAGGTCTACCATTTTTTCTGAGGTCTTGGCGGATTTATTTTGATTTTCCCATGATGTCAATCAAAGAGGCACTGAGTTTGAAGGTAGGCCTTGAAATACATCCACAGGTACTCCTCCAATTGACTCAAATGATGTCAATTAGCCTATCAGAACCTTCTAAAGCCATGACATCGTTTTCTGGAATTTTCCAAGCTGTTTAAAGGCACAGTCAACTTAGTGGATGTATACTTCAGACCCACTGGAATTGTGATACAGTGAATTATAAGTGAAATAATCTGTCTGTAAACAATTGCTGGAAAAATGACTTGTGTCATGCACAAAGTAGATGTCCTAACCGACTTGCCAAAACTATAGTTTGTTAACAAGAAATTTGTGGATGTCACGATCGTTGAGAGACGGGTCAGACCAAGGTGCAGCGTGGTATGCGTACATATTTATTAATGAAGATAAACACTTGACAAAACAACAAAAGCAACGTAACGTGCAGTCCTATGGGCTATACTCACAACAAGCCAAACCAGAACACAAACAAGATCCCACAACTAAGGTAGGCTACATGGCTACCTAAGTATGATCCCCAATCAGAGACAACGAGCGACAGCTGCCTCTGATTGGGTATCACACCCGGCCAAACATAGAAATGCAATGACATAGAATGTCCACATAGAAATTCCCACACATAGAGTATTCACACCCTGACTCACCAACTAGCCAACTCTATGTCAAGGCGTGACAGTACCCCCCCCCCCCCCAAAGGTGCGTACTCCGGCCGCACCAACCTGACTCATTAGGGGGAGGGTCCGGGTGGGCATTCAGTCTCGGAGGCGGCTCCGGCTCCGGGCGTGACGACCTCTCCCTCTCTGCCTCCCCGTTGCACCCCTGGTCTGGTCTGGACCTCGGCGCGATGCTTCCCTTCTCCTTCCTCCCACGATGCACCAAGCCCTGTCTGGACCCTGGTGTGGGAGACCCCGAACCTGGAGAGGGACTGACGTCTGGGCCTGGATCGGCAATCCTCCCGCGATGCACCAAGCCCTGTCTGGACCCTGGTGTGGGAGGCCCCGACCCTGGAGAGGGGCTGACGTCTGGGCCTGGAGTGGAGCTGCTGACCGGAGCTGAACTGGACCCCGGTGGAGCGGACTGCTCTGGCTCCGGAGTGGAGCCGCTGACCGGAGCTGGACTGGGCACCGGTGGAGCAGACTGCTCTGGCTCCGGAGTGGAGCCGCTGACCGGAGCTGAACTGGATCCCGGTGGAGCGGACTGCCCTGGCTCCGGAGTGGAGCCGCTGACCGGAGCTGAACTGGATCCGGGTGGAGCGGACTGCTCTGGCTCCGGAGTGGAGCCGCTGACCGGAGCTGGACTGGGAACACGCTCCACTGGTCTGGTGCGAGGAGCAGGTACAGGGCGTACCGGGCTGGCGACAGGCACCACTGGTTTGGTGCGGGGAGCAGGTACGGGGCGTACCGGGCTGGCGACACGCACCACTGGTTTGGTGCGAGGAGCTGGTACGGGCCGTACTGGACTGGATACGCGCACCACTGGTTTGGTGCGGGGAGCAGGTACGGGGCGTACCGGGCTGGCGACAGGCACCACTGGTTTGGTGCGAGGAGCTGGCACGGGCCGTACTGGACTGGATACGCGCACCACTGGTTTGGTGCGGGGAGCAGGTACGGGGCGTACCGGGCTGTGGAGGCGCACTGAAGGTCTGGAGCTTAGAGCTGGCACAACCCGTCCTGGCTGGATGCCCACTTTCATACGGCACGTGCGGGGCGCTGGCACAGGACGCACTGGGCTGTGAATGCGCACTGGCGACACAGTGCGTATCTCCGCATACCTAGGTTCCTCAATGAACACATGCTCCTTTTGTTGCCTGACCAACTCCTCTCTCCGTGCCTCCACTATTTCCTTCTCCCTACGGGCCTCCTGCAGCGCCTCCTCTTTAAGGGAGCTCTCCTGCTCTATTCTCCCTATCAGCCCCCGTAATGTGGTGGCCTCCTCTCTTAAACTGTCGATCCGCAGGTCTTGGAGGACCTCTAAAATAGCGGCCTCCTCCTCTATAGTCAGCCCTTTCACGGTCTCCTGCTGCCTCGTTGTCCACCCCGTGTGCCCCCCCCCAAAATGTTTTATTGGGGCTGCTTCTCGGGCTTTCTTCGTGACCGAGTCCTTTTGAGTCGCCGTTTCTCCTCTCCTGCCGAGGCTTCCTCCTTCGCCCAGGGTCCTCTACCAGCCAATATCTCCTCCCAAGTCCAAAATGTCTTTCCCACCTGTGTCCAGGGTGTCTGCTGCTCCTGGGCACGCTGCTTGGTCCTTGTTTGGTGGGATCTTCTGTCACGATCGTTGAGAGACGGGTCAGACCAAGGTGCAGCGTGGTATGCGTTCATATTTATTAATGAAGATAAACACTTGACAAAACAACAAAAGCAACGTAACATGCAGTCCTATGGGCTATACTCACAACAAGCCAAACCAGAACACAAACAAGATCCCACAACTAAGGTAGACAACATGGCTACCTAAGTATGCTCCCCAATCAGAGACAATGTGTGACAGCTGCCTCTGATTGGGAATCACACCCAGCCAAACATAGAAATACAATGACATAGAATGTCCACATAGAAATTCCCACACATAGAATATTCACACTCTGACTCACCAACTAGCCAACTCTATGTCAGGGCGTGACAGTGGAGTGGTTGAAAAACAAGTTTTAATGACTCCAACCGAAGTGTATGTAAACTTCCGACTTCAACTGTAAATAATACTCTGAGTAAAAGAGAATGTTTTTGGATTTTCACCCTCCAGACATTATTCCCAAAAGGTCTTAATGATGAAATGCCCATGCATGTTATGTTGTAAATGTGAACATGAATTAATGCCACGACTCCAACCCCATTCGATGCATTGAACGGATGTAGGTGGAGCAATGTCTACATAGGGGTGCAAATTGTGAACACTCACAAAAGCTCTGATGAAGGGCTTGAGGCCCATACGTAAAGCTTAATAAAGAGCAGTGATTCTATCAAGAGCAGTGATACTATCAAGAGCAGTGATACTATCAAGAGCAGTGATACTATCAAGAGCAGTGATACTATCAAGAGCAGTGTGCAGGTTTCTTCTTTTTTCTCGTCTTGTTCAACTGTTACCATGCACCGGCAACAAATATAGCTCAGATGTGCAAGTGCCTTTTGAATTTTTTATAAATTACCTAAAGAATAAATTATAATCACTACCTAAATAATTCAATTCACCACATTTATAATAGGGCCCAGAGTTTTCCTTGGTCAGGTCATATGGTCAGCAAAACCCCCTTGCCTTAACCAAAGATGGTGGTATAGGCCTATACTTCCTCACTGTAATTAGGTTAAACTCTTTGGGCCCAATTCAGACTTAGGAAATGTACATCTTTACTACACACTTCTCAGTAGTTCGTATTCAGACTTACCTTATGTAGGTGCGTAACGCGTTTTGCAGGCATGGTTCCATTGCATGCACTGAATAAATGTAATTAAACCGCTGACAACCCTCCCACTTGCTGGCCAACAGATTTTCTCGTGAAGTTTTCATTCAATAGGGTTTTCAGTACATTTATCTAAAGCCACCCCTTTAAATTTGGTGTACCTTTAATTAGAATTTTCTCGACAGACTCACTAGAATATTGAAAACGAAAAACTACATGAGAAGTAGGCATTGGTCTGAAGCCGAAAAAGAAAGGAAATTCACAAGAGCAACACAATGCCTACTCCACCCATGCTCTACCAAAGTTTTCCGGCACACAGCTTTGACGTACTACAGTAGCTATGTTTGTTTATTGTACTTCAAACAATGTGCAGGTTGCTCAGGATTCAAACTTTCTCAAACAGCCTAATTCATACTCTTAGAGGAGGTGCTCCCACAATAATGTGATTTATAACGCATACAAGTTAAAGTGCTGGATTCTTCACACACCACACTAATCCCTGCCTAATACCTCCCTGCCTTAAACATTTTTATTTAGAAATACATGTCATTGAGAAGAAAAAAACATTTCATAACATTTTGTTTGGTCAGTACATGCCCAACATAACAAGTAGGTGCCCAACATTCTGACCTTGAAAAACCACTCAGGAACTATTCAGTAAAGTGTTGAAAATAATAGATGAACTTTATATCATTAAACAATATATATCATCCCATCATTTCCCTGCTCTTATAATCTTGCTCTTGCTGTAGTCTATAATCCTCTTAGATAAGACTCAAAACCACATAAGAACATATTTCTTAAATATTATCCAGAGCAACTATGGTTAAGTGCCTTGCTCAAGGGCACATGAACAGCTTTTTCACCTAGGGGAATTGAACCAGCAACCTTTCAGTTACTGGCCCAACACTCTTAACCACTAGGCTACCTGCCACTCTTCCTTTTGAAGGCTCTATCAACAAACTGAATTAGCAACACAAAGCAAGTTTGAAAACAGTTCAGATATGCCCCTAGAATCTGGTATTTGATCCTTGTAAACAATTGTCTCTCAGCGGTCACATGTGGCTCCATTTCAAAGTTCAAAGTTTAAATCAGCATCTTGTTGTGAAACCCCCCTCTCAGACATTTTGTCCAAACTTGCGTAATAACATAACGTAACCCTGGCGCAATGAACTCATCTTATCTGACTTTGTTCATCATTAGCTTTCGTCATTGTTTTTGCACACAAGGTTTGCATGAAATGGCATCCTATTCCCTATATTGTGCACTACTTTTGACCAGGCCCATAGGGATTTGGTCAAAAGTAATGCATTACGTAGTTATTAGGGTGCCATTTCGGACACACAAGAAAAGCCATCTTTAAAGTAGAGCAACAAACAGAACACAATGGATTGACCTATGAACTGCACTTTAGACTCAGCTATTCTCAGGAGCATGTACAGAAAGCATGCTTACATTAAAGGGCTGATAGCCAGAAGCTCAAAAAAAGAGTTAAAAGGAAATGAATTTATCAGTGTTCATGATCATCTAGGTTATTAAACCAATGTGCTGACCGCTATGTAATTTGAAGACAGATTTTACAAATTGAATTATTTTTTAAATAAATAAGTGTAGCCTACCATGCATTGAAAAAACGTGTTGTAGTGGTTTTTATGGGAGATGCTATCACCTTTTCATTCTTGGACTACATGATTTAGCAACAGGTTTCTCTCTGGAGTCTCTGGTATCTTTCATTCCTTGTCAGACTGATTTCCCAACACTAAAGGACATATAAGAGACCACCAGCCACCAAACTCTGAATATCTAAAACCAGCTGTAGAATAGTTTCTCTCATAACTCGTCATCCTTGTTTCACTCCAAATGCCCTACAAGTATTCTAGTTACTTCAACAGTCCACTGGTAGCCTTCCATTGCATTGTAGGCCAGGCCTACAGACTAGTACACATTCACACATTATTATAATTCATGGTTTACACTAAATGTAGTTCTCTCATTCAAAATGAATAGTGATGTAACTGCACACTATCTGCATTCTCCATGTAATATATTTATTGATAATGCACCCAATAGATGGCCAACATATCATGCTGAGAGCAGACGTTTTGGGGACAGTGCTCTTCAAAACAAGTTTAGGGCCTACAATCGGGTTCCATTTCAGCCAGCACCACTTACCAGTCCTTTCAGATATGTGAAATCACCTAAACGGGTGCGAGTGAGGGGAAAGGGGGTAAAGTAACTTGTTGGAACCTGGCCAACATCACTCGAACATTTGTGAGAACCTGTTTATTATCTGTGAACCTCGCCCTCACTTAACTGCTCAGCTAGATGTGTTCTCAACCATGCCCCTCCCTTTGAAAGGCCAACTGTGATTGGTTCAAACAACTGCACTCCCCCGCCTCTCCCTCTCTCGGCTCTTTAGTTATATTTTAACTTTAGGGTGACACATTGAGGAACTCACCTGTCCTGGTCTCCTCTCAAGCAGCAGGACCACGTCGCGCAGCTCACCTGCTCGAGAACCTGTACAGCCTTCTAAGTCACCATGTCCGACCGGAGCGCATTCGACACTAATGTCGTTACCCTCACGAGATTCGTGCTGGAGGAGGGAAGGAAGGCGAAGGGAACGGGAGAACTGACAACGCTCCTCAACTCCATCTGCACAGCCGTAAAAGCCATCTCCACCGCTGTCAGGAAAGCTGGGATTGCCAACCTGTAAGTGTTGCTGCATGCAACAAGTGATACTGTCAGTGATAGTGTTCGTCGCATTAGTCTATATGTAATATTTATCAACTGAGCGGAGGAGGACGATAAGTAAGTAAGCATTTCACTGTTAGTCCACACCTGTTGTTTACGAATCATGTGACGAATAACAATGAATTTGAAGTATTTCATAACTGATCAACAGTGATTTTGCAGAAATTGTGAGTTACTACCAACCAACTATGCACCGGGGCGGGGAGACTCAAATCAAATATTTACATTGTGCCTGACTGTCCATCTAATCTGTTGGCCATAATACCGTTGTCAACCTCGACTCAGGTCAATGTCCACACGTTTATGCATCTTTGGATGTTGTTCTTTTAATATGAAATAATAATATAAATGCCATTTAGCAGACGCTTTTATCCAAAGCGACTTACAGTCATGTGTGCATACATTTTTACGTATGGGTGGTCCCGGGGATCACTACCCTGGCATTACAAGCGCCATGCTCTACCAATTGAGCTACAGAGACCACATGCAAGCCAAGGCTATTGGAATACAGTAGGCTACTCACAAATCATGCATGTATTTCCTCGTGAGACATTAGGAGGAAGTAGGCCTATTACCTGTTTATCAGGCATTTCTCTGTGCCCTGTGTGTTCTATCAGAGACTGCATTCCCACTGACACAAAGCAGTGGCCACTTCCCCCCAATTGTATGACAGAGATAGGCCTAGTGATATTACTGCTCTCACATGTCTGTCCCTCTCTCCCTGCCCTCCCCCTCTCTCCTTCTCTCCCTCACCTGTCCTTCTCTCCCTCCCTCCCCCTCTCTCCTTCTCTCCCTCACCTGTCCTTCTCTCCCTGCCCTCTCTCCTTCTCTGCCTCTCTTCCTCCCTCCAGCTATGGCATTGCTGGGAGCACCAACGTGACAGGTGACCAGGTGAAGAAGCTAGATGTTCTGTCCAACGACCTGGTCATCAACATGATTAAGTCCTCCTTCACCTCCTGTGTCCTGGTGTCAGAGGAGGACGAGAGGGCACTCATCGTGGAACCAGAGAAACAGGTGCGTGTGGGAGGACAGAGTAGTGCATGTGTGTGTGTGTGGCCCAGATTGAAGTTGGGATATGTCTTGTGACATCAATGTGACAATGTCCTTTTTATTTATTTCACAGGGAAAATATATTGTGTGCTTCGACCCACTTGATGGCTCGTCAAACATTGACTGTCTTGTATCAATTGGAACAATTTTTGCCATCTACAGAAAGGTTGGTGTTTGTTTTGTTTCTGGTGTTTTCTCTATGATTCCTCTATGCCCCAAACATACATTCGATATTCTGTCTCAGACATTCTGTTTCAGCCTCAGACATTCTGTAACATTCTGTAACATTCTGTTTCATTCTCAGACACATTGTTTGTCTCAGTCACACCATAGTGCCAGTTTCTACTGTAGTTAGGCTGTTTCACTGTTCTTCTGTTATTTTTGGTAACAACTATCCTCATGTTTGTCTCCCAGACTACAGACGATGAGCCCAATGAGAAGGACGCACTGCAGTCTGGACGTCACATTGTTGCCGCCGGTTACGCCCTCTACGGCAGTGCCACCATGATGGTGCTCTCCACAGGGCAAGGGGTCAACTGCTTCATGCTGGACCCTGTAAATTCCAAATCAAATCAAACTTAAAGGAGAAGTTAACCCCAAATCCAGAAACGGCCAAATTATTCCATACATTGAAACTAGTTCAGTGCAGTTAGCCCTCTCCCCCTCACTCTCCCTGGATTGCAGAATTGAGACAGCTGTAAAAAAAAAAAAAGGGTCATGTGACATTGCTGGATGCAGGCCTTACTCTGCAGGCCTTACTCTGCTCCATTGTCAGTGAAGTCATGATTCACAAATCCGCGAACTGTGGACAAATTCATTGTCTTATTGAAAGCCTACTGTCGAATTAGCTATTTTTGTCGAAAGTACTATCAGTGTTGAGTCAGGAAATGTGTACTTATCCACCTAAAACATTTGCGATTATTTTATATCATTACTTTATGTAGCCGACTGCCAGAGCAGCGGAAATGGGTAACAACTGCACAGGTGCGCCCTCGTGGGGGAAACCCTGCTCACGATATGCCCTTATATGGAGCTTGATGTCAGTTTTATTTGGTGGGAGAAGGAGCTGGCACTTCAGTCATGATGCATATGAACAAGATATGAAATCTGAAATGATGAGGACAGAAAACCGAAGGATACTGTTCATAGAGGTTTATGATAAGTGATCATTCAATAAGGTAAAGTTTAGCTACTTACTCATTAGATAACTGTTCATTTGGTCCAGCTTGAACAGGGGTGCATCTCCAATTCCTTTTTGGAATACGGAAAATGTTTCCAGGACACCAGAGTTTTTGTGGGCAGCAAAATCCCTGTGGTCCCAAAAGCAAATTAGCTGCTCCTCATAATCAATAAGTTCCTCCATGTCTGTAAGAATTGTAGTCACGTGTTTGAATTCTCTGCAGCACGAACATTCCTAATTTGTCGGCATTGGAGCGCAATTGCCACAACTACACCACCAATCTGTGTTGATCCTGGGGATGGGTTGGGGCTCTGGTCCAGCTGCCGCTGCGGCCTCAGTTTCTAAAACGGTGGCTGCCATCCGAAGTTCTTTGTCAGAATAGGCTACTCTGGCTCAAATAAATAAGGTTTGACAACATCGACGCCCCTCCTGTAGGCTGCTCCTCCTCTTCACTCGCGACTCTTTCGTCGTCAGACATGTTCTTGGTTGTTTTTTTTGTATCCTCAATACTGCTACCCCACCAAAAACTTGAATCTGCGAGGGGGGGTGCTGTGTTACCCATTTCCGCTGCTGTGGCAGTCGGCTACATAAATAATGATATAAAATAATCGCAAATATTTTAGGTTGGAAAGTACACATTTCCTGACTCAACTGATAGTACTTTTGACAAAATTAGCTCATTTGGACGTATGCTTTCAATAAAATAAGGAATTTGTCCATAGTTCGCGGATTTGTGAATCATGCATTCACTGACAACGGAGCAGAGTGAGTCCTGCATCCACCAACGTCACGAGTCACGTGACCCGTTATTGCAGCTGTCTCAGTTCTGCACTCCAGAGAGGGGGAGAGGGCAAACTCCACTGAATGAGTTTCAATGTATGGAATCACTTGGGAGTTTCTGGATTTTGGGTAAACTTAAAAAAGTGCATTTAAAATAGCAACACACTACAGTAAAACAGCAATAAAAGATGAATAAATGTACATGAAAACACAAATGATATCTAAATCCAATGAAGTCCATGAAGTTGCTCAGTCATGTCCTTGTTCTGTCTGTTTAGTCCATCGGGGAGTTCATCCTGACAGACAAGGATGTGAAGATCAAGAAGAGAGGAAAGATCTACAGTCTAAACGAAGGTTATGCTCAGCACTTCTACCCAGACGTCACAGAGTACCTGAAGAAGAAGAAATACCCAGAGGTAATTCACTAACTATAAACCTGAAAGGGCAGAGGGCATACGTTTTACACTGTAATTCTGAACCATTCACTCTTTGGGTACTATTAAGTGACCAAAACTACTGAAATATGCCTGATATGTGGTTGTCTTACCTACTTTTAAATGCACCTATTGTAAGTTGCACTAAAAAAGAGCATCGGCTAAATGACGAAAATATTAAATAACAATGTCTGGGACCAAAACTGAAGTGATGACTTCAGTTATTTAATTATTACTAACTTTATATTGCTTTGTGTTTCCAGGATGGCAGTGCCCCCTATGGTGGGCGTTATGTTGGTTCAATGGTGGCTGATGTGCACAGGACTCTGGTGTATGGAGGCATCTTCTTATACCCTGCCAATGTCAAGAGCCCCAAGGGAAAGGTGAGTCAGGCAGAGCTCTTCAGTTCATATAAATGAATATCTAGTAATAAAAATAAAACTCAAATGTTACATACAAGTGACCAGAAGAGGGCTGGCTGTGCCCAAGATATGGTCAATATAATGATCAATAAGACAAGTTTATTCAAGTGTAGGATGAACGAGAACTTTTCTCAGTATATTGAAGTGACTAACCATCGTCTCTCTTCCACCCCACCCTGTGTAGCTAAGGCTGCTGTACGAGTGCAACCCTATGTCGTTCATCATCGAGCAGGCTGGAGGCATGGCCACCACAGGGGAGATGAACGTGCTGGACATCCAGCCAGACAACATCCACCAGCGGGTGCCTGTAGTCCTGGGCTCCCCTGAAGACGTCCAGGAGTACATCGCCATCTACAAGAAGACACGCATGTGAGACAGCGCTGGAGCCTTCTCTGGATCCATCATGACCTGCTTGTCCACGAGGGTCGACCTTTGACCCTGACCCTAAGCTAGTAATCTTTGCATCATATGGATGGAGCTGTGGATATATATATATATATATATCATAGAATATATATATCATACCCAGTTGTTTAGAAGTTGAGGTGATTTGTTGATCAGATAATCAGTGCAGTGCTGTCCTCTGGATGATCCTTGTGAACAAGCAGAGTAGTATTTTATTTCCACAGACCTGACCATCTGACCAACCAGGTCTGGGTCCAAAGACACTGGAGGGGGAAAGAGTTTAGGGGGAGTCAGTCAGAGACCCTAGGGTGCATCTCAGTAGTCTGAAGTGGCTTTTGCTTCTCTTTTCTTCTCCTTATACTCTTATCTGACAAGATCAGAGATGGGTGAGAGAGGGGAGGAAGCCTATATAAATTATTACGATGCATCCCAAGTGTCTTACTGTGAACCAAGATTAGTTTGGATCACTAAGCTTAGGGACCAACCCCCTCATGGACCAAATATAACCTCAGCCTCCCCCTCGTAATGGAGGGTTGTTGTGTCATTTGCACTGATTGATCTGAAGGATGTTTTGAATAAAACCTTTTGTACAAATCCCTCAACTTGTTGTCCATATTGTGTTGCTGACTCACCAGCAGGGGGAGGTATTACTCCTTCAGTGGCCTAGCTCAATACAGTGTGTCAAACAATGATAAACTTTTATTGGTGTTATTTAGATGGAAGACTTGAGCTAAATGCAATATAGCTTTCACTTACCGGGTTCACTTCCATTCTCACGGTCTCTGCTGGCTGTTTGAGATGCTTAGAAGCCACATTGATGGTAGGGACAGCATCCACTTTGAGAATCAATTTCTTGCTGAAGCCCTCCTTACATTGTTGATAGCCGTGGAAGTTCTCAGGGTTGAAATGTATAATAATAATAAATATAATATGCCATTTAGCAGACGCTTTTATCCAAAGCGACTTACAGTCATGCGTGCATACATTTTTGTGTATGGGTGGTCCCGGGGATCGAAATGTGCCCCGCAGATTGACAAGTAGACGCCCAATTCGCCCGCTCATTCTTACAAATGTATCCCACTTTTTACAAAGTTTTTCATTCATCGTGTGACTGACTGTGGGGCGTTTTGGGACTGTTTCTGAAGTTAGAGCTGATTTGGAGAAAACCTCAAACCCAACTTTTAGAACAACATTATAATATTATAACAATTGATTTAAGAGTTTGTAATTTGGGAATGTTTTCTTAGGGTGCTCTAAATTACTATTATATTGTATGTGTTTCTGGCATTAAGAAATATAGGTTCTACACTGCCATTAAGCCTCCCGCTTTGGGCTTGATGTGTCAATGTGCAGTTCATACATGCATAATCTATGATCAGAATTACTGTCTTACCTCAATTAGCCACGAAATCCCTAGTTTGAAAGCGACTGTTTTTCTGGAAGCAGTGCTGCACCATTTCCCCTACATTTTCCCCCATGTGGGCCAGCCGCCTAGCAATTAGAGTTCTAGCCAATGAGCTTCAGCCCCTCGCCATTTGAGTGACAGCTAGCAAGATGCACACACAGGAGAGCGAGAGCGAGAGAGTAATGACGTGGTGCACATATCTGCACATATGTGACGTAGTACGCCATTTTCTGGGACCAATTTTGGCTCTTGAGTGCTACTTTCAGAACTACTAGCTAAACAGTATAAGAAAGGACTGGAGAATCTCTTTAATCCTTTAAGATCAGTCAATACTTGGTAACACTTCCTTTTAAGGGGTCCTTATTACAGTGTAATAACAAGTATTGTAGTTAACTGGAACAACTCATAGTTACAGTGTAATAACAACATCTAACTGGTAGTAATTGCAGTCTGTAATTACAAAAGTGTAACAATGAATGCTTGTTACCATGCTTGTTACAAATGGGCAGGGTTTCACTAAATTCACCAAATTAGTGTTTGGCTTCTTCTCAGCTGCATCCGATTCATTAACAACTGTGACAAAGGTTGGGATCCCTTGTTGATGCGCTGGGTGTCTGAGAGATTATAGCCTATGCTCAATAGGCTCAAATTACTTACCCATGAATGTGCACTGTTCAAAATATATCTCCAGTCAACGTTTTTGCTAGCACTTGCCCCCAAAATAAAGCGTACCATCTGGGTTAACTTGGTTGAGCCTACGACAACAGATCTACTATGTGTCATCTCAGATGAGGAATAAGACACTTTAAAAAATAAATAAACACACTAGTACGTCAGAGTACATGTAATATCTGCATTAGTACAATGTAATTACTAGTTGTTACACAGGATTTAGCTAGTTAAAATGAAGTGTATCTTAATGAGTACTTACTTGTAATAAATGTGTTATAGAGTACATTACGCATCCTGACAACCTGGCCCTCAATTTAAAGCTTCTGGAAGCGAGATGCAATTGGGAGAATAAACACACTAGTACACCACATGAAGTATTATCTGCATAAGTATAATAAAATTGTTAAGGCTGCATTTACACAGGCAGCCCAATTCTGATATTTTTTCCACTAATTGGTCTCTTGACCAATCACATCAGATCTTTTTGAGTGCTGATCTGTCAAAATACCAATTAGTGAAAAAAAGATCAGAATTGGGATGCCTGTGTAAATGCAGCCTATGTGTTACACAGGATTTAGCTAGGTAAAATGAAGTGTATCTAGAAGGGTACTTACTTGTAATTATAGTGTACTTACAAAGTACGTTACACATCCTGACGATCTAGTTGTCAGCTTCTGAAAGCACCTTCCAAGTGGGAAATAAACATAATAGTACACCACAGAGTACATGTAATATCGGCATAAGTAATTACTAGGTGTTAAAAAAATATATATATATATATATGAAAAACAAAACACTAATATAAATTGATTAGATAAGTATTCAACCCTCTGAGTCAATACATGTTAGAATCACCTTACAGCTGTGAGTCTTTCTGGGTAAGTCTCTAAGAACTTTGCACACCTGGATTTTTTTTATTCTTCAAGCTCTGTCAAGTTGGTTGTTGATCATTGCTAGACAAACATTTTAAAGTCTTGCCATAGATTTTCAAGCAAATTTAAGTCAAAACTGTAACTAGGCCACTCAGGAATATTCAGTGTCATCTTGGTAAGCAACTCCAGTGTATATTTGGCCTTGTGTTTTAGGTTATTGTCCTGCTGAAAGGTGAATTTGTCTCCCAGACTGAACAAGGTTTTTCCTCTAGGATGTTGCCTGTGCTTAGCTCTATTTAGTTTCTTTTTATCCTAAAAAAAACTCCCTAGTCCTTGTCGATGACAAGCATACCCACAACATGATGCAGCCTCCACCATACTTGAAAATATAAAGAGTGGTGCTCAGTAATGTGTTGTGTTGGATTTGCCCCAAAGATAACGCTTTGTAATAAGGACATTAAGTTCATTTCGTTGCCAATTTTTTAGCAGTTTTACTTTATTGCCTTATTGCAAAGAGGATGCATGTTTTATAATATTTTTATTCTGTACATGCTTCCTTATTTTCACTCTGTCAGTTAGGTTAGTATTGTGGAGTAACTACAATGTTGTTGATCCATCCTCAGCTTTCTCTTATCACAGCCATTAAACTCTGTAGCTGTTTTAAAGTCAGCATTGGCCTCATGTTGAAATCCCTGAGTGGTTTCCTTCCTCTCCGGCAACTGATTTAGGAAGGACACCTGTATCTTTGTAGTGACTTGGTGTATTGATACACCATTCAAAGTGTAATTAATATCTTCACCATGCTCAAAGGGATATTCAATGTCTGCTTTTTTTTTAGTTTTTTGACCCATCTACCAATAGGTGCCCTTCTTTGTGAGGGACTGGAAAACCTCCCTGATCTTTGTGGTTGAATCAGTGTTTGAAATTCACTTCTTGACTGAGGGACCTTACAGATAATTGTATGTGTGGGGTACAGAGATGAGGTAGTCATAAAAAAATCATGTTAAACACTATTATTGCACATAGAGTGAGTCCATGCAACTTATTATGTGACTTGTTAAGCACTTTTTTACTCCTGAACTTATTTAGGCTTGCCATAACAAAGGGGTTCAATACTTATTGACTCAAGACATTTCAGCTTTTCATTTGCAATGAATTAGTATAAATTTAGAAATACATAATTCCACTGACATTATTGGGTATTGTGTAGGCCAGTGACAAAAAATCTCAATATAATCTATTTTCAATTCAGGCTGTAACACAACAAAATGTGGAAAAAGTCAAGGGGTGTGAATACTTTCTGAAGGCACTGCACTTGTAATTATAGTGTACCTACAAGGGGAAAGGGGGAAATGGAAAGGGGATACCTAGTCAGTTGCACAACTGAATGCATTGAACCGAAATGTGTCTTCCGCATTTAATCAAACCCCTCTGAATCAGCTGCCTTAATTGACGTCCACGTCATCGTACGTTACCCATCCTGACAATCTAATCATCAGCTTCTGAAAGCGCCATCCAATTGAGAAATAAACACACTAGTACAACACAGAGTAAATGTACCATCTGCATAAGTACAATGTAATTACTAGGTGTTACACAGGATTTAGCTAGTTAACATTAAGTGTATCTTGAGGAGCACTTACTACTTATATAGTACCCATCCTGGCCCTCAAATTAAAGTTTCTGGAAATCCAAGTGGGAGAATAAACACACTAGTACACTACAGAGTACATGTAATAAGGACATTAAGTTCATTTCGTTGCCAATTTTTTTGAAGTTTTACTTTAGTGCCTTATTGCAAAGAGGATGCATGTTTTAGAAAAAAATTTATGCTGTACATGCTTCCTTAATTGGTAGCTCAATTGGTATAGCATGGCGCTTGTAACGCCAGGGTAGTGGGTTCGATCCCCGGGACCACCCATACGTAAAAAAAAAAATGTATGCGCACATGACTGTAAGTCGCTTTGGATAAAAGCGTCTGCTAAATGGCATATTATTATTATTATTATTATAATATTTGTACAATGTAATTACTAAGTGTTGCACTTCATTTTAACTAGCTAAACCTGGATAACAACTATAAATTACATTGTACTTTACATTACATGTACTATGCTTTGAAAAGAGTGTCTTATTCCTCATCTAGGATGACACTCGTATTAGATCTGTTTTCGTAAGCTCAACCATGTTACATACTCATTTGACATGGGTGCCAAAGAAAACAGATTTTGTAGAGTACTCTGGTAACCAACATGCCAAAGCTATGTATGTTGTTGTCAATCATGTTCATTTGTTTATAATTGTGCATCATTTCTTTATGTTGCACATTATAACCATATGTTCAGGAAATGCTGACCAATGCCAAAAAATAGAAAAATAAGTGAAACTGACAAAAACTAAATGTGAAAGTCGCTTGCCATGACAAGGCTTGGCACATGATTCTAGATTAAACAATATACACACACATCACACTATATGCTACAAGCGCCATCTGACCCAAGCCAAGCCGAGTCATCCTGGGGCCTAGGTGATGGGGCTGTGGTCATACAGCTCTGAGTCTGGGAAAGTAAAAGAGGAAAACCTTTATAATCAGGGAAGTGGAACCATGACACGGTAGAAGAGCAGGAAGATAGCATTCAGGACAGCGTGTGCTCTCTTGTGTTCTCTTTAGTGTGATTATTAGTCATCTGATTGACATGTTTGAACATAGAATTAGGAATTAGAATAGTAATTTAATAGGATCTCTATGTGTTTGAAGCTAAAATAGCAGAAACAATATCCTGTGACAAGCAAAGAGGAGTCACAATGCTTTTGAAAAGCCAGACCAGCAGAAAGGGTCCGCTCTATCCTGGATATCTTGGGACGTCCCTATCCCATAGTTGAAATTTAAAATGGTTAAGTTAAGGATTAAGGACAGGGTTAGGTAAGGGTTATGGTTGAGGTTAGGGTAAGGGTTAAGGGTTAGGGTAGGGACGTCCCAAGGATACCGAATAGCAATGACCCAGCAGAAAGTAGGCCTGTCTGGACAATGCCTCTAGTAGTCATCAGCATGTATCACAAATGTGTGATGATGACAAAGTATTCAAATAGGGGCCCTGTTATCAATGTGTTGTTATTGATCTTGCCATACAAATTAGATTTATGAGTTACTTACTTACCCTACTTTGCGATAAGATCTGTCATCTGATCTTATCTCAAGGATTTTACAGCATTGCTGTCTGTTTCAAATCAATATCAAACTTTATTTATAGAGCACATTTCTTACAGGGGATGCATTTCAAAGGGCTTAACAAATAAAACAATAAAAGGTGAGAAAAATAAAAATATGAATAAAATATAAATGAGACAAATTAAAATATTAAAACAATAATAAAATAACAGTGGACGTGAGAGACTAATGCATTAATAAAATAGATAGTATGACTAAAAGCACCCTAAGTAAAAGCACAACTAAAAAGGTGTCAAGACCTTTCTTAAAAATGTAATAGATGTAGATGGGGAGGAGGAGGAGGAACAGAGTATTGGGTATTGGGTAAGAACAATACAATCAAAATAGCATAGCAAAGCCTGTTTTTCTCAGTGAGTCATTTAGACAAGACATTGTCAATTCTACTGATATCATGAAGAACAACCAGAAAAGACCAGTTCAGACCAGTTCCGCCATTACAAACACACCCATAAAAACAGTTTGATCAGGTGATGTCACTGTAATCAATATATCACTACTACTTGATGACATAACCATTGTCATACCACTTGAAATGGGCCTTAATATAATATTTGTCTCTTGTCCCCTCTTTTGTTTGTTCTTGTTTCAACCAGAGGTTTATCTAGAATTTGAAGACATTAGGGGCTTAGCCCAAAGCCAGTAGGGGGGTCCGGGGGCGCTCTCTCTCGCTCTCTCTCTCTCTCTCTCTGTCTGTCTGTCTCGCTCTCTCTCTCTCTCTCTCTCCTCTCTTTCTCTCTGTCTCTCTCTCTCTCTCTGTCTGTCTCTCTCTCGGTCTCTCTCTCTCTCTCTCTCTCTCTCTCTCTCTCTCTCTCGCTCACACACACATACACACACACACACACACATACACACACGGTGCAGTAATTAGAATCCATAGAGCAGCTTTAAGTGATACAGTCTACTGTGTGCTCACCCCTCCTCTGCCTCTCTCCATCTCTGTCTCTTAGTATTCTATGTTGTTGTCGCTTGTCTACTCTCCTCTCATGTCCTGTCTTCGTTGTAAAAAGTGTAAAAGTAAACAATTGTTTTAATAGGAATTTCACAGGCTTTTTCACCTCACCTGCAAATTCTTAGTAAACCATGTTTTACTTTTTCACTGTCTGTATTTCACCTCTTATAATTTCTGCAAATAAATAAAACGAATTAGTGTCTATAGAGCAGCTTAAAGTGATACAGTCTACTGTGTGCTCAACCCACCGCTGTTCTCTCTCCATCTGACCTCTTCTGTCACTTTCTCTGTGTCTTGTCTGTCTTGTTTGTTACTGTCTCCTTTATCTATCCTCTTCTCTTATGGTCTCTTCTGTTCTCCTGGTGTCTCGCTCCATCATATGCTATTCTTCTGTTGCTGTCTCCGTGTCTTGTCTGGTGTCTCTCTTCATTGTCTACTCTTCTGTTGCTGTCTCTGTGTCTTATCTGGTGTGTCTCTTTAGATTTGAAATCCAAAACGGTCAAGGGGATACTTCCCTACCAGTTGCCCCTGGTGCTGCACTTCCTGATTTGGCCTCATTTTAGATTTGGTTCATTAGAAATGCTAGTGGCCATGACTGAATTAAAACGTGAGTTGGTTTCAGGGTGTGGTTTGACATGGGTGTCTCGTGTGTGTGTGTGTTCGCAGGTGGGAAGAGTTAGCCAAAAAAATCCCCAATTAGCTTCATTTGGGTGGTGTGCAACCTGACTTTGACTTTGGATAGCCTGTCTCCGGGGCTAGTTACGGAACATCAATAAATTACATGATGTAAATCTTCATGTTGCACAACTTTTAGCTTTCTCATTAAATGCTTTCAATATTTGTTTATGAATTTCTACAGTTTATAGTTGGTTTGAGGTTTTTAAGTCATTGAAATTTGGAGCAATTGGAATTTTAACATATTGTCCCATGCACATTGTGTAATTTACCGATGGTCCCTAACTAGCCCAATCGCGATATCCAAAGCCAACCCAAATTTCCCACAGGCATTATGATCTGGGTCGAGTGCAGCTGCACTCTGAATTAGGGCTGTGGTGGTGACCATATTACCACCACAGAGGCAGTCATGAGACTGCAGTAAAATGTCACGTGACAGTTGCACTCTGGACATGCTTTGGTCCTAATGGCCTTGTACTCAGGGCTCTATTGTCCCTCTAACTACTCTGACAATGAAAAAAATGAAATCAAAATTCACATAAAACACTTATCATCAAAACAGTATCATGCTTTTAAAACTCACCTCACTGTGATGATCAACAGCAGGTTGAAACGAAGTGTGAAACATTGTGGATGTTGTTTAAAAGCCTAACTCAACGAAATGGACAGCGCTTTTTAAGGTGATGATTAATTCAAAACGCTCATATGCATATTAGAGCTTATGCATAGGCTTATGAACCCAAGCCTGAAAATAAAAACGTAATTAAAATTATGATTGTGCCATTATATAACACATAGCCTACCGCATATTAAACATGGCAGAAAAACATAAAACTAAACTGATTTAAGATGTCTTTGGCTCATAATTGGTCTAGCCTATTGTTCAAAATTAAACAAATTCGAGTAATCGCCTTTGAGGGTGGACTGTATTATTATGCATACTGGATGGACTGGTTACCTTATGCTATGCTCCAAAATGTCTATACATGAGTCTGGGAGAGAACATATAGCCATAGGCGATGCAGTTGGTTCATTGGTTGTGCAGGGTGATTTTAATAGCCTAGTAATAGAGAAGTTTTTATATTTTCATAATTAACTGGGTGACACAATACCTTTAGCTATACAGAATATCACACCACCATGCGTTTCCACCTCCTCCTCTCTCTCCTTTATTCCTTTCTCAAGCGTGCAGAGGGGCTGTCAACAGTTTAATGAAATATGTTTAGCTGCGAAAACATGTTACTATTGATGTTCCTGAACAGATTTCAATTGGTTTCCCAAATTAAGCACTGGGTAGATGCAGGAACAGGGTTGGAGAGCCCATGGCATACAGAGTTTGGGCGGAATATCACCTGTCGCGCAGCGAGAGCATGCTCCTCAAACAGTGGTTGATGCTTTGAGTGAAATAAATGTTCTTATATTTTTTTCTCAGCTGCTCATATTAAGCACATGCTCCGTTATAAAACCGAAGTAGCCTACCAGGCATCATTGAAAACCGGACCTGCGGGAAAGCGTGCAGCCTCCATTCCCTATTTGAGTGCATACAGATGACATGGCTTTTTTCCCTACCACTGTTCCTGCCCATTTGATAATGGGTCGTTCTAAATCAAAACTAATTTTACATATTAGTAAAGGCAAGATTAAATTGAGAATAGTCTGATGGGTGAAAATTATGAGAGAACAGGTGTGCAGCCTGAGGCAAGGAACAGAGCACACGTTTTTATCTTAATTAAAGGTCAATTACCGTGAGACCGGCAGTCTTTTGCATGGCAATAATTTAATCACCGCCACAGCCCTATTCTGAATTGATGATTACTTGTGTGCTGCCAGCTGTGGCATGTGGGCAGGGTTGAAATAAATCCAATCTTCATTTACATTGTGATGCAGTCACGACCATAAGTCTCACAAAACTCAGTTTTGACAAAAAAAATCCTATTCACACTTTGTAGTCAATTTTGACAGTACAATACATGTTTCTGACTCATTTCGATGCCACATAGTCTGTTTTATAAATGAGAAGTTGGTTTTTAGGGGCATTTGCTCTTTAAAGTTACTGTATACAGACACTACCAGGGCAACTCAACTGTAAAGAAAAATAAGATTGTCTGCATAACAGTGCAACACAACTCCAAACATGACAAATAAGAAGCTATAAAGCCCCTAGGCTATATGCATATAAAGAGACATGAGATTTTCAAAAATCGACCTGTAGAATGGAATAAGACCTCTATGATTAATTTAATTTCTTCAGTTCTACCAGCTAATGTGAGATTTGTAGAATACAACATTTGAGAACACATAACTTTAGGGCCTATGTATTTTCAATGTTTCGTTCACCTACAATCTAACTGCAAAGCAGGACATCTTTTCCCCTCGCTTTCTGGCTGCCCTCCTCCTTCCCTTCTGAGTTCAAGTTTGTTTATTTGTCATATACACATGATATACATGGACTACACAGTGCAATGAAATGCTTACTTGCACGATAACGTCTTGATAATGCAACAATAGACAAATTAAGTAGCTAAGGGCCCGATTCCGACTTACGCACGCCTTTACTACGCATTTCCCAGTAGTTGGTATTCAGACTTTCCTCATGAAGGTGCGTAACGGGTTTTGCAGGCATGCTTCCTTTGCACACGCTGAATAAATGTAATTCAACCCCTGAAAACCCTCCCACTTGCTGGCCAACAGATTTTCTCGTGGAGTTTCATTCAATACGGTTTTCAATACATTGATCTTAAGCCATCCCTTTAAATACGGTGTACCTTTTGGTTTGAATTTTGTGGACAGACATGAGAGAACGGGTTCAGAATATTAGGGATAAATGAAAGAAATCCATCTAAATATATGCATATTCACTTCTGTTTCAGCACCAATTGGTAGATTTAAAAATACTCTGATCGCATAGATTATTTAGGTTTAGGAAAGTGTTTCTGAATCATAAAAAACTGGTTTGGAGAGCCTTAACTCATGAAAGAATGCTGTTATTTCTATCGGAAAAAATAAAGTAGATGCTTTTCCCACTTGGAACTGGCATGTTAGTTTGACCTTATTCATGGTTTCCTCGCGCATACAGGTGGTGGAATTATGAGAATATTAAGCCAAGGTCAAAATATGGCGTATCTGTAGACACACCTCCACCACACCTTCATTTAGTAGATCTCCACCCAAATGAATAGCAGGTGAATAACATGCTATTCTCGTGCTTAAGTTCAAGGTCAGAATACGCATAGAGAGAAAAGTGCATAAAAAGTGAATTATGTTCCATTTATGCACGCTTAACTCGGGTCGGAATCGGGTCCAAAGTGAATAAAAAGAGTAATAAAAATAAAAGCTCAATAAAACAAGGCAAAGTAAACATGTCAGGCAGACAGACGGAAGGACTGCCAGGCAAACAGAGACCGATCCACAGTCCCCTCCCCGATTTAATCGTGGGGGACAATAATTTCACCACTTTAATAATGGACCGTTTTTTAAACAAATAGTTGCATAACCTTTATGGAAATAACTGACATGAGCCAAGCTTGTTAACCTGTACAATGGAATAGGTTATACAACCTCTATGATTCATTTAATTTAGTCAGTTCTACCACCTCAACATTGCTCATTTTAAAAAGGGTAAATATAATGTTATACTAAAGTTCATCTTAATAATAAGCCATTTAGCAGACGCTTTTCTCCAAAGCGACTTACAGTCATGCGTGCATACATTTTTTGTGTATGGGTGGTCCCGGGGATCGAACCCACTACCTTGGCGTTACAAGCGCGTGCTCTTCCAGCTGAGCTACAGAGGACCACAGCTAGCTACAAAAAAATTAAACCCATCAAATAAACTAGCATGAAATAAACACTTTTCCTAATATTCTGACTTATATTAACATCCTTAGCTTGCTCATTCACTAAATATACTGTTAAATAACTCTGACTGACACCCAATAGCTTAGGGATGCTGAGCGCTAATGCTAGCTTATTAGCATTAGCCAACCCTTATGCTGAGGGAGACTAGCTAGTTAGCTACCACCAACCCTGCACAAACCTGTGCCTACTTTGACTTCCTGTCTGTTCTGCCCTCTCCTTATTGACTGCTGCCTCAACCTGCTCACCTTTTTTGCCACTCTTTTGGAAGAAGTTACAAATATCCATATTTGCTCGGTGCTATACTGCAGACTGACTGAGTGACAGGCGTTTTGCTGAGTGATGACAGGGGTGTGGAGGGCTGTAGGGGTGGGGTCAAGGGACGTGAGCGGTCCACTGCATTGTGAAATCTCGACCAATCACAGCAGGCACCGCGTCACTCCAGGGGTTTCTTGCAATGCCTGGTACTGCTTAGCGCAATATATTGTGTCTGTAAATTATTTATTTTTTAAACTGCATAGTGCAAATGATGTGTGGTTATGGAAACTCATATCAGACTGAAATGTTGTTTAAAAATCCGGAAAGCGCTGGTCTACTGACACCACTGGAAACTTTCAACAGTGTGCTAAACCACTAATTCATTTGAAAGGACTTGGTGTCCCATGGAGCCCCATAATTCATTGAATGGGAAACTTTGTGGGTGAATCTTGAATGGGGAGCTGTTTTAGGTAAACAAATAACTTCGGCCCGCAGGCCACCAGTCGTGGAACCCTGCCCTATTAGCTGTAATGACTTGACTGGAAGTGGAACATCAAACTAAACTAAACAAGTCGTACCAGACAGCCAGCCACTACGACTGCTACCTACCGATCGCTGTCCATGGTGCTGAAATTGCGATGTCTATACGGCTGCCTATCGAATTGATATAGGCCATACTTTCTGTAGTGCCACTGGCATGTAGCCTATAGCTTTGCTTTATCTAATGGATAAATGTTTATTGGTAAGCCTATTTGGTAATCATTTTCTAATTTCTTCTCGACTAACATTTCACGAAGATATACACATTGTCGCAATTCTGGAGTGCTGGTTGGCGGCAATAATAATAATCAGTAGCCTAATTAAAGTTGGAAATTCAAACATTGCTGATTATAAAATGAATGTTTGATAAACAGCATTCTAATCAGCAACCAATATATATTTTTTTGTATATACAGTATATATACAATTGTCCTGTATAGCCTACCTGAGCTTGCATGACATGAGCCGTCCTCGTGCTCTATACCAGCTTGGATAGAAAGTTGTGGTGCATAAAACCTGTCTATTATTGCCAAATGATACAGTCGGTCCACCCTCAAAACACTAGCTTACTAGGGATTGTTGCATTATGCAGTGTAGCCTCCCACTGAGCACACACTGGTGGAATCAACGTTGTTTCCACGTCATTTCAATGAAATTACATTGACCAAACGTGGAATAGTGATTTGATGTCTGTGCTCAGTGGGTTACTATCGATAGGCCTATGCAATTTAGTACTTTTAAATTACACATCAAATAGCCTAACAAAAAAAAAAGTAGCCAGCTTGAAGATAAATTTAGCCACTCTTCATTGTTGAACTCTGACAGTTTTGTCTGGCTAATAGCCTACACAAATAGAGTACCACAGTATGAGTCATAATACCTATAAAACCTAGCGGTCAAACAGGGAAATGGTTCCAATCGTTTTACCAGAAACACTTCAAATAAGGGAAGTGTTTTGTGTAGGCGTGACGTTTTGATAACCGTGTAAAGATCTCTTGGACAGGTGACTTTTATCAATATATTCGTCTCTATTTACTCTCATGGTATGGGGCAGGCATAAACTACAGACAACGAACACAACCGTGACGAGATCCTGAGGCCCATTGTGAGGCCCATTCTTTTAAAGGTATCTGTAACCAACAGATGCATATCTGTATTCCCAGTCATGTGAAATCCATAGATTAGGGCCTAATTTATTTATTGATTTCCTCAAATGAACTGTAACTCAACAAATTGTTGCATGTTGCATTTATATTTTTGTTCAGTATAATTAAATCCAACTTGAAAGACTCCTGGTCTCCTGAAGTCCTTGCTGATTCTCTGTCTTAAGTCTGTTTCTCTTTCTCTATTTCTTTCTTATAGAAAAAAGTATCTCTCTGGGTCTGTGCTTCTCTCAATTTTTGTCAACGTAGAGGCCTATAGCTGCAGTATGAGAATGCATCGCCTTGCAGTTTTGTGTGCAAATGTTTTCACCACAGCTTGTAGGTTCAGGTTGCAGGCCCAACTGTTTGGAAATTACATGTGGAAATTAAAAAGGTTTCTGAATTACTTTTTGGAGGGTTAATGTAAAAATGATGTATCCCTCCAAGAAATTGACATAGATGATGAGCACATGGTCCCCAGAGCTCATGGGCCCCACTGCCTTGCATGGGCTGCGGGGGTGTCCAGTACACTAGTGTGTGTAGTGGAAAAATGAGAAAAGGTGATACTCACGAGTAGCAGGCATGGAGGCGGGTGCGACACCATGTGCTAGCTAACTAGCTAGCTTGTTAGAGGCACTGTGTGCTAGCTTGCTAGTGAACTAGCACACGGTGTAACCGCCTGTCAGGCACGGTTTTCTCCGGCACACAGCAGGCGGGAGGCGGGGGCGAAGGACACTGTCTAATGGTAGCACAGCAGGTGGGAGGATGGGGGGACACTGTGTGTTAGCTAACTAGCTAGCTTGCTAGTTAGGGGCACCGTGTGTTAGCTAGCTAGCATGCTTGTTAGCTAGCTAACACACAGTGTTGTCCCGTCTACTGTGTATCGGAACCCTTACGAAATAACATTGCAGTCAGAGTGCAGTATAACTGCAGTTAGAGTGAAGTATACCTGCAGTATGCTGCACATACTGCATCCAAAATAACACCGTTTTTTTTACTGCTGTAATTTTGCAGTGTAACTGCAGTTACAGTGCAGTATAACTGCAGTTAAACTGCAGTACACTGCAGTTATTCTACAATTACTGCGCCCAAAATACCAGAGTCGACTGCAGTTACTGGACATTTACTGCAGTTTCAAAACTGCAATCTTTGTTTGTAAGGGACTAGCTGGTTAAGCTAGCACACAGTGTCCTTCGCTCCCACCTGCAGAACACCTGACCTCACCGTCGTTAACCGTTGTCGCCCCCGCCCCTTCTCCTGTGGGATTTATCAGTGGCTGGCATCCAACGTTATTGTGCATTAACCTACTGTACTGGATGGTGCGCCCCCGCCTCCCACCTGTCCTAGCTTAAAAATTGACCAATAGAAATATAAAGACGGGTTCCTGCACATGCAGGAAGGCTCACATGCAGGAACGCCCCGAATTGCAGGCCTCAATTGCACCCTTCTCCATAATATTCAAGTTGATTAGATTAGAATCTGGGTGTGTTGTTCCTACATTTTGTTTTCACTAGCAAAGTGCAAGGAAATGTTAATTCAGGTTGTGGGTGAGTTTCCGTTTGAATTTGGTAAAAAGGGCAGTGAATTCGCTCATTTGCTTGGTAGCAAGCCTCCTGTGTGTATCAGACGCACAGTTTTTCTCTTAGAGATTATTTTGAACTGAAGACACATATAACCACGCACAGTGCCTTCAGAAAGCATTCATAACCCTTGACTTATTCCAAATTTTTGTTGTGTTATGGCCTGAATTCAAAATTGATTAAATAAATAAAATTCTCACCCATCTACACACAATACCCCATAATGACAACATGAAAACAAATGTTTTTAGAAATGTTTGCAAGTTTATTGAAAACGAAATACAGAAATATCTCATTTAGCCTACATAAGTATTCACACCCCTGAGAATCACCTTTGGCAGCGATTACAGCTGTGAGTCTTTCTGGGTACGTCTCTAAGAGCTTTGCAGACCTGGATTGTACAATATTTGCACATTATTCATTTTTAAATTCTTCAAGCTCTGTCAAGTTGGTTGTTGATCATTGCTAAACAGCCATTTTCAAGTCTTACCATTGATTTTTAAGACGAAATTTAAGTCAAAACTGTAAATAGGCCACTTGGGAACCAGTGGTGTAAAGTATTTCAGTAATACTACTTGAAAGTACAGTGAGGGAAAAAAGTATTTGATCCCCTGCTGATTTTGTATGTTTGCCCACTGACAAAGACATGATCAGTCTATAATTTTAATGGTAGGTTTATTTGAACAGTGAGAGACAGAATAACAACAAAAATATCCAAAAAAACGCATGTCAAAAATGTTATAAATTGATTTGCATTTTAATGAGGGAAATAAGTATTTGACCCCTCTGCAAAACATGACTTAGTACTTGGTGGCAAAACCCTTTTTGGCAATCACAGAGGTCAGATGTTTCTTGTAGTTGGCCACCAGGTTTGCACACACCTCAGGAGGGATTTTGTTCCACTTCTCTTTGCAGATCTGCTCCAAGTCATGAAGGTTTCGAGGCTGATGTTTGGCAACTCAAACCTTCAGCTCCCTCCACAGATTTTCTATGGGATTAAGGTCTGGAGACTGGCTAGGCCACTCCAGGACCTTAATGTGCTTCTTCTTGAGCCACTCCTTTGTTGCCTTGACTGTGTGTTTTGGGTCATTGTCATGCTGTAATACCCATCCACGACCCATTTTCAATGCCCTGGCTGAGGGAAGGAGGTTCTCACCCAAGATTTGATGGTACATGGCCCCATCCATCGTCCCTTTGATGCGGTGAAGTTGTCCTGTCCCCTTAGCAGAAAAACACCCCCAAAGCATAATGTTTCCACCTCCATGTTTGACGGTGGGGATGGTGTTCTTGGGGTCATAGGCAGCATTCCTCCTCCTCCAAACACGGCGAGTTGAGTTGATGCCAAAGAGCTCGATTCTGGTCTCATCTGACCACAACACTTTCACCCAGTTCTCCTCTGAATCACTCAGATGTTCATTGGCAAACTTCAGACGGCCCTGTATATGTGCTTTCTTGAGCAGGGGGACCTTGCGGGCGCTGCAGGATTTCAGTCCTTCATGGCGTAGTGTGTTATCAATTGTTTTCTTGGTGACTATGGTCCCAGCTGCCTTGAGATCATTGACAAGATCCTCCCGTGTAGTTCACATGATCATTGCAACTCCACGAGGTGAGATCTTGCATGGAGCCCCAGGCCGAGGGAGATTTATAGTTATTTTACGATGGTCTTGTAGCCCATTCCAGCCTTACGTAGGTCTACAATCTTGTCCCTGACATCCTTGGAGAGCTCTTTGGTCTTGGCCATGGTGGAGAGTTTGGAATGTGATTGATTGATTGCCTCTGTGGACAGGTGTCTTTTATACAGGTAACAAGCTGAGATTAGGAGCACTCCCTTTAAGAGTGTGCTCCTAATCTCAGCTCATTACCTGTATAAAAGACACCTGGGAGCCAGAAATCTTTCTGATTGAGAGGGGGTCAAATAGTTACTTCCCTCATTAAAATGCAAATCAATTTATAACATTTTTGACATGTGTTTTTCTGGATTTTTTTGTTGTTATTCTGTCTCTCACTGTTCAAATAAACCTACCATTGAAATTATAGACTGATCATTTCTTCGTCAGTGGGCAAATGTGCAAAATCAGCAGGGGATCAAATACTTTTTTCCCTCACTGTACTACTTATGTAGTGTTTTGGGGGGTATCTGTACATTACTTTACAATTTATATTTTTGACAACTTTTACTATTACTTCACTACATTCCTAAAGAAAATCATGTACATTTTCCCTGACACCCAATAAGTACTCATTACATTTGGAATGTTTAGCAGGACAGGAAAATGGTCCAATTCACGCACTTATAAAGAGAACATCCCTGGTCATCCCTACTGCCTCTGATCTGGCGGACTCACTAAACATGCATGCTTAATGTTTTTATTATGTCTGAGTGTTGGAGTGTGCCCCTGGCTATCCATCTGGTTTGCTTAATATAAGGCATTTGAAATTATTTATACTTTACTTTTGATACTTAAGTATATTTAAAACCAGATACTTTAAAACTTTTACTCAAGTAGTATTTTACTGGGTGACTTTCACTTTTACTTCAGTCATTTCTATTACTCAAGTATGACAATTGGGTACTTTTTCCAACACTGTCAGGAACATTCAATGTCGTGTTGGTAAGCAACTCCAGTGTATACACAGTGGGGAGAACAAGTATTTGATACACTGCCGATTTTTCAGGTTTTCCTACTTACAAAGCATGTAGAGGTCTGTAATTTTTATCAAAGGTACACTTCAACTGTGAGAGACGGAATCTAAAACAAAAATCCAGAAAATCACATTGTATGACTTTTAAGTAATTAATTTACATTTTATTGCATGACATAAGTATTTGATCACCTACCAACCAGTAAGAATTCTGGCTCTCACAGACCTGTTAGTTTTTCTTTAAGAAGCCCTCCTGTTCTCCACTCATTACCTGTATTAACTGCACCTGTTTGAACTCGTTACCTGTATAAAAGACACCTGTCCTCACACTCAATCAAACAGACTCCAACCTCTCCACAATGGCCAAGACCAGAGAGCTGTGTAAGGACATCAGGGATACAATTGTAGACCTGCACAAGGCTGGGATGGGCTACAGGACAATAGGCAAGCAGCTTGGTGAGAAGGCAACAACTGTTGGCGCAATTATTAGAAAATGGAAGAAGTTCAAGATGACGGTCAATCACCCTCTGTCTGGGGCTCCATGCAAGATCTCACCTCGTGGGTCATCAATGTTCATGAGGAAGGTGAGGGATCAGCCCAGAACTACACGGCAGGACCTGGTCAATCAGCTGAAGAGAACTGGGATCACAGTCTCAAAGAAAACCATTAGTAACACACTACGCCGTCATGGATTAAAATCCTGCAGCGCATGCAAGGTCCCCCTGCTCAAGCCAGCGCATGTCCAGGCCCGTCTGAAGTTTGCCAATGACCATCTGGATGATCCAGAGGAGGAATGGGAGAAGGTCATGTGGTCTGATGAGACAAAAATAGAGCTTTTTGGTCTAAACTCCACTCGCCGTGTTTGGAGGAAGAAGAAGGATGAGTACAACCCCAAGAACACCATCCCAACCGTGAAGCATTGAGGTGGAAACATAATTATTTGGGTATGCTTTTCTGAAAAGGGGACAGGACGACTGTGTAGTATCTTAAACAGTCTAGATAAAGTAGGAAACGTGGCCCTAAGATTTTGCTGATGTGGCAAAATGAGGTAACTCTATTCTACAGTGCTGGAAACATCTGGAAATCATTACTTATGGAAATATGATATGAGGAGTAAGGTAGAAAAGACCAGGGATTGGTTTTTAGGATCACACCATAATACGTCATAAATTATATAAAACCATGTCTTGAACAATAGAATAAGGAGAACAGCAAAATACTGATTGGCTGTGCTGTCTCACAGATATCTGCAGAATCTGTCAAATTCTGATGCTGGAACCTTTGTTATAATAAACCTTTGAAAACAGAGTACAGTGTCGGCGGATCTTCTTATCACTACGGCTTTACCAGCAAAAGCTCGGTCTTGTTTACCACATTTAATGGCGACGAGGGTTGGGGCGTCTTGCATCTTTTCTCAGCGTTCCACTCATGGGCTACGAAGTGACTCCTGCTCAAGAGGCATGCTGAAACGGTGAGTTTTCTCACAAACTTTGGGCGCTGGCCGGTTCGTGTGGCTGTGTGTGTGTGCGCTGGGGGGGATGCACCGTCTAAGAACTTGTGTGTGCGTTTTGCTGGTTCTTTTTGCTGTGTGATAGGAATTCCGTTCTAAATTTTCTAAATTAGTTTGCGTTGAGAACAACGCAAAAAGTGGGGAGTGTCTGTAGGGCACACCACAGGACACCGATGTTTTGGCTTGAATAAAAGTGCAAGGAGTGTCCAAGGAAAGGCTTAGAGGATAACGTTTGAAATGAGTTGACAGTATACTTTTAGGGCGCCGTTAATTTAAGGAAGCCCTCAAACGAGGCGATCATTAGAGATGGGCCATAAATCTTGATAGTTATTAGATTAACTCTCAAGTCAGTTCTCGGGACTGCTGGTTTAAGACAATATATTCAATTGTAAGTTTACCGCTCTGAATTTGTTTGACGAAACATCTGTCTGAAGTAATCCTCTCTTTTGAATGTCTAAAACCGGAAGGTAGCAGAAATTTAGCAAATGGAATATATAAGACAAAGGAACGGCGATAAATGGATCCAATTTCTCTCTGTGTGTGTGTGACAATTTCTCTCTGTCAGCGTGTGCGTGTGTGAAACAGAGTGAGTGTGGCTGCTTCTCTGATTACTTCCAGATGTGTGTCGAATACAGGGCTTTACTCTTTTGTAAGGAAATATGTTAGTTAAGGTCAAACCTTATGATTCTCTATAAAATGAGAATGTTCATTAACTATTACAATAGCATGACCCTACAGGGAGGACTTTTTAAGAGTGTATAGAGATGTTTTGTAATTTATAACAGCATAACTATCAATCTGCAAACTAGGACAAGTGAAAGATAACATAACTTGGAAGTGGGATTTGTGTTCTGTGTTCTGTATGTTCTATGTGTTCAGTTTGTGAGCTCTGTTAAAGTCTTAAGTGTTATTGTCCATGGGAGGAGAGAACGGAGCAACAGTCTGCTCTGTCCGGTCCTTACACTCTGAAATCACATTGGTGACTGAACTGCGCACGCGTAGGATTTATGACTTTAGCCACTCCCCTGCACTGAACTGATTGGGAGAGTCCACTTCAGTGCAGCCAAAAAAGAAAACGGGAGGGGGAATTTTGCACACAAGTGAAATGTTCTTTTCAATTAACTATTGCTTGACTGTAAAACTGTTTGGTTGATAATCGGTTGAGTTGGTGAATGAGAGATATATTGACGGATTAAAAATAATAATACTAAAATAAATGAATAAAATAAAATTTTATTGAGCTATTTATAATATTCCTGAGTTAAGCTGTTTGCTTATTTCTTAGCGTGTATGTGGAAAAAGTATAAACTAAACTCTTCTTTGTCCTTTTGTCCTTCTGTCATACGAGAGACGAGAAGGAGGAGACAGAGAGAGAGAGAGAGAGGAGGGGCTGACATCAACTGACATCAGAGACGGCAACCCAGTCCATATCAAGGCCAGTGCTGTTATTATTCACAAATCTACTTTCCCTTACAGGATATAATTGATACATTGTGTTTACATAGAATATTTCATGTTGTGACCATTTCGCAAGAGCTTGGCAACAGACTGATGAATTCATGTAATTGATAATTGCACATTAGAGTTTTTGTCAATGACTTGTTTTGATTAGAGTTGTGTTGGAAATCCAGCATTGAAATTATTCTGTAAAATTAAGGTAATTAATTGCTTATTAAGCAATTGGGTAGTGTTGCTGGTACAGCTTTTTATTTTATTTTTTATTATTGAATTGCTCTGGAGTTGACTACTTTCCTTTACTCTTCCTCATCGGATGTGGTAAGATTGCCACTAATCAATAATTTGGTAAAATAAAATTCACAGAATAATTAGTAATCCATTGATTGATTTGATTGGTTAGTTTGTTGATTGGATTAATTGATTGATTGATTTGATTAGTGATTGATTGATTTACTTGATTGGATTAATTGATTAATTGATTTGATTAGTGATTGGTTGATTGATTTGATTGATTGGTTCATTGGTTGGATTAATCGATTGATTGATTTCATTAGTAATTGATTGACTGATTGATTTGATTTCATTGATTGATTGATTTCATTGGTAATTGATTGATTGATTGATTGATTGATTGAATTGGTTGATTGATGTATTGATTTGAATTGGTTAATTGATTGATTGGATTAATTGATTAATTATTTTTTAATTTAAAAAAAAAAAGAAAAAAAAAAAAAAAAGGGGGAAACTAGAGGGAAACACATAACATAGTCATTACAATGGGGAAAAAGGACACCAAAACTACAAAAGCAATTACTCCTCTTCATGTAGTACAGAATAGTAATCCTCTAGTTAATGGTATAGCAAAATTATCTGAAAAATGGAATAAACGTTGGCCTGACATTGAACAACCATGGCCATTGGAAGGCACGCTTAATCCAGACGTCATCAAGATAATGCAAGTGCTTGTATCCACGTATAAGACAGATCAAAAGAAGGGGAAGAAAGGAAAACTTCGTAAAGAAAAAAGACAAAGAGAGCTGGGTGTTCTTAAGCTTTTTGAAAATGAAGGACAAAAACTGATAAAAGACACAAAAGATAAGAGAGACAGAGGTGCAGAGAAAATGGCAAAAGAGGTGAAGGTGACAGAAAAACTGATTGCAGAAGTCAATACACCTTTCTCATATATGGATTCAGCAAAAACACCCCCACCTTATGAGAAAGAAGCCAAGTTTAAGGACGTTTATCCTCAGCTTCCAGTGATCATTCAGGAAGGTGATTATTGCATCAGAGATAAGGATGAACGAATAATAGAGAGGGGACAAGCAGAAACGACCATAAAGATGAATCCAAACTCCAAAGGCAGGAAGACAACGAGATGTCTGGAGACTAAGGGTAGAGTGAGATCAAGGAGGATGGAACTTGATGATGATGATGATGATGATGATGATGATCAGAGTGATTCAGAAGAGATCATGGGTGGATATGACCCTGTCATCAGACAGAGGTTGGCCAGAGCGGAAAGAAGGGGTGATGGAAGTTGGAAGAAGAAGAATACAAGTGATTCGAGTGCTGGTGAAAATGAAGATGGAGACAGCTATGAAGATTTGGAGACTAAAGGTGCTTCATGTTCAAGAGGATTTTATCTTCCAATGACTAACACAGAAGAAATAGAAAGAGATATAGACCGATGCGTATCATACCTGTATAAGGCCAATGATTTAGAAGAAGTAAAAGAACTGGAAGAACGACTCAAAAAGCTGAAGACAAAGGAGAAGAAGCTGCTGAGAAAAGAATCCCAAGAATCTGAGAAGAGATATACATTGAGGCCAAGGAAAGATGGCACTAGTAAGAAAATTATGCCGGTGATCATTCGAGGACAAAACCTAGAATATAAGCCTTTGCAGAATACCGATATGTCAGATATACTTGAGAAGCTGCCTACTCTTCAAGATGGAGCATATCCTTGGATTTCAAAGTTGGAAGAAATTACGGTGGGAACACAGTCTGCCATAGGAGACATTAAGAGACTTTTGGCTAATCTCCTTGGGATTCCAGGCATGGAAGAAATTTTTCAGAGAGCTGGACTTCATAGATACGTGGGAACTGCTGTGAATGATCCTGAATTGTTGGCTGCAAGCAGGAATCGGCTGTGGAGAGCACTGAAAGATACGTTTCCAACAAATGTGCATCCTGACAACATTCTGATTGACCCACTAGGACAACAAGAAAATCCGAGAGCCTACGTGTCAAGAGTTCATCAAGTGTGGAGAAATATTACCGGAAATGATCCAGATGTGAGTCAAATTGAGCAGTCAATCTTGAGAGCTAAACTACAGATGGGACTGCCCTCACCGGTAAGGAGCAAACTGGCAGAAGTGGTTGGACTTGGAAGCATGACAAAAGGCGTCTATACAGATCATATAGCCCATCAAGTGGATCTGTACCGGAAAAAGGAACACAACCAGAAAGAACAGGACCAAGAAACTCTCAGAAAACTCAATCAAATACAACTGGAGAAGAAGAAGGAGAAGAGAAGCATTGGTTATGCAGAATCAGTGTGAACCAAATCAACAATCACGGCTACAGTTTCAACTGAACAAGGTCAAATGCAACTGTACCAGCCACAACTAGTGGTACAAGTTGTTTCATATCCATAGATAGTTTCTGGAAAGAAATAATTTCAGAGGAAGACACAGGAGCAAGTGAAGATCATCTGGAGGACAGGTGAACCTTTAGGGGAAAGGAGCAAGAATTCGAGAGGTGCCCAGAAGATCCGAAAAGGAGGAGTTTCAGCTGATAGCACCGATTAGAGAAGAAGAGAAAAAGATCCAACAATTGAAGTGAAAATAAACAATGGACTATGGGAAGTGATGATGGATAGCAGAAAGGCTTTTATCTGTGTTCAACCTGAAGAGGTTACACATCTCACTATGACAAATCAACTAAATTAGGAGAAGGATTTGGAGGAGTGAAGATCACGATTTCTGAAAATGATGATTTTGCCTCAAGGACAAGGAGAGTCATAAGCTGTACGGAAGACAAATGAATATATTTGAAGTGTGAAGATGGATTGAGAATCTATGGAAGAAGAGATGTTGAAAAAAGTTCAAGAATGTTTGAGATATCAAAGTAGTACTGATATTGGATTTGTGAAATCAGCCCAATTGAGGTGAAAGTTGAGGAGCCAGACCTCCTTGGAAGAATCAGTATCCATTGAAAAATGAAGCAATCCAAGGGATTGAACCAGGAATTGAAGGACTTTCAAAAGCAAGTGTTTTGAAGACGATAGAAAAATCGTTAGAGTAGCAATCAATTATTGTTTTGGAGAAACCATGATGATTTAGTAAGCTATGGGTTAGCTTATGTTGTAAATGGGAGATTAGGATAAAAATCACAAAGGAGTATAGTTTTTGGGAACCATATTTTCTTGAATAGATTGACTATGTCATAGGCAGATGCACAATCTGTTTGAAAAATAATGTGTGACTGTTATTCTTGGTTACATTCATATACCAAGAGGTTCATAAGATGTTCAACTAAGCTAAAAGATGCTCAGTCGGTTGCAAAGTTGTTGTGTAAAGAAGTCATAAGCAGGTGGGAATTTCCCGATTTAATATCCTCAGAAAATGGGAAAGAGTTTTGTGAATAAATCAGTGAAATGGGTTTTTGAAAAATTAGAGAAAAATAAAAATTTGAAAAAGTCAGACTAAAATGTTATGAAAACTAGGGTTGAAATAACTCTAGGAAATTTGGAATATCTGATTGTGGGATGATTATATTATTGTGATGAATCAAAGGGGGGAAATGGAATTCATATCATTTTTGGAATTCTTATATTATTGCTGATATTGATATTTTAATTTGCATGTGTTGTTTTCCAAAAGATACTGTTTGGTATTTTCTTTTCTTCCAGAAGCATATGGGGGAATATGTAGAGGGACTCAAATACTCAAACATGGACAATATGAATGGACTGGAGGAAGTGGAACAAGGAAGGAGTGGAAATGTTCCGATTCCATCATCAACGTCGCATTGAAAGACGACACTGTGGAGGAGATGAAGTGTAGTGGACTACATTCCAGTGTTATATTCTTTCTGTATTAATTTTTGGACAATTATGTTTTCTGTGTTGGGTACATGTGGGGACCTCAGATGTTTTTGCTTATTTCGTTGAAGTTTAGGGATATGGGGTCTAGGCAAGGACAGACAGAATCCATAGGAGGGTCCGATGGGTCGACCAGCCTGAATGTGGACATTTTGATTGTATTTTGTTTGCTGGGGTTTTCATATGTATTCAATTGCATCATAGCTTAAAATGTATTCATGAAGATGTGTGAATTGATCTGGAGTACTTAGGTGGTCGCCTAGGGCAGAGGGGCCGTGAGAGAATTTTCCTGTCTTGACTGACTGATGGATATTTGGAATGAAAGCTGCCAGACAGGTTTTTCGCTCTTACACTCCATGACAATTCATTTACACTCCATGACAATTTATTTACACTCCATAATAATGTATTTACACTACATACAAAAATGTGTCTATATAAACATGTGTTTAATCTCCATTAATTTTGGTTTATTGTTAAAGTTACTCAAGAGCAAGAATTGTTATTTGTCATAATCCTATTCTTTTTGTTTTCGAGACTTAATTAGTCTCGAAGGGGGGAATATGTAGTATCTTAAACAGTCTAGATAAAGTAGGAAACGTGGCCCTAAGATTTTGCTGATGTGGCAAAATGAGGTAACTCTATTCTACAGTGCTGGAAACATCTGGAAATCATTACTTATGGAAATATGATATGAGGAGTAAGGTAGAAAAGACCAGGGATTGGTTTTTAGGATCACACCATAATACGTCATAAATTATATAAAACCATGTCTTGAACAATAGAATAAGGAGAACAGCAAAATACTGATTGGCTGTGCTGTCTCACAGATATCTGCAGAATCTGTCAAATTCTGATGCTGGAACCTTTGTTATAATAAACCTTTGAAAACAGAGTACAGTGTCGGCGGATCTTCTTATCACTACGGCTTTACCAGCAAAAGCTCGGTCTTGTTTACCACAACTGCACCATATTGAGGGCAGGATGGATGGGGCCATGTATCGCGAGATCTTGGCCAACAACCTCCTTTCCTCAGTAAGAGCATTGAAGATGGGTCATGGCTGGGTCTTCCAGCATGACAACGACCCGAAACACACAGCCAGGGCAACTAAGGAGTGGCTCCGTAAGAAGCATCTCAAGGTCCTGGAGTGGCCTAGCCAGTCTCCAGACCTGAACCCAATAGAAAATATTTGGAGGGAGCCTGAAGGATCTGGAGGTCTGTATGGAGGAGTGGCCCAAAATCCCTGCTGCAGTGTGTGCAAACCTGGTCAAGACCTACGGGAAACGTATGATCTCTGTAATTGCAAACAAAGGTTTCTGTACCAAATATTAAGTTCTGCTTTTCTGATGTATCAAATACTTATGTCATGCAATAAAATGCAAATTAATTACTTAAAAATCATACAATGTGATTTTCTGGATTTTTGTTTTAGATTCCGTCTCTCACAGTTGAAGTGTACCTATGATAAAAATTACAGACCTCTACATGCTTTGTAAGTAGGAAAACCTGCAAAATCGGCAGTGTATCAAACACTGTATTTGGACTTGTCTTCTAGGTTATTGTCCTGCTGAAAGGTGAATTTGTCTCCCAGTGTCTGTTGGAAAGCAGACTGAACCATGTTTTCCTCTAGGATTTACCTGTGCTTAGCTCTATTTAATTTATTTTAGTTAATAAATAAAAACTCCCTAGTCCTTGCCGATGACAATCATACCCATAGCATGATGCAGCCACCACCATGTTTGAAAATATGAAGAGTGGTACTCAGTGATGTGTTGTGTTGGATTTACCCCAAACATAATGCTTTGCATTCAGGACATAGAGTTAATTTATTTTCCACATTTTTTGCAGTTTTACTTAAGTGCCTTATTGTAAACAGGATGCATGTTTTGGAATATTTTTATTCTGTGCAGGCTTCCTTCTTTTCACTCTGTCAATTAGGTTAGTATTGTGGAGTAAATACAATGTTGTTTATCCATCCTCAGTTTTCTCCTATCATAGCCATTAAACTCTGTAACTATTTTAAAGTCACCATTGGCCTCATGGTGAAATACCTGAGCGGTTTCCTTCCTCTCCGGCAACTGATTTAGGAAGGACGCCTGTATCTTTGTAGTGACTGGGTGTATTGATACACCATCCAAAGTGTAATTAATAACTTCACCACGCTCAAAGGGATATTCAATGTCTGCTTTTTCTATTTTGACCAATCTACCAATAAATAGGTGCCCTTCTTTGCGAGGCATCGGAAAACCTCCCTGGTCTATGTAGTGAATCTGTGTTTGAAATTCACTGCTCGACTGAGGGACCTAAAATATAATTGTATGTGTGGGGTACAGAGATGAGGTAGTCATTCAAAAATTGTAAACACTATTATTGCACACATAGTGAGTCCATGCAACTTATGTGACTTGTTAAGCAAATTTTTACGCCTAAACTCATTTAAGCTTGCCATAATAAAGGGGTATTGACATAATGGGTATTGTGTGTAAGTTAGTGACACAAAATCTCAATTTAATCTATTTTAAATTCAGGCTGTAACACAACACAATTTGGGGGTAAATCAAGGAGTGTGAATACATTCTGAAGGCACTGTAAGTCTTTGCCTATTGGATGTAGTCATTTACTCTGTATTATTATGTAAATGTATCATGTATTTCATGTAGCCTACACTGTAATTGTTTGAGTGTCAATTATTTAGTGAGTAATAAATCCTATTAGTTAAATTGAGTAAATGCATTCCTTGTTTTATAGAGTAATTCTTTGATTGAAAATAAGTTCATAAATTAGTGGAGTCATTGGTGAACCAATCTTCTGATGTACGTTTGTATGTCATAGTGGTGTATTTTCTATGCTGTTAAGACTACTGTGAAGTCTTCTGTTATGTACCATTTGATTATAGTATTCTTATTGCTTAACTGTAATACATTGGATTACTTTTAAATGGAGACTACGGTAGTGCTCATATTTCAGAATATTATTTGATGTAGAAGTCTAATGGTAAATGTTATGTACACTATACACATAGCATTAGATTATGCATAGGTTCTTTACATCTCGGTCTAAGATCTTGGACTATGGGTGCTATAGACAGCACATAAGTTCCCATAAGCCTCTTAATAATCAGTTATCTTAGAACAAATGTAATTATAGCATCTTAATGCGTAGACTCGCAAGCTGGCTAGATTCACCGGTATACATTTATGACCTATAGCTTTTATTCACATGATAACGGAGTCAGATTGATGAATGTAGTTTATTATTATTAAACACCATTTTCACTCATCTACATGTGTGTTAGAATGTTATACAACTCCCCTCACCACCCTGAGGCATATCAGTCTACACCACTAGGCTCTAGTCCAGGCATTACCATACAATGCCTTCACTCAAACACTAGCTGCAAATAAAAAGCAGTACAGAGGAAACAAACCCAGCTGTACCTTTCTCTCTTCCTCGTGTTGTCCCTCTCTTTCAGAAACTAACTCAGTCATTTCAGAGCTCTAGTCTTCTTCAATGTCTTATCACTCAGCGGTTGTTGCTCTCAGCTCCACACAGAAGTCTCCAGTTAAAAATAGACTGTATATATCAACTGTACCTCAGGGATATATATATCCTGTGTCTATAACAGTGTTGTAAACACATAAACAGTAAGCACAAACTGACTCGTTATGTGCTAGAGAATGTAGTCTAGTTGGTCTCATCAAGTAAAGCTTCAAATAAACTGAACGCTCAACTCGAAAAGAACTATATACACATACAATCGCAACGACACACATAAAATCAAGTATAAAACAAAATAGTAGGTAGAATTTCATAATTTCCCTAAAACAGTGTTTCTTTAAAACCCATGAAGCAGGTTTCTCTTGCACATTTCACAGACTTAGTTAAGGCAGCACTGTAGTCATCATGGCCCTTTTTTCAGAATGTTTTGTCAAACATTTCTAAAACGAAAACTCTGGGTCTAGTGTTCTAGAACCTCCAGGTTCTAGAACACTAGACCAGTGGGTAGCTGGCTGCCGTGGCAATGCCACAGTGGTTCTTCCTGTCTTTGGCAATGTAGATGTAGCCTTTGTCTCCCCACTTCTCGCTCCAGCTGAGGAAAAAACAAATAGGTTAGTCCCGCAGTCCAAGTTATTAGGAAATTATACAATGAGATGTACAGCTGCTTTAGAGAAATTAATGACTTAGACCATATTATCAGGACAACACCAACACTGTATTCAAATAAAGGCAATGGTATTGTAGAGAGGCATATTCCCTGATGAGGAAATTAACCATTCCCGTGGTGGTGACGTGTAACAAACAAAAACAAATCCTAGGAAGATACTCTGTACTGTACCTGTTCTTGACGATCCAGAATTTCATGCCATCCACATCCTCTCCTTCGAAACCGTATCCCACCACCAGAACTCCATGGTCCAGCTGCTCACTGCTGCACTCCTTCTCATAGTAGATCCCTATAGAGAGAGGACACAGTTAAATTAGTGGGCTAAGATGCTGGGTTTACCTCAGAGTATGTAAAACCACCTGATCTCAAAGCTAAAAGGTAGTTGGTTCCTTAGCTAGTAACTAGTTAGATTGTAGCTATTTATTAGCTAGCTACTAGTGGGCAAAACATAGAAATATTGGTAACGATTTACTTGAAAGACAACACCATTTGTAAATATTAGCTACATGGTGAACAGGACAGTAGACCAGTTCAGCTCACTGCTACTCAAAAATAGTAGGTTCCAATCCTTGCAAATAAAGTTAAAAGTTACATAATTGAAGTACATAATTGCTACTCACCAGACTGGTAGAACTGGAAGGATTCGTGGCTGGCATCGATGGCGACAGAGACAGGGCCGACAGTCGCCACAGCCTTCATCAGAGCATGCTCCTTGCCACTGGGGATGTCCACAAAGCCAGTGTCATTGGCAGCACTGAACTCTGGTTGGTAGTGGCAAAGATCATCATCCTGAGTAACCAGAGAAGGCCAATGGCCATGATTAGTAAAAAAATAACATTCCAATTATTCAAGCAATTCAGTCATTCTTGGAGACATACATCCCACTGCAATGAAGAGTAGAAACATTCATTTATTTTTCAACGTTGAAGTTGTTAGTCATTGTCATTCCAAAATTACAACCATAGGAGTTGGTTATACAGCTAAAACTGTACAATCTGGGACCAGGCTAAAGGAACAGGGCCTTACTTTGAATACATGAATCTTTATATGCTATTATATTTGAATTCAGACTAATAGAACACAGGGCCTTACCTTGGCCACATAGGGGTAAGACTTCTCTGTGTCCAGGCCGGTGTTGTCCTTTACATACTGGAACGCCTGGTCCATGAGACCTCCATTACAGCCCTCGTTGCCCTGGGGTCTGGAGCAATCCACCAGGTTCTGTTCACTCAGAGACACCAGCATGCCAGTCTTCCTGAAATGCTGGCCCTCTAAGGCACCGGTGGAACTAAACGACCAGCAAGACCCACATGAGCCCTGAGGGGGAAAGATGGTTAAACATCTTGTTAGTATTTCATGTCAGAGAACTCACTGACATGTGCATATTATGCCAGTGTATGTAAGTAATAAATATGTATTAGTATTAACTACGTAATAAACCATCTGTATACACAATTTGCCACCTTATCCTCTGTATACTGTAAATGACAATCATGGGTAACTAGCATGCAAACAAGCCAGACAGTTCTCTGGAAGTAAAACCTCTGGAAAGTCTGCATTTATTTAGTGACAAAGCAGTGTGTGGATATGAGTCATGACTCATGAGTCAGGTCTCACCTGGTCCTTGACGGGAGTGACGTAGCCCTTCTCTCTCCAGTCCACAGCTTTAGGGGCCTGCAGGTAGTTTGGTTCCATGAACAGAGAGCCCTTGTACTTCCTCACAGTCGTCTGCTTGTAGCCGTTCATGAGCTGCCCGAACTCTTCATTGGTCTAAAAACATGTTGAAATGTAATATCTTCCCTGGCCAGATGTGGTTTGTAATTTACCATAAGAATGGGAAATGTAGGTTTATTAATGTCTTAGGACTGTTTTAAAAGTTATGCACTGAACCATAAAGCTAGTGTTCATCTTTAAAAGACTATGAGTACGTTTCAATTCCCTTCTCAGGATAACTATTCCATTCCTGCTTGATAGCTGAAGAAACCTAACCTGTGAGTCTGAATACAGTCCTGCTTTCATTGTCAAAGCTGATACCTGTGTCTGTTGTCAAATTGCCTGTAAAATATGTCATACTGTATGTGCCTTAGCAAATGTATGACATGACAACAAAAAAAATGCAGCTACAGCACACACACAGTATGGGAAAGGGCTGCTGAAATGTACCTCCTGCACCACAGTAAAATGTCTCAGCAACAGTGCTTGACTTGGACAGGAGCTCACTGTAACTGATACCGGCACCTCAAACTTTCTACTGCTTGAGTTCCTGCACCTCTTATAGAATATTAGTACTGCGGAGTTCCAGCACCTAAATATATACAGTACCGGCACCCATTTCAGTCCAAGTCAAGCACTGCTCAGCAAGGTGGTTCTTCTTACCATGTCACCGAAGTGGTTCATGCCCAGACGGTAGGAGTGTTTTCCCATAGAGTGGTCCAGGTTGTGCATCTCAATAGTCTTCAGGTTCTTCTCCCAAACCATCCTCCTCCAGCCCTCCTCTCTCTGCAACAATGAGTGAAAAACAGTCAGAGAAAATATACACAATCATATATTGTCCAAGAACTATGGGCACAATCCATGCAATTCATGATATACTGCGCTAGGTGTAATTTCCACTAACATGTATGCCAATGCACCAATTGATCAATTTGAGCCCCTTGTTGAGAGCAGTGGAGGCTGGTGGGAGGAGCTATAGGAGGAAAGGCTCATTGTAATGGCTGTAATGGAACGGAGTCAAACATGTGGTTTCCAAATGTTTGATACCGTTCCAATAATTCCATTCCAGCCATTACAATGATCCCTTCCTCCTTTAGCTTCTCCCACCAGCCTCCACTGGTTGAGCGCTACTGATGGGGTTCCTATTAGGAAGTGCTCCCCTACTTGTGCTCAAACACCCACCTCATGGTAGTTCTTGCTGTGCCAGTTCTTCCACAAGTGCCAGTGGCCCTCCAACTGAGAGTCAAACCTAGGGGCCGCATACACTGCACTCATACAGAGCACCAACACTGCCAAGTACAGGGACATCATGGTCGAACAGCTGTGATGGGAGAGAAGAGCTCAGTCAGCCTAGTATTTCAGTGTGAAGAAGCTATATATATATATATATATACATTTTTTACATTTACATTTTTAGTCATTTAGCAGACGCTCTTATCCAGAGCGACTTACAGTTAGTGCATACATTATTATTATTTTTTTTCATACTGACCCCCCGTTACTTACATTTACATTACATTTTTAGTCATTTAGCAGACGCTCTTATCCAGAGCGACTTACAGTTAGTGAATACATATTTTTTTATACTGGCCCCCCGTGGGAATCGAACCCACAACCCTGGCGTTGCAAACGCCATGCTCTATCAACTGAGCTACATCCCGGCCGGCCATTCCCTCCCCTACCCTGGACAACGCTGGGCCAATTGTGCGCCGCCCATGAGTCTCCCGGTCGCGGCCGGCTGCGACAGAGCCTGGATTCGAACCAGGATCTCTAGTGACACAGTTAGCACTGCGATGCAGTGCCTTAGACCACTGCGCCACTCAGGAGTACATATATATATATATATATATTGTATACAATGTTGAATTTGTACCTTTGAAACAACGACAGATCTTTAACGTTATATACACACACACAAAATAATGAGGTTAAGTTGATCTATCTACAGATATCCATTTGGTTTCCCATCCAAGGGTTTTAACCTAGCCCAGCCCTGCTTAGCTTTGATATGTCACTGACTACTACCAATGTGCTATCATGTGAATGATTGAGAGATCTAAAAAATGATTCACTGTTGCTATCGAAGTCAAGGGTAGGTTTAACAGAGAAAATGAAATGTAACCATCAATGGTAATATTTATGCCAATAAAGCACTTGTGAAGTAATCAGCAGCTATTGTTTCAATTCAACCCAAGGTACAGAAACATCACTGCAATTTCACCACCCTGTGAAGTTAGTTCATCATAATTTATTTAATCTGTAGCCTAGTAAACTGCATGTTTTCCCGACGAGTCGTAGTGTGAGTTCCACACAACACGTCATCGCGTGACTCCAAGTTTTCTTCGATATTATGGTTATTATATCAATATTTGTGCAAAAAAGCGTTTCCACCAACATTCATCGCGTAATTAATTTTACAGCCACAAAAAGATCCCACTTTGTCTAGCGTATTTTGTTTTGTCGACATTTTTAAAGTTTACCGGGAAAATGTTGTTTCCATGAGGTTTGTCATGACATTTATCCGACATGTACTTTACTCGCATAACACGGTTGGACCGAAATGTGGTTTGTGAGAACAAAACAAAGACCCCTTCTAAGCCCCCCTCCGCTCGACACAGCGGACTCAACTCAAGGGGAAAAAATATAAAACGTTATATGGAACGTTTTACTAGGCTACTACACTACCGGTATTCCAAATTACATCAAGTAATGTTGATATCCACGGAGATATTCTAGGGAATGTTCGGTAACAGCCCGCAACAAAAACAACATCAGAAACTGTAGACTAATGTTGTTTTGCTGTATCAATCAAATCGAAGAGCAAATGCCCCTGGTAAATGTCCATAACCCAAGAACCAAGACCTAACACTGTACAAACAACATAATCTAGAGCAATACTTACTTTTTGGTCAATTTGCAGTAGCAGTGTGATGATTTCTGGTGTTGTTGTGTAGCCAGTGTCTACTAGACACAACACTTTATAAAGCCAGCTATATGTCGTATAGTAGGAGGGGGTGGGGTGCGGGGGGGGGGGGGGGCTTGTGATTGGCTGAAAGGGGGCGGTATATCACAGTGCGGCCTAGGATTAGCTGAAAGAGAACTTTAACAATCTCAGGGCCTGCCCGGAGTAAATAGCCCAGCATGTGATTCCTGCCCACGTGACCGTTTATCCCTCAGCGGAATTTGATGAAACTTTAGGAGTTGATTAGATTACTGGGAAACAATGGGTTAAATGATACATTGTAACATCGAATCAGTTTCCCTTAACATTCTTTCATTTTCGGTTACTTTGTAACAGTTCTCTCCTCATGTGCCGGCGCCGAGGAGATGAGAGCACGGCACGCTGCTGATCATACAGCAAAGACAAAGAAATTGCCAGCAAAAAATGCAAACATGGTCATTGCACAATAATGGCATGATTTTAGGAAGAAAGGTTACATGTATGCTAATACCTGAAACTGAGCGGCCAACAACAAACACCACATATTTTCCTGCTCTGTGAAGCATACAGTAGCTTCAGTGTTTGTTCAACCATGTCCTGATATGATAGATTCATACTATAGCCTGAAGTCGAGAGAATGAACAAATTAAGCCACATTTATCTAGCTAAAATAAACAAGATTGTCTGCATTCTTTAGATACTGATTAATTATTGTGTGATAGCCTGCTGTGTCAAGAAAGTTCTGATGGGCTTGTAAATAATTTATTTGTGTAAATAATCATTCCAATTTGAACGGTGTCTTACAAGCCTTTCAGTGTTTTGCGACCTCTTCTGCACATTCTCTTTTCGTTTTCCTTTTAAACTTTGCTAATATTGTTTTGTATTTTTTTTTAGCTCATACAGAATAATTTACAAAGCATTTATGTACCTTTCTTAATTGTTAAACCCACTAAATCAAAACCCACAGAAACACACTAATCAATACATTGTTTCTAAACAAATACCTATTGTGTAATGTCACTTTCGCCTTGTCAGCTTTAGGAAATACTGCCTGTCAACCAAACACAATCACACAGGAAGAAGGGGAGGGACGGATTCTCTTGGGCAGCTGCTGAATCTATGTGGTTACTGATAGGGTGCGCGCCCGCACACACACACACACACACACACACACACACACACACACACACACACACACACACACACACACACACACACACACACACACACACACACACACACACACACACACACTGTAGATATGTGGTTAGTAACAGGACTCATTGATTGGTATGTCTACAAAAACACACAGGTAAATCAATGAATGGATGGGTACTGAATAATTCATTAGGTTTATTTAAGATAACCATTAGTTCCTAGTATTGAGCGATCTTACCAAGAATAATATTTTGATAACAATGCAGTACTGACCATTACCTCATCCATGCAACTTCAAACTTTTTGCTGACACTGATTACAGTCTAACAGAAACATATGCACTTACTCCACCTGTCAAACATGAAGTGCACTGCAGGAAATGTAACATGGTCATGACCATAGAGTTGAATACAGTGCATTTGGAAAGTATTCAGACCCCTTTACTTTTTACACATTTTGTTACGTTACAGCCTTATTCTAACATTTATTAAATTGTCCTGCAGAGATGGTTGTCTTTCTGGAAGGTTCTCCCATCTCCACAGAGGAACTCTGGAGCTCTGTCAGAGTGACCATTGGGTTCTTGGTCACCTCCCTGACCAAGGCCCTTCTCCCCCGATTGCTCAGTTTGGCCGGGCAGCCAGCTCTAGGAAGAGTCTTGGTGGTTCCAAACTTCTTCCATTTAAGAATGATGGAGGCCACTGTGTTCTTGGGGACCTTCAATGCTGCAGACGTTTTCTGGTACCCTTCCCCAGATCTGTGCCTCGACACAATCCTGTCTCGGAGCTCTACGGACAATTCCTTCGACCTCATGGCTTGGTTTTTGCTCTGACATGCACTGTCAACTGTGGGACCTTTATATAGAGAGGTGTGTGCCTTTCCAAATCATGTCCAATCAATTGAATTTACCACAGGTGGACTCCATTCAAGTTGTAGAAACATCTCAAGGATGATCAATGGAAACAGGATGCACCTGAGCTCAATTTCGAGTCTCATAGCAAAGGGTCTGAACACTTATGTAAATAATGTTATTATTCGTTTTTATATAAATTTGCCAACAAAAAAATATGTTTTCACTTTTCCATTATGTGTTATTGTGTGTAGATTGATGACAAAAAACATTATTTTAATCAATTTTAGAATAAGGCTGTAACGTAACAAAATGTGGAAAAAGGGAAGGGGTCTGAATACTTTCGGATTGCACTGTATCTAGCCTATCATTGACTTGTGTTTGCTTCTTTAAATAGGACCTAATAATGATAGGGTCAGAAAGCAACATTAACATTTTAAGTGTTTGTTTTCCAATAATCTTAGCATTTCAGTATTTGATCCACTTATTTTTCAGCTTCTCCTCTTCTTTCCCACTAGAGAGCGACCTCTAACAGTTAGTCAGCTCAGAAGTAGATCGCAGGCCAACCATGAACACTTTCCATTCACAAACTAGTCACAAGTTTAGCTTACTCTGACAAATGATAACTTTACTTAATGAAAGAGAACTAAAGGAAGGTAAACCTGTGTACGGTAGAAAACCCGATGTTAACCTTACACCTCTCTCTGTCAGTTTCAACGAAATGGACTCTAGGGTGTGTAAATTAAAAACACAGGGATAATATTGCTCTAAATAAAATCAAAGTTTTATAGCAGGTGGAGTGAAATGCTCATGTTACTAGCTCCCACAGTGCAGTAGAATGTCTCGCAAATACAATACAAATACACAAATAATAAAAAATCTAAACAAGAAATCCAGAAATGACAGAACAAGTCCAATTAACAATCCAGAGTAGATATACGTATTAGCATGAGCGTGTGTCTGAATCCAGAATATAAAAACGTGGTGTGCATAAACAGTATATTATGGAAGAAAAGGGTATGTACAGTAGTAGCTATATTAGGATGAGCTATGTGGAGAATACAGTATATATACATACACAGTGAGTAAACAACAGTATATAAACAGAATATGAGGTGACCAGTGTCCAATGACTATCTACTGTACATGGGGCATTAGTCTCAAGGTGCAGGGCAGAGTACGGGCAGGTAGCCGGCTAGTGATAGCTGTTCAATAGAAGCTGTTTCTCAGTCTTTCGGTCCCAGCTTTGATGCACCTGTACTGTCTCTGTCTGCTAGGTGGTAGCAGACTGAACAGACCATGACTCCGGTGGCTGAGGTCCTTGATGATCTTCTTGGCCTTCCTTTGACACCGGGTGCAGTAAATGTCCTGGAGGGCAGGCAGCGTGCCCCTGGTGATGCGTTGGGCTGACCGCACCACCCTCTGAAGAGCTATTTGTTTGAGGGCGGTGCAGTTGCCGTACCAGGCGGTGAAGCAGCCTGACAGAATTCTCTCAATGGTGCATCTGTAGCAGTTCGTGAGGGGCTTAGTGGCCATGTGTAATTTTGTCAGCCGCTTGAGGTTGTAGAGGGGCTGTTGTGCCTTCTTCACCACAGTGTCGTGTGGTGGGACCATTTCAGGTCCTCAGTGATGCGCACACCAAGGAACTTGAAGCTTTTGATCCTCTGCACTGCGGCCCCGTCGATGTGGATGGGGGCGTGCTCCCTCTGTTTCCTTTGGTCCACGATCAGCTCCTTCGTTTTTTTTTTACGTTGAGCGACAGGTTATTTTCCTGGCACCACTCCACCAGGGCTCTAACCTTCTCCCTGTAGACTGTCTCATCGTAGTAGCTAATCAGGCCTACCACTGTCGTCAGCAAACATGATGATAGAGTTGGAGTCGTGTGTAGCCACTCAGTCATCGGTGGACAAGGAATACAGGAGGGGGCTGAGCACACACCCCTGGGGGGGGGCCCTGTGTTGAGGATCAGCATGGCGGAGGTGTTGTTGCCTATCCGCACAACCTGGGGTCGGTCCATCAGGAAGTCTAGGACCCAGTTGCGCAGCGAAGGGTTCAGACCCAGGGCCCTGAGCTTAGGGACAAGCTTGGAGGGCATTATGGTGTTGAAAGCAGAGCTGTAGTTGATGAACAGCATTCTCACATAGGTATTCTTCTTGTCCAGGTTGGATAGGGCAGTGTACAGTGCAACGGCGATTGCGTCGTCCGTGGATCTGTTGGGGTGGTATGCAAATTGTAGTGGGTCTAGGGTGTCGGCTAAGGTGAAGGTGATATGGTCCTTGACTAGCCTCTCAAAGCACTTCATGATGACAGAGGTGAGTGCTACGAGGCAATAGTAGTTTAGTTTAGTTAGCTTAGCTTGCTTGGGTACAGGCAAAATAGTGCACATATTGAAGCATGTGTGGACAACAGACTAGGATAGGGAGAGGTTGAATATGTCTGTAAACACTCCAGCCAGCCGGTCTGCGCATGCACTGAGGACGCGGCTTGGTATGCCATCCGGGCCGGCAGCCTTGCGAGGGCCACGGCAGCCTTGCGGCAGCCACGCTTTAAGGTCCTACTCACGTCGGCTACAGAAACCGGGAGCTCGTAGTCCTTGTGAGCAGTCCTCTGTGTGGTTTTCCTCGAAGCGGGTGAAGAATGTGTTAAGTTTGTCTCAGAGTGAGGTGTCGTGTCTGCGACGTGGCTGGTTTAACCTTTATAATCCGTGATAGTCTGAAGTCCCTGCCACATGCGTCTCGTGTCTGAGCCATTGAATTGTGACTCCACTTTGTCCCTGTAATGTCTTTTTTACTATTTGATTGAATTACAGAGGTTGTAGCTGGTCTATTTGTACTCGTCCATGTTCCCAGTCACCTTACCATGGTTAAATGCGGTGGTTCGCATTTTCAGTTTAGCACGTATGCGGCCATCTATCCACGGTTTAAGGTTTGGATATATAGTGAACTTTCTCACAGTTCTCATACTGTGAATTAACCTCAGTGTTCCTGGGTGAGAGACATTACGAGTTTTGAAGGAGGCCAAGTTTCACAGCTTCTCTCTGCCCGCCCAGTCTTCTCAAATTAACATGAGCTGAAACACACTGTTCCATGCACACACGCATGCACTCACTCACACACACACGCATGCACACACACATTCACACACTGGTCCACAAACCTACACATCCATTACAAAGCACTGCTCTGATTGCCTGCAGTCTGATAAAACCAGTACTGAAACTAGAGACAAAAAACACAACCACGACTAGGGCTGTTGCGGTGACCGCATTACCGCCATACCAGCTGTCATGAGTCATGACTAGGGCTGTGGCGGTCATGACATTTTGTCAGTCGGTGATTGTCAAGCAAATAGCTGCTGGTCTCACGGTTATTGACCGTTAATTAACATAAAAACATTTAGCATCTCCTGGTTTCCACACATAGCCTAAAAGCCACTGATGCAGACTTTGGAACATCTACATTTAAAAAAGTCGAATAAATCCATTTAATATAGCCTACACTATCACAATAAACCCATTATTTATTTTAGACGGGTCTAAAGAAACATGATATGAAGAAAATATAGTCTATTTCAGAAGAACAGAATAGCATACTCTGAGGTGTCCTTATGTTAGGCCCTGATCTGGCTATGCCATATGGCTGTGGGCTACACTAGTTCCTTTAGCAGACAAGATTTGCTTACAATTCCGTGGCATTATTTTATAGTATGAAGAATACAATTGAACATAGCTGAATAAAATAGAAAGGATGTTTTCTCCAAGCGATTTCTGAGGGAGTGCGCACATGCGGTTATTCTGTGTTGAGTGGTTATTTAGAGTTATTTATGCAACTGTATTTGATACAAACGTTGGGCTATATGTTTAGATTTTTTATACATTCTAAGGCTGCATGATGCGACTCTAATGATGATTTGAAAAAGGTTGCATGAAAGGCATGAGCTCTGCTTTGTTTCTTGTACAGGCTGCACACACTTCATCAGTCTCTCATTCACAATTTGACAAGCACTTGATAATGCCTTGAATTCCCCGGCAGCATCTACCTAGTGTGGCCATAATGCACCCTAAAAAAATCCATGCCTTTTGCGGCCAGTGGCCATTGTGCCAAGCCTTGGGCTGAATATAATATTTATAATTCCCTTCTCCCGGCTGCGTGTTCCGAAGCACCTCTCACTCACATGGCTCTCTCAGATATCTCAATTCTTATTAGCCAATGCTCGTCACGTGATCGGATTCTTCTCACAGGCATCTATCTCAGCTCCGAAGTAAGGTTCAAGTGAAGACAGACACATCGGGGACGCAACTGCTTGGGTCCTTCTTATCGAGTTCCGAGGCTCATATTGAAGATGTTAGAAGAACTGTCCACATTTACTTTTCCTCAGCCAACAATATGAGTAGGTCTAACGAACAGCAAAACCACTAGCCCATGTCAATCTACTATCCCCCATAGTACACAAGTTGACCTATTCTATTGGTCAACATGTCCTTCTGTGCGGGAACGAAATATTCAAAACATAGGCTGGGACAGTTGTGGGATGCGATAGATTCCAAATTAATTCAACCACTCGCATCTAAAAACCTTTTAAAAGCAATGAGGCTGATGCAACAGATCAGAACGTTTAGCTTAAAATGTTAATAAACTATTAGGCTATTTCTTCACATTATAAGCGCAGCAATACGCACACAGCAGTAGGCTATAAGTGTGAATGTTCCTAAATGCAATAAATTAGCGGGAAAACACCATTCTCAAAAGTGACCACAAATGTGATTATGCATGTGTTGCTTTATTATAAAGGTGCATTTTTATGGTGAAAATGATCTTCCCCAAACTTGAAACTCACACGCCGCCTATGTATGCCGGTTAGGCTCTAGACCGGTTGTAAAGCGGATTAATGTGCTTAATTTTAAGAAGTTATTTGGCCACTTTAGTTGTGATACAAACCTTATTAAAACACATAGGCCTATGGGCTAGGCTACATGAGGTGTGCGACTATGAATTGAAAAAGTCGAAAGAAAAAGTAATGCGCTATTTCTTGCCTTACTGCACACAAGCTGGGCATCATTCACAAGTGATACTATGTAATTCACAAGTGATAGGCTAATATTGTCATCAGACTATTCTTGATTTAATCTTGTCTTTATATATACTAAATAATATATGTGTGAAATTAGTTATGATTTAGAATGGACCATTATCATGCACCTGTCTCGGAACAGGGGTAGGGGAAAAAAATACATGTCATTTATGCACTTAAATAGCGAATGGAGGACGCCTTTCCCGTGGTTAAACTTCATGCCAGCCAGGTAGGCTATATTCCTGTTATAAAGCGAAGCAATGTGCTTAATATTAGGAAAGTTGAGAAATAAATATAGTAGGCCTAGCCTATAGAAAGTTGATGGGATCCTCCTCTTTTTAATAGAGGCCATCAAAACTGCATAGCCTATAGAAATGTTGCGCAACATGAGCTCATGGGCTCTCATGAAGTGTTTGATTAGATTATCGATTAAATTTGCATTGATGTCAGAGTGATTAGAGGGACAATAGAGTGCTGAGTACCAGGCAGTTAGCAAGTTTGGTAGGCTACTAATGACCATCAGCAGCATCAGAGCTTGGAGAAGCCTAGTTACAGTGACCGCAGTAAGATTTTGCATGATCTTTGAGTCATAGTAATCTCCTTTTATGCACTCTGGACATGCGTTGGTAGTACCCAACTTGCTAAAGACCATCAGGTCGCTAATGGCCTGGCACCCAGGGCTCTATTGTCCCTCTAACCACTCTGACATCAATGCAAATGCAATCAAAAATCACATCAAACACTTATCATCAAAAGAGTATCTTGCTTTTAAAACTCACCTCACTGTGATTGATCAATTTGAAGAAAGAAGTTCAACAGCAGGTTGAAACTGAGTGTAAAACATGGTCATTGTTGGTGTTGTGGCTCTCTCAGATTGCCCCCCCCCAAAAAAATATTTTGGGTGCCATTAGCTTTTTGTGCAAAATAAGCTTTTTGTGCATATGGAACATTTCTGGGATCTTTTATTTCATCTCATGAAACATGGGACCAACAATTTACATGTTGCATTTATATTTTTGTTCAGCGTACATCAAACACATGGTTTCCATGTGTTTGATGCCATTCCATTTACTCCATTCCAGCCATTATTATGAGCCGTCCTCCCCTCAGTAGTCTCCACTGGCTTCAATAGACTCTTAAGGATTTTAACCTGTCTCCTCCCCTTCATCTACACTGAAGTGAATTTAACAGGTCATATCAATAAGGGATCACAGGTTTCACCTGCATTCACCTGTGGTCAGTCTGTCATGGGGCCCCGTGTTGCTCAGTTGGTAGAGCATGGCGCTTGCAACGCCAGGGTTGTGTGTTCGTTTCCCACGGGGGGACAGTATGAAAATGTATGCACTCACTAACTGTAAGTCGCTCTGGATAAGAGCGTCTGCTAAATGACTAAAATGTAAATATAAGAGCAGGTGTTCCTAATGTTTTATGCCTAATGTTTGTAGCCCATTGTCACGCCCTGACGTAGAGTTGGCTAGTTGGTGAGTCAGGGTGTGGGAATTTATATGTGGACATTCTAGTATTCGTATTTCTATGTTTGGCCGGGTGTGATTCCCAATCAGAGGCAGCTGTCGCTCGTTGTCTCTGATTGGGGATCATACTTAAGTAGCCAGTTTTCCTGCCTGGGTTGTGGGATCTTGTTTATGTTCCATGTTAGGCTTGTATGTGTATAGCCTGAGGACTTCACGTTAAGTTGTTTCTTGTTTTTTTAAATGTTTATTGAGTTTAATAAACATGTACACTTTTCATGCTGCACCTTGGTCTGAGTGACCTCCCGAGTGGCGCAGTGGTCTAAGGCACTGCATCACAGTGCTAGCTGTGCCACTAGAGATCCTTGTTCAAATCCAGGCTCTGTCGTAGCTGGCCGTGACCGGGAGACCTATGGGGCGGCGTACAATTGTCCCAGGGTAGGGGAGGGAATGGCCGGCAGGGATGTAGCTCAGTTGGTAGAGCATGGCGTTTGCAACGCCAGGGTTGTGGGTTCGATTCCCACGGGGGGTCAGTATGAAAAAATAAATAATTATAATGTATGCACTCACTAACTGTAAGTTGCTCTAGATAAGAGTGTCTGCTAAATGACTAAAATGTCTGACGTTCGTGACACCCATGTATTTGATGCTGTCTGGCCAGAAATAGTATGACATGCCATACATTCTTATTTGGAGGGAAGTCTACCATGGATTACCAAAATAATGATGATCACACTTCCTCAATTTAAATATTATGGGGACACCTATATATTTGTCAGCCAAGCACGAGTGGCTGCTAAGAAAGTGAACTGTGTTTGCGTGTGATCAGGGGTGTATTCATTCCGTCTATTCTGTTGAAAAACGTTTCTTAAACTGAAGCAAATGTAACGAAACGGGGATAAACATACCTGAATTTGTCCAATAGAAACTCTAATTTGCAACTGTTGGACTAATGATTACACCCTAGATCCGCTAGATGCAGGTATTGAATGTGTCACTCTCTGTCACCTTATAGATTACTCAAAGTTGTCTCGACCTGTGAACCTACATTGTAAACTTTCATTCATAGGCTAGGTTGCAGCGACCTCATGATGGGTACAGGGAAATTAGAGTATCATGTAGTAGCCTAAACCTATCGATGTTACATTGAGCTGGGTGAATGGAATATGAATGACAGTCATCCAATATGCTGTAATAGAAATAAGGCTATGCCCATGCTCATAAAAAAAAAGTATCATCCTCCCTCATCTTAAACGGCACCAACCGCCACTGGCCTATAATACTGCAAAGAATAGGCCTAGAGGGTGCATTGCATCATCCCATGGGATCTGTCAAGGCTGCGCACAACAGAAATCTCACATAAATATTTTAGTTCCTACACATCACCTTCTATATTCAAACAAAATATACCTTTTATAAGTTGATAAGCAAATGGGAAGCATCGTGCTCATGCCAGTCCTCTCTAGAACACAAAATGTGTCTTGTAGGACTCTGCAATAATGAGGTGGGGTGTGTACCTTGATGCACAGCCGTTTCAGCGTGTTTTGGGAGTCGAGCAAGAGTCGACTCTTTCGACTCCAACCACAGGAGTCGACTCCAAAATTCCTGGAGTCCTTCACCCCTAGAGTGTGAAAGTTAGCTGGTCCTGCTGTTGGACGTACGTGCTGACGTTTCACCACACGGGCTACGTTTTCTAAAGTGATTGATCAACAACAACGGCACCTCTTCAAAACTAGACCAGAATCCTATTTTCTCCGCCTCGACTGAGTGGCTTCCTCAGGCACGAGCACCACCGACCGCTACGCCTAGATATAATTTTGCCCCCGCCTAGGCTACATTGAAAATAAATGATTCTGCTCTGATTCTGCTCCAATACTCGATAATGGTGGGGGCTGGAAACACACCACGCTTGGTAGGCGTTGATGTTGATTGATCCCTGTCATAACTGAAAAATAAGCAATATTTTTGTTCAAAGATATTTTCTAGCTAGAGCTTTGTCGTCAAATAATGATCATTTCGTGCTTCTAGTATGAAGTGAAGTAGCTGGCTAGCTAGCTGGCTAGCTAATCAGAAGTGTGGCTTTCAGATCACAGACATCAGAAATATATCACAAGGTCAAGGATACATATAGCTATAGTTAGTTACAACTAAATAGCGAAACAACATTTTATATTTAAATGAAACAAATGCCTGGTGCAGTGAGTTAGCTAACAAACTAGCTAGCTAGCTAGATGCTACCCCTTTCATAGACGCTAAATGCTTTAGCGCCTATTGGCGATAGTATCTTCTGACCTGGGGAGTTTTGTTAAGAGCCCTGATGCTAGTCTAAACATTAACACGCATCGCTTGCGGTACGTTATGGAAACATAAAGAACGTATCTTTCCTATCAGCTAAATAATAATAAATAAAAACAATGGTTAAATTACTACACACCTTTTAAGGTTAGGGTTAGTGTTCCCACGCGGCCATATCTCCATGTTACATTGCTTGTTTACTGAAGACAAATGGAAGGCATAGGCAGTCACCTGTGCAAATTAGATATCTAGTGTGCTCCGAACACCTGTGTGAAAGTGTAACTGGGGAGGATGTATGGTTCGTCAACTGGATGCACACACAGCTTGTGGACCTGTGCAAAACTGCTACAGTAAGTGTATAGTTTTTATTTGAAATAATCTTTCTTGCTGATGTGAAAGATAAGGGGCATATCAGCATATGTTTCGAAAACCGTTTTGAAAGCGATGATTATTGACGTTTCTAAACGTTAAAACACAGCGTTGGAATTGTAGTTCACATGGAGCCAACAGTGGGTGAATGTATTCACTGAAAACCCTACATACGGAGAAGGGTTTTCGATAGCTAGCTGCTAACGCGTGGCTTGAAAACAACAATCAAAACAAGTAATCCATAGAAGCTATAACACTAGCATACATATTTACAACTATAATGTAAACGCGACATATCACTTTACATCTAGCTAGCAAGATAGCTACATTAGCTACTGTATGTCTTGGCTACCTTTTCAGCAGGTTGGTTTTGAATCCCTTAGGTAGGCTAGCTAGCAAGCGCTCTCCACTTTGTTAACGCACATACGAGGTTCACTCTCGACTCCCGTCTTGGCCCTGGCTCTATCGCTTTCCCTTTTCGCCTGTTGGCTCTCCAAAGTTCCCTGTTTCTTTGGGTGAGATGGGGTCCAAGCTGCTGGGACAGGTTGTGTGCTACCCGTATCTGCCATATGGGCATCGATGTCCCATTCATATCCATGCAAATCTTAGTCTGAGCTGGCACCGCCTCCGGAAACTCATCATTCATGATGCGCAGCAGTAAATCTGGTGGGAAAATCCGACCCAACAGGGAGGTCGGTGGGATGGCTGGCCACACGAGGAAGGCCCAACACGCAGTGATGGCGTCGAGTAGTAGTGAGGATGCGGCGATGGAGGATATGGAGAGAAGGTTGGAGATGCAACAGCTGCGCTGGAATGTGAACAATATGGTTGATAGTTCTGATGATATGGATCGGGAGGATGAGGGTCAAGGACCTAAATGGTCTGTAATGGAAAGTAATAGGAAGATTGACCAGTAGGAAAGAAGGTCAAAGAAATGAAAGCTTATCAGTGCTACTGAGGTTTGAGAAGGTTTTGCCTGAAAAAGTACAGATAGGTTTCCTTAGTTTCAATGTCCGAGAATTTGTCTCATCCCCATTGCGGTGTTTTAAATGCCAAAGAATGGGAGATTAAGCTGCTCAGTGTAAAGGAAAGAAAAGCTGTGCCAAGTGTCGTTGGGGAACATGACTACGGTGACTGTGGGAACAATGTGAAGGTTAAGTGTTGTACAGTGCCTTCAGAAAGGATTCATATCCCTTGACTTATTCCATATTTTGTTGTGTTACAGCCTGAATTCAAAATGGAAAACATGTTTTTAAAATATTTATTGAAAATTAAATACTGAAATAGATTAGTAGATTTAGAAGATTTAGTAGATTTAAGTCAAAACTGTGACTCGGCCACTCAGGAACATTCACTGTCTTCTTGATAAGCAACTCCAGTGTGGATTTGGCCTTGTGTTTTAGGTTATTGTCCTGCTGAAATTTGCCAGTGTCTGGTAGAAAGCAGACTGAACCCGGTTTTCCTCTAGGATTTTGCCTGTGCTTAGCTCCATTCCTGAAAAACTCCCCGGTCCTTAATGATTACAAGCATACCCATAACATGATGCAGCCAAAACTATGCTTGAAAATATGTGGAGTGGTACTCAGTAATGTGCTGTATTGGATTTGCCCCAAACATAACACTTTGTATTCAGGACAAAAAGTTCATTGCTTTGCCAATGACAGTCGACCATTAGGGTCAGGTTTTGTTAGGGAAGTTACAGCACCAGTCACGATGGTTACGCAAGAGACCCATAGAGAGCAAGTCACCTTTTTTATTATTGAATCTCTGTTGTGTTGGGTCTTCCCTGGTTAGCGCTACATAACCCTCACCTTTTCATGGCCACAGAGGGTTCTCACGGGGTGGTCACGAGAGTGTCAGGGTAGGTGTCTACCTGTTTCCGTTGGTGCAACCACGGTGGAAAGTCCAGAAACTACCCCCCGGATACCTCGATTTGGTACACGTGTTTTCCAAAACGCAGGCGACCAAATTACCACCTCATCGGGCGGGGGATTGCACAATAAACCTCCAAGGAGTCATGTATATCCCCTGTTGCAGGCTGAAACGGAGGCGATGGAGACATACGTCTCTGAGTCCCTGCACCAGGGATTTATACGTCCCTCCACTTCACCCGCCTCCTCAAGTTTATTTTTTGTGAAGAAGAAAAACGGAGGTCTGCACCCTTGCATTGATTACCGAGCACTTAACAAGGGGACAATTCGTTATAGTTATCCTCTACCCCTCATTCCATCTGTAATCAAGTCATTGCACAGGGCATGCTTCTTCACCAAATTAGATCTCCGGAGTGCGTACAACCTGGTGCGTGTCCAAGAGGGGGACGAGTGGAAGACAGCATTCAGCACAACCACGGGGCATTACGAATACCTGGTGATGCAGTACGGTTTGATGAATGCTCCATCAGTCTTCCAGTCCTTTGTGAACAAGGTGTGTTGGGACATGCTTGGTTGTGGTGTGGTGGTCTACATCGATGACATTCTGGTGTATTCCGCTACACGCGCCGAGCATGTGTCCCTGGTTCGCAAAGTTCTGTGCCGACTGATGGAACATGACCTTTATGCCAAGGCAGAAAAGTGTCTGTTTTTCCAACAGTCCGTCTCCTTTCTCCTGCATTGTGGCGCCAGTAGTGTGTGCGGTGGACGTGGACATAGAGCGGGCGTTACGCACAGAGCCATCTCCACCTCAGTGCCCAGCTGGGCTGCGGTACGTGCCGTCTCTTGTCCGTGACCATCTGATATTTTGGGCACACATGTCCCCCTCCTCTGGTCACCCAGGTATCGGCCATACAGTAAGCTGCCTGACCGGGAAGTACTGGTGGCCTACCTTGGCTAAGGATGTGAGGGTGTATGTCTCCTCCTGCTCGGTGTGCGCCCAGAGTAAGGCACATAGGCACCTCCCAGCGGGTAAGTTACATCCCTTACCAGTTCCACAATGGCCATGGTCCCACTATTGACTTTCTCACTGATCTTCCCCTCTCTCAGGGTAACTCCACCATCCTGGTCGTTGTGGACCGCTTTTCTAAAACCTGCCGCCTCCTTCCTCTACCCGGCCTCCCCACGGCCCTGCAGACTGTGGAGGCCCTGTTTACTCACGTCTTCCGGCACTACGGGGTGCCAGAGGACATGGTGTCTGACCGGTGTCCCCAGTTTACATCCAGGGTCTGGAAGGCGTTTATGGAGTCTGGGGGTCTCGGTCAGCCTGACCTCTGGGTTTCACCCCGAGTCTAATGGGCAGGTGGAACGGGTGAATCAGGATGTGGGTAGGTTCCTGCGGTCCTTCTGCCAGGACCGGCCGGGGGAATGACCGGGGTTCTTGCCATGGGCCGAATATGCCCAGAACTCTATCCACCACTCCTCCACTAACCTATCGCCATTTCAATGTGTTTTAGGTTATCAGCCGGTTCTGGCACCGTGGCATCAGAGCCAGACCGAAGCTCCTGCGGTGGATGACTGGTTTTGCCGCGCGGAGGAGACGTGGAACGCTGCTCACGTCCACCTCCAGCGCGCCGTGCGTCGCCAGAAGGCCAACGTTAACCACCACCGCAGTGAGGCCCTGGTCTTTGTACCGGGTGATCTGGTCTGGCTGTCGACCCAGAGCCTGCCCTGCCGGAAGCTGAGCCCGCGATTTGTGGAGCTGTTCAAGGTCCTGAGGAGAATAAACGAGGTTACCTATAGGTTACTACTCCCTCCAGATTACTGTATTAATTCCTCGTTCCATGTGTCTCTCCTCAGGCCGGTGGTGGCTGGTCCGCTCCAGGAGTCTGAGGTGCGGGAGGTCCCTCTGCCCCCTCTGGAAATCGAGGGGGCCCCGGCGTACTCCGTCCGTTCCATCCTGGATTCAAGGCGTCGTGTGGGGGGCCTTCAGTACCTCGTGGAGTGGGAGGGGTACGGTCCGGAGGAGCGGTGCTGGGTCCCGGTGAGGGATATCCTCGATCCCTCCCTGTTGCGGGATTTCCACCGTCGCAATCCGGCTTCCCTGCTCCGCGTCCTCCTGGCCGTCCTGAAGCCGGTGTCGGCGCGCTGCTGAAGCTGTGCGTCAAAGGGGGGGGGGGGGGGGGGGGGGGGTCCTGTCACGACTTCCTCCGAAGCTGCCTCCCCTCCTTGTTCGGGCAGGCTTCGGTGTTCGTCGTCAACGGCCTTCTAGCCACTGCCGCTCCTCATCTCATCATTCCATTTGTTTTGTCTTGTTTATTACACACACCTGGCTCATATCCCCTCGTCTATACCTGTATAAGTGTTCCCTCTGCCCCCTTGTCTTTGTGTGTGATTGTTTATTGTGGATGTATTATAGCTCGGAGCTACTTTATATTTGTATCGCCGGGATATTCACCCGTGTGCCTTGTTTTCTCCAGTGCGCCGTAATTACCGCACTGGAGTGTATTACGCATTGATGCGTACCGCTGTGTTCCTGATTAAACGATATATTCTGTGATTTACCCTCCTGCGCCTGGCTCCATCCAAAATCACCCGCCACAGTGACAGGATGGTCTTCAGAGATAGATATGAGGGGTTGATGGTAGCTGAAGGATGGGATTAAAAACAAAAAATATATATATTTACAAAAAAATATATGGGGGATTGGAAATGATGCAGACAATTAATTACATTGATGGAATATATAACCTATCTGCAGTATTAAAGCTGATCTACCCTCTTACATTAAAAAAAAATAAAAAATAATAATAGCTCACGTTAGCCAAATCTCTCTCCAACGATACATCAACTGGCGGAATCTAGCCAAGTTCATTTACTTCTGTTGAAAGGGGACAAAACAAACCCTATTGTCACGATCGTCTACCAAAGAGGAGGACCAAGGCGCAGCGTTGCAGGCAAACATACTCTTTAATAGAGACACGATCAAAACAACCAAACGATACGTGACAGTTCACGGTCTAACATACACAGACTTGAAACAAGATCCCACAAACACACATGGGAAACAGACAGTTTAAATATGGCTCCCAATCAGAGACAACCAACGACAGCTGACACTCGTTGCCTCTGATTGGGAGCCACTCAGGCCAACATAGAAATACACATACTAAATAAACAAATGAAATGCACACCCTGGCTCAACATACAAGTGTCCCCAGAGCCAGGGCGTGACACCTATAAAACATTTCCATACAAACAACAGCTGTTAGATAGTAATAATAGCCACGTAGAGCTGTACTGCCTGTGGTAAGTTAGCTACTAGCTAGCAAATTTATTCACTTCAGTCTGAGAGGGGATGAAACATTAGCTAACGTTACATGTCAGTTACACTAGCTGATAGCTCAGCACTGGGAATAAACTCTAGTTTCGTTTTTTTTCTGTTAAGTTATAAAGCAGTTACCTTGCCAGCTACATCATTGATGATGATCTGTCAACTAAAGAGTAGCCAGTTTCTGCTCTGCTTGCTTTTACAACTCGGAGTAGGAGCGCAACACATGACAGCAGCTGCCTCTGTTCAACTCTCCCGTGCTGGTCCAGCCAGCCTTCCAGAAGCCTTGCCTTTCACACAGCCTGTCCGGCCTGTCCGCCCGCTCTGTTGTGTCCTTATGGTCCTAAATCCAGCAGGCTGAAAACTCCAAACAGCCTACCTGACCGCTCTGAGGCGTCCGCATGGTCCTAAAGCACACCGGTGCCACTTTTTGTATCACATTGCAATTATCCGCTTTTTGTATCACATTGCAATTATAAAACTGGGGGAGACAAAAGTGCAATTTCAGAATGTGGGGGGGACATGACCCGTCCCCCCGTCCCCAGTGAAAGTTGCACTACTGGCCATGATTGGCATTCATGTAGTGCCGCGCAATCGCACAGTCCATATTTGTAGTGAGGTTAGCTGTTTTGTGTTCAGCTATTCGTAATTTGAGTGCGCGTTTCCTCTGACCAATGTAAACAGGCCACATGGGCATTTGAGCATGTAAACAACAGCTTTAGTCTCAAAATCAATTTATTTGCTACAGTTTCACCTTAGTCTAAGGAATTGACCAGTAGGAGTATTGGGTTCTAGAGGTTTATGCCTCATATCCACCGGATGCTTCAAACTCTTTGCGTTCCGGCGGAAGTCATTCTTGTCAATGGAGCAGTCGGCAACGCTACGTTGGGGGTTCCGCACTAGGCTGCAGTGCATTGTGTTTAATATTTTCAAGTTGTGCTTTGCTTTACCGTGCAGTGGTACAAACGGAAGTACACACAGACTCCAACTAGCTAGCCTTTAGCTAGTTGAACAGCTAAGCACGTGCGTCAAGTATGGAAAATGCAGGCAAAACAAAACGCAAATGCACCTGGTGGATATCGGGCATAAGAATGATTACTATCATACCTTAGGAGTGTGTTCCTACTGCGAGGTTTGCGAAAAATAGTATCACCGTCGCCTTTAAAAATAGTTAGGTCAAGGAAATTGATAGAGGAGTGCAATGCTCTTCTGTAAATGTTAAATAGGGATTAGTATGAAAAAATCAATAATTTGGGATAGGGCTTCTGTGAGGCTATCATTACCAGAGATTAATAGGCCTCAGAGGCGGGTCAGATAGTTTCTTATAAATCTTAGGTAGGCCATAGTAAGCTGCACATACTGGGTGAGGGGTGATGAGGAAATCAGTACGGTAATCCAACCTTGGTCTAAAGCACTGTTAATATATGCATCAATTTCACACTTAATACAATCCGTAGTGTTTGCACGTAAGGGGTCATATAATTCTCTATTGTTCAGATGACTCATAATGCCCTTGTGATATTGTTCATAGCTTTGTACCACAACAGTGCCCCCCTTATCAGCAGGGCGAATTACAAGATGACCGTTGTTTGTAGACCTTTGAATGCTACAACCTCTTCTGCACTGAGATTACCTTTAGAGTATTTATGCTTACTGGCAACTTCTCTAAGGTCATTTTCAACCAGGTGGCTGTACAGTATGTGGTAATAGAAGTGCTCAGATTAGAGAATGGTAAAAAGGTAGACTTCTTTTTGAAAGGGGTAGGAATTCTCACTCCCTGATTGTTTTCAATACCAGTATTCACCTGATTTCCAAGAACAGTGTCACTGTGACTTAAGACCGAGTCAGAGGCAAATAAATACTTTAAATGCAGTTGTCTAAAAAATTATTTTTACAATGAGCACTTTTGCCGAAATAAGTACAAAGACGTCTGCAAGATCTGATACTCTTTCTTATACGGAAGAACAGGGGACAGAACATTATTCTTCCACATTCACTTTTCCAAGATCTCGTCGAGCCAGTCAAACCCAATATTAACATTGACAAATTAAACAGAGACTTGGAAGAATAGAGAAAGAAAGAGACTCACCTACAGTGGGGAAAAAAGTATTTAGTCAGCCACCAATTGTGCAAGTTCTCCCACTTAAAAAGATGAGAGAGGCCTGTCATTTTCATCATAGGTACACGTCAACTATGGCAGACAAAATGATAAAAAAAATTTTTATGAATTTATTTGCTAATTATGGTGGAAAATAAGTATTTGGTCAATAACAAAAGTTTCTCAATACTTTGTTATATACCCTTTGTTGGCAATGACACAGGTCAAACGTTTTCTGTAAGTCTTCACAAGGTTTTCACACACTGTTGCTGGTATTTTGGCCCATTCCTCCATGCAGATCTCCTCTAGAGCAGTGATGTTTTGGGGCTGTCGCTGGGCAACACAGACTTTCAACTCCCTCCAAAGATTTTCTATGGGGTTGAGATCTGGAGACTGGCTAGGCCACTCCAGGACCTTGAAATGCTTCTTACGAAGCCACTCCTTCGTTGCCTGGGCGGTGTGTTTGGGATCATTGTCATGCTGAAAGACGAAGCCACGTTTCATTTTCAATGCCCTTGCTGATGGAAGGAGGTTTTCACTCAAAATCTCACGATACATGGCCCCATTCATTCTTTCCTTTACACGGATCAGTCGTCCTGGTCCCTTTGCAGAAAAACAGCCCCAAAGCATGATGTTTACACCCCCATGCTTCACAGTAGGTATGGTGTTCTTTGGATGCAACTCAGCATTCTTTGTCCTCCAAACACGACGAGTTGAGTTTTTACCAAAAAGTTCTATTTTGGTTTAATCTGACCATATGACTTTCTCCCAATCCTCTTCTGGATCATCCAAATGCACTCTAGCAAACTTCAGACGGGCCTGGACATGGACTGGCTTAAGCAGGGGGACACGTCTGGCACTGCAGGATTTGAGTCCCTGGCGGCGTAGTGTGTTACTGATGGTAGGCTTTGTTACTTTGGTCCCAGCTCTCTGCAGGTCATTCACTAGGTCCCCCCGTGTGGTTCTGGGATTTTTGCTCACCGTTCTTGTGATCATTTTGACCCCACGGGATGAGATCTTGCGTGGAGCCCCAGATCGAGGGAGATTATCAGTGGTCTTGTATGTTTTCCATTTCCTAATAATTGCTCCCACAGTTGATTTCTTCAAACCAAGCTGCTTACCTATTGCAGATTCAGTCTTCCCAGCCTGGTGCAGGTCTACCATTTTGTTTCTGGTGTCCTTTGACAGCTCTTTGGTCTTGGCCATAGTGGAGTTTGGAGTGTGACTGTTTGAGGTTGTGGACAGGTCTCTTTTATACTGATAACAAGTTCAAACAGGTGCCATTAATACAGGTAACGAGTGGAGGACAGAGGAGCCTCTTAAAGAAGAAGTTACAGGTCTGTGAGAGCCAGAAATCTTGCTTGTTTGTAGGTGACCAAATACTTATTTTTCACCATAATTTGCAAATAAATTCATAAAAAATCCTACAATGTGATTTTCTGGAGAAAAAAATGCTCAATTTGTCTGTCATAGTTGACGTGTACCTATGATGAAAATGACAGGCCTCTCTCATCTTTTTAAGTGGGAGAACTTGCACAATTGGTGGCTGTCTAAATACTTTTTCCCCCCACTGTATTATTGAATTCTATTGCTCTATCGGAGTATGGGAGGGAGAATTAACAAGGACCCCGCTTTTGGCTTGGAGGACAGTAACTTTATGCAGAGATGGGAGAATATTTTGAACAAATGCTCTCTATATCTCATGTTGTTTGTCATTGAAAACACTAAAGCCACGTTCACATTACCCAAAATAAATCCCCTTGCGGTTGAAGTCTACATTGCGAGACGGACACTGCATACTTAGACATTTTCCAAACTTTGGTCGTCTTCATTCCAGCCAGTGTCCGTCGAAGAAGTTACCAAACCACAGAAGAAGATGAAAATACTGTATGTGGTTTACGGCGATGGCTTTATGGGATAGCTAGCAACTTACCCATTCCTATAAGTGAGTACTATTTTAATAGTAATGTTAAATAAAACACATTGGCTGGTAAGCCAATTATATTATGACTGTTGCCTCCGTTTAAGTTTATTGTGATTGTAATGACGTTTGTTTTTTATGATAATTATTAGGTGGAGTTCGCTAGCTACAGTGGTAACTTCAACCTAGCCTAGGTTTTAGTTCGCTAGGTAGCTACTCTGCAGCAAACCTAGACTTGACTTGGTATAAAGTTAGAGAAACAAGTTGAGGAAAATGTAACTAAATATCACCTGTCTTGAAAGAAACTGTCATATTTTGCAATCTTCCAAAATAAATGCGATCTCCTACATCTTGCATTACAAACACTACACTTGTCCATTAGTAGCAGGGCAAGACTCTGTGAAGATGAGGTACGGTAATGAAATATGTCACGATGTGTACAGGGCTTAAAGCAGAGACAGAGATGTGACAGAGCGCTACTACACTTGAACAGGAAATAAAAAGCAAAGTCGATACGGACATGTTTGCCATATTAACGGAGAAGATCACCACCTCGATCTCCGCCTTTCAAAAAGAACTGAAGAGGCTGGCATGGTGCCAAATCCAGGTACTGATCCAAGTTCTGCCCAACGTGGTCCCAGAGGAACCGAGACATCAAGAACTCATCTGTCAGCTGACGTCACATTGAGTAATTCTCATCCTTTTTTGGCAAACCCACCGGGCCAACGACACAACCAACCCCACTGAGGATAAGGCGGGGCACGAAGGGGAATAAATCCCCCACCCTACAACCTGAGAAGGTCTGAGAGGAAAAATAACTATCGGTCATAAACATTTCTGGGCATTCACTGAGCGACACTGAAGTGTCTGTGCTCAGTAAAGGCCTCTCCTTCACCCCTACTGATGTAGCTGATCCTTTTAAGCTAAGAGTAGACAGCTTAAAACTCATTTGACAACTACATTTAAAGCATTTATTTGCCTTGAGTCACAGTGACACTGTTCTTGGAAATCAGGTGAATACTGGTATTGAAACCAATCAGGAGTGATAATTTCTACCTCTTTCAAAAAGAAGTCTACCTTTTCACCATTCTCTAATCTGAGCCCATCTATTACCACATACAGCCGCCTAGTTGAAAATGACCTTAGAGAAGTTGCCAGTAAGCATAAATACTCTAAAGGTAACCTCAGTGCAGAAGATCTCAGTGCAAAGGTCTACAAAGGTCTACAAAACAACTGTAATCTTGTAATTCTCCCTGCTGATATGGGGGGCGCTGTTGTGGTACAAAGTTATGAACAATATCACAAGAGCGTTATGAGTCATCTGAACAATAGAGAATTCTATGACCCCTTACGTGCAAACCCTACGGTTGTATTAAGAGTGAAATTGATGCATATATTAACAGTTCTTTAGACCAAGTTTGGATTACTGAAAAGGAGAAGGATTTCCTCATCACCCCTCACCCAGTATGTGCAGCTTACTATGGCCTACCTAAGATTCACAAGAAACTATCTGACCCTCCACTGAGGCCTATAGTCTCTGGTAATGATAGCCTCATGGAACCCCTATCCCAATTTGTTGATTTTTTCATAAAAAAATTGGTTCCTTCCTTCCCAGCATTCTTGGGTGACACCACTGATGTGATAAAGATCCTTGAGAATGTCAAAGTTGAATCTAATGATATACACTACATGACCAAAAGTATGTGGACACCTGCTTGTCGAACATCTCATTCCAAAATCATGGGCATCAATATGGAGTTGGTTCCCCCTTTGCTGCTATAACAGCCTCCACTTTTCTGGGAAGGCTTTCCACTAGATGTTGGAACATTGCTGCTGAGACTTGATTCCATTCAGCCACTGGCTGAGCCGTTGTTGCTCCCAGACGTTTCCACTTCACAATAACAGCACTTACAGTTGACTGGGGCAGCTCTAGCAGGGCAGAAATTTGAAGAACTGACTTGTTGGAAAGGTGGCATCCAATGACGGTGCCACCTTCAAAGTCACTGAGCTCTTCAGTATGGGCCATTCTACTGCCAATGTTTGTCTATGGAGATTACATGGCTGTGTGCTCGATTTTATACACCTGTCAGCAACGGGAGTGGCTGAAATAGCCGAATCCACTAAATTGAAGGGGTGTCCACATACTTTTGTATATAGTCTACTTGGAATTATGGATGTCTTTATACAAACATCCTCCATGCAGGAGGCCTAGAAGCCCTTTCCCACTATCTAGATACACGCCCTGAAAGAGAGGCTATGATAGAGTAGTTCTTATCCGATGACATGGAGTATGAGCTTGCTAAACATATAATCAGTTTCATGGGATTAGTAGCCTCAAATGCAGAGAAGTTACCTATTGTCATTAAGTGACATTGAACAGAGAGATATATATCTGAATGTAGGCATACATTTAAGATATACAATATACAGCTCCCCCATTCCATGAATTAAACTATGACCTACCAGCAGCATCACCCACTTACCCCAAAGCAGCTCAACTTACCCTGTCCCTATGCTCAATTTACCCCATACCAAGGGTAAGTTGTGCCAAGAGGCCACTTTTTTTGGACTAGCTATGTTTTCAAAACTGTTATGTATACATGAATTCTGATTATTTCCAAGGAATCACAAAATCCTGAAATATATGTTGATATCTTTGTTAGAAATAATACTATATTTCCCTTGACGTAGTGAGGCTGAATGTAAAAGAAAATCTAAATTTACCTCACTCTTCCCTACATTCAAGTAACCAAAAGTAGAGGGCTGACTGTGCCCAAGAGATGGGCAATATAACTATCAATAAGACAAGTTTATTAAAATGTAGGATAAATGAGACCTTTTCTAGATATATTGGAGTGACTAACCATCATCTCTCTTCCACTTCTTCTTCCAAGTATTCAGACCCCCTGATTTTCCACATTTTCTTACGTTACAGCCTTATTCTAAAATTGATTAAATTGTTATTTTCCCTCATCAATGACAAGGCAAAAACTGTTTTTTTCATTTTTTTTTGCAAATGTATAAAATAAAAATAACCAGAAATATCAAATCAAATGTTATTTGCCACATGCGCCGAATACAACAGGTGTACACCTTACAGTCAAATGCTTACTTACAAGCCCTTAACCAACAATGCAGTTTTAAGAAAAATAAGTGTTAAGTAAAACATAGATAAGTAAAAAACAAAAATAACAGATAATTAAAGAGCAGCAGTAAAATAAAATAACAGTAGGGATGCTATAAAATTACAGGCCTCTTACATCTTTTTAAGTGGGAGAACTTGCACAATTGGTGGCTGACTAAATACTTTTTATGGAGAAAAAAAGTATTTAGTCAGCCACCAAATGTGCAAGTTCTCCCACTTAAAAAGATGAGAGAGGCCTGTAATTTTCATCATAGGTACACGTCAACTATGACAGACAAAATGAGGAAAAAAAACAAGCTTCTTGATATGCCACACCTGTCAGAAGAATGGATTATCTTGACAAAGGATAAAATGCTCACTTACAGGGATGTAAACACATTTGTGCACAACATTTGGGAGAAATAAGCTTTTTGTGCATATAGAAAAGTCCTGGGATCTTTTATTTCAGCTCATGAAACATGGGACCAGCACTTTACATGTTGCGTTTATATTTTTGTTCAGTGTATCTAGGTCAAATAGGGGAGAGGCGTTGTGCTGTGAGATGTTGCTTTATTAGTATTTTTAAAAAAAACAGGTTTGCTGTTCATTTGAGCAATATGATTGGTCTGCTGTTAGAACCAGTAAAGGCTGCTTTACCACTCTTGGATAGTGGAATGACTTTGGCTTCCCTCCAGGCCTGAGGACAAACACCTTCCTCTAGACTCTGACAGATAGGAGTGGCCATAGAGTCAGCTACCATCCTCAGTAGCTTTCTACCTAAGTTGTCAATGCCAGGAGGTTTGTCATTATTGATTGATAACAATAGGTTTCCACCTCTCCCACAATAACTTTTCAAAATTCAAACTTGCAATGCTTTTCTTTCATTATTAGTTTTTTTATGCATGAATACGATGGCTCACTGTTCATTGTTGGCATTTCATGCCTAAGTTTTCCCACTTTGCCAATGAAGTAATTATAAAAATAATTGCCAACATCAAATGGTTTTGTGATGAATAAACCATCTGATTCGATGAAAGATGCAGTTGAATTTGTCTTTCTGCCCATAATTTCATTTAAAGTACTCCACTGTTTTCCATCATTCTTTACAGTGGGGAAAAAAAGTATTTAGTCAGCCACCAATTGTGCATGTTCTCCCACTTAAAAAGATGAGAGAGGCCTGTCATTTTCATCATAGGTACACGTCAACTATGACAGACAAATTGAGCATTTTTTTCTCCAGAAAATCACATTGTAGGATTTTTAATGAATTTATTTGCAAATTATGGTGGAAAATAAGTATTTGGTCACCTACAAACAAGCAAGATTTCTGGCTCTCACAGACCTGTTGTCACGGACAGAAGAGGACCCAAGAGCGCAAGTTCAAATTCAGAGTTCTTTATTGAAGGTTTCAGGCGGGAAGAGGAGTGCCAGGGGTGTCAGGGGTTCCAGGGGTGCTTGGGGCTCTGGGGTTTTACAGGGTCCTGTGGGTACCTGTGCTCCGGGGGTCACCAAATGTCCGGGGGTGTCCAGTCCAAGTGCTTAGTGTGTGTGTTCCCCAGTGATGGAGCGGCGTATCGGGCTGAGGGTGGTGAAGCGTCTGGGCACGCTCCTCTGGTGGTCGGAGACCTGGGGGAACACACACACAACAGCAATATGAATGGCAGGCAGAAGTACAGATCAGGGCTGGGCAAATATCGTGGTGAGAGACAGAAGGCAGAATCGAGTTACCGGAGGGGCTGAAGATCGGAGAGTAGTCGAGGTCCAGAAGGCAGGTCGGGATAGACGGGGCAGTAGAACAAGGAGGCAGTCAAGAAAGGATCGGTATCACAAACAGGAGTCAGAGCGCAGACAGGCAGGTTACTGGTCCGGGTTTGAAGACGATCTGACAGGGCTTGGCTGAAAAACAGGGCTTGATATACTGGGAGAGGTTAGTGGGGAAATGCAGTTCAGCTGGCAGAGTAATTAGAACAGAGTGAGGCAAGGTGAGGATGGTGAGTGGGAAATGCAGTGCAGCTGGCCAGGTAACAAGAGCAGAGCAGGGCGGAGCCAGGTGGAGCTCGTTAGGCAGAGTAGGGAGAGAGTGAGCAGAGTGGCAGAGAATTGAATGCAATTAATGTTGCTACCAGGGAGAGAGAGTGCTCATGACAGGACCCCCCCTCCAAGGGACGGCCCCAGAAGTCCCAAGAACAACATCATGCCGGGAGGGTGGAGGGGAGCAGGCGGCGGGTCAGAACTCCTCCGAGCGGTCCGAGTGAATCTCCTCATCCTCAGAAGGAGCTGGAGGGTCACGGTCGGGAGACAGGACAGGCACTGAGACAGGAGCAGGGTCAGGCACAGGACAGGAAGCAGGGCGGGCAGGACGGCTAGGAACCCCTCTTGGACGGCCCCTACGGATTGCAGGCTGATCAGGATGTAGTCGGTGGAAGTCAGTGATAAGGGTCCGGTCCACTATCCTCCTGGCCGGGATCCAGGTCCTCTCCTCTGGACCATATCCCTCCCAGTCAACGAGGTACTGGAGACCCCTACCCCTTCGCCTAGAGCGGAGCAGCCGCCGGACGGTGAAGACAGGACCGCCATCTACGAGGCGCGGAGGAGGTGGCGCCGGAGCTGCAGGGACCAGGGGACTTTCATGGACCGGCTTGACCTTGGAGACGTGGAAGGTGGGGTGGACCCGCATGGAAGCGGGCAACTGAAGTCGGACCGCCGTTGGACTGATGACTTTCTGCACAAGAAAAGGACCAATGAAGCGAGGGGCCAGCTTTCGTGATTCAACCCGCAGCGGCAGATCCCGGGCAGACAGCCAGACCTTCTGACCAACCCGGTAAGTAGGTGCTGGGGTCCTCCGTCGGTTGGCACCGACGGCGTAGCTGGTTCCAGACTTCAGGAGCACAGTGCGAGCCTGGGCCCAAGTGCGGCGGCAGCGGCGGGCATACGCAAGAGCAGACGGACAGGTGGCATCCGCCTCCTGGCTGGCAAACAGTGGAGGTTGATACCCGTAGACACACTGAAAGGGGGAGAGCCCGGTGGAGGAACTGGTGAGTGAATTATGGGCATATTCCACCCAGAGCAGGTGTTGAGCCCAGGCCCGGGGATTTTGGGAAGCCACACACCTCAGTGCCTTCTCCAGCTCCTGGTTCATGCGTTCAGTCTGGCCGTTTGACTGCGGGTGGAATCCAGACGATAGGCTGGCGGTGGCCCCAAGGAGATGACAGAACTCCTTCCAAAAGGTTGCTGAGAATTGCGGGCCCCGGTCTGACACTATATCCTGGGGTAGGCCATGGATACGAAACACATGTTCCAGGACCACCTGGGAGGTCTCTTTAGCAGAGGGTAGTTTGGGAAGGGGCACGAAGTGGGTCATCTTACTAAAGCGGTCAACAATGGTAAGGATGACTGTGTGTCCGTCAGAGGGCGGAAGGCCCGTAACAAAGTCCAGTGAAACGTGGGACCAGGGCCTCTTGGGTATGAGTAGGGGTTGCAGCAACCCAGCAGGAGGCTGGTTGGGGGTCTTGTTTCGGTTACAAGTAGGACAAGCTCGGATGAATTCTCGGACATCCCGTCTCATCCGCCGCCACCAGAACCGCTGGCGGACCAGATGAAGGGTGCGAGTGATGCCGGGATGACAGGCCAGACGGGATTCGTGCCCCCACTGAATCACAGGTGACCTGAGATTTGCTGGAACAAACAGACGGTTGGGGGCGCTGGTGCTTGGACCTGGCTGGTCCCGAAGAGCCTCCATGACCTGCTTCTCGATCTCCCAGGTGAGGGCCGCTACGACCAAGTGGCTGGGAAGAATGGGGGCTGTCATGGCGGTGGTCTCGTCCTTCTGAAACATCCGGGAAAGAGCATCAGGTTTGATGTTGCGAGATCCCGGGCGGTAGGAGAGCGTGAAATTGAAGCGCGTAAAGAACAGAGACCACCGCTGTTGACGGGAGTTCAGCCTCCTGGCTGTTTGGATATACTCCAGGTTCTTGTGGTCTGTCCACACTACGAATGGTTCCTTTGACCCCTCTAACCAGTGCCGCCATTCTTCAAGGGCGAGCTTGACAGCCAACAGCTCGCGGTTCCCAATGTCGTAGTTGCATTCGGCAGGGGTTAGCCGACGGGAGTAGAAGGCACAGGGGTGCATCTTGCCATCCTCAGCTGCTCTTTGAGAAAGCACTGCACCCACTCCCACGTCCGAAGCATCTACCTCCACCACAAACTGCCTTGCTGCATCTGGCATCTGGAGGATGGGAGCAGAAGTGAAACATGTCTTGAGGATATTGAAGGCCTTATCAGCAGCTGATGTCCATTGGTACGGTTGTTTAGTGCTGGTTAGCGCCGTGAGGGGTGCAGCCACTGTGCTATAGTTTCTGATGAATCTCCTATAAAAGTTGGCAAAGCCCAGGAACTGTTGCAACTTTTTCCGAGACTCAGGAACTGGCCAGGAAGTGACAGCCGACACCTTCGTGAGATCCATCTGAATGCTGCCCTCGGTCACCACATACCCCAGGAATGAAACGGTTTTGGCATGGAACTCGCACTTCTCCGCCTTCACGAAAAGAGAGTTCTCCAGCAGGCGGCGCAGGACCAACTGGACGTGGTGCGTGTGTTCTGACAGAGTCTTTGAGAATATTAAAATATCGTCAAGGTACACAAATACGAACGTATTTAGCATGTCCCTGAGGATATCATTCACTAGGGCTTGAAAAACTGCTGGGGCATTGGTGAGGCCGAAGGGCATGACGAGATATTCATAGTGGCCGGTTGGTGTGTTGAACGCTGTCTTCCATTCGTCTCCCTCCCTCATCCGCACCAGATGGTAGGCATTGCGAAGGTCCAGCTTTGTGAATACAGTGGCTCCCTGCAGCAGTTCGAAGGCAGACGAAAGTAAGGGCAGTGGGTAGCGATTCTTAACCGTGATGTCGTTCAGACCCCGGTAATCTATGCATGGACGAAGAGAACCGTCCTTCTTGCCGACAAAGAAGAATCCCGCTCCTGCGGGGGAAGATGACGGTCTAATTATCCCGGCGGCAAGAGAGTCATTAATGTAGTCCTCCATGGCCTTTCTTTCCGGGGCTGACAGTGAATACAGACGACCCTTGGGAGGTGCTGTGCCAGGCAGGAGATCAATCGCGCAGTCATAGGGTCTGTGTGGGGGTAGAGATGTCGCCTTGGATTTGTTGAACACCTCTTTCAGGCTGTGGTAACAGGCCGGAACATTGGATATGTCGGGGGTAGCGCTAGATCTTTCCCGGTGAACGGGCAGGGTGGCCCCCCTTAAACAGGTCTGGTGACAACTCCTTCCCCACTCACGGACTGTTCCTGTCTCCCAGTCGATGTGGGGGTTGTGCTGACGGAGCCACGGGTATCCAAGAATGAGTGGTTGGCCAGGTGAGTGTAGGAGGTGAAACTGGATGGACTCCTGGTGGTTTCCTGACAGCAGGATTGTCACAGGGGCGGAGATATGAGTGACAGTGCCAAGATGATGCCCATCCAGGGCTCGTGCAGGAATGGGTTGTGTCAGTTGATGATGGTTCACGCCCAGTTGCTGTGCAAGCTCAGGGTCCATGATGTTTGCTTCGGCTCCGGAATCCACAAGGGCGGCCAATGTATGAGTCTTGTCAGAAAGCTGAAGGCGGAGATGAAGCAGGGTCTTTCGGATGGAGGGAGACTGAAGGCTTGTTGAGCTCACCCGGATCTCCCCTACACCTGGTGAGCTGCGGCTTTTGCCGGACAAGTGGCGACACGGTGATTTTCGCCACCACAGTAGAGGCAAAGGTTGGAGCTTAGACGGCGCCGACGCTCCTCGGGAGTCAGAGAGGCACGGCCAATCTCCATGGGCTCAGGCTGATTGAGTTGGCTATGGGACTTGACAGGCAGGGGCTGGACAGAAGCGGTATCGACCCGAGTGCGGATGGCAGGTTGACTGAGACGGCCCTTCTCCCTCCTCCGGGTCTGTATACGGCGGTCAATGCGGACGGCAAGGTCAATGGCGGCATCAAGCGTTGAGGGCGGGTCATGGGAAACAAGCTCGTCTTTGATATAGTCCGCCAGGCTATGGAGGAAGGCTTGCACCAGTGCCTCTGGGTTAAACGAGCTTTGACTGGCCAGGGTACGAAAGTCAATGGAGAAGTCTGCCACTGTCCGATTGCCCTGACGGATGGTGAGCAGAGCTTGTGACGCCTCGGCTGTTGGCGAGCCTAGGTCAAAGACCTTTAACATCTCCTCCTCAAAGGCACTGAAGGAGGCACAGGCTGGGGTTTGCCGGTCGAATTCCGCCGTTCCCCACAACCGAGCTCGACCGGTGAGATGTGTGATGACATACCCCACCTTGGCTCCCTCTGTTGAGAAAGTCCTGGGCTGTAGTGCAAACTGGATTCGGCAGCTGCTCAAGAATGGTCTTACTTGCTTCTGGTTGCCATCAAAACGTTCCGGGTTCCCAATCTTTGGTTCAGGAGCGTGGGGATCTGGTGGCAGCACTGCCGGGCCTGCAGCATTGGGACCTCCAGCGGAGGGATGAAGGAGTGTCGGTGGTACAGGAACAGAAGGACCAGGGGGGGGTGCAGGTGGAGTAGCCGGGTTTGAGAGTAGTTGCAGGGCTTGGGCTAGCTGTTGTTGCTGCAGTTGGAACTGTTGTTGCTGCTGGTTGAATAGCTGGAGAAGGGAAGCGATGTCGCCAGCCATCCGATTTATGTCTCCCTCAGAGCGTTCCAGTCGCTGTAGGGCAGTCATCTCTGGCTCTTCTTCCATCGTGGTCAGGGAGTGCGCTGGGTCCATGATGGTCAGATCGTTCTGTCACGGACAGAAGAGGACCCAAGAGCGCAAGTTCAAATTCAGAGTTCTTTATTGAAGGTTTCAGGCGGGAAGAGGAGTGCCAGGGGTGTCAGGGGTTCCAGGGGTGCTTGGGGCTCTGGGGTTTTACAGGGTCCTGTGGGTACCTGTGCTCCGGGGGTCACCAAATGTCCGGGGGTGTCCAGTCCAAGTGCTTAGTGTGTGTGTTCCCCAGTGATGGAGCGGCGTATCGGGCTGAGGGTGGTGAAGCGTCTGGGCACGCTCCTCTGGTGGTCGGAGACCTGGGGGAACACACACACAACAGCAATATGAATGGCAGGCAGAAGTACAGATCAGGGCTGGGCAAATATCGTGGTGAGAGACAGAAGGCAGAATCGAGTTACCGGAGGGGCTGAAGATCGGAGAGTAGTCGAGGTCCAGAAGGCAGGTCGGGATAGACGGGGCAGTAGAACAAGGAGGCAGTCAAGAAAGGATCGGTATCACAAACAGGAGTCAGAGCGCAGACAGGCAGGTTACTGGTCCGGGTTTGAAGACGATCTGACAGGGCTTGGCTGAAAAACAGGGCTTGATATACTGGGAGAGGTTAGTGGGGAAATGCAGTTCAGCTGGCAGAGTAATTAGAACAGAGTGAGGCAAGGTGAGGATGGTGAGTGGGAAATGCAGTGCAGCTGGCCAGGTAACAAGAGCAGAGCAGGGCGGAGCCAGGTGGAGCTCGTTAGGCAGAGTAGGGAGAGAGTGAGCAGAGTGGCAGAGAATTGAATGCAATTAATGTTGCTACCAGGGAGAGAGAGTGCTCATGACACCTGTAACTTCTTCTTTAAGAGGCTCCTCTGTCCTCCACTCGTTACCTGTATTAATGGCACCTGTTTGAACTTGTTATCAGTATAAAAGAGACCTGTCCACAACCTCAAACAGTCACACTCCAAACTCCACTATGGCCAAGACCAAAGAGCTGTCAAAGGACACCAGAAACTAAATTGTAGACCTGCACCAGGCTGGGAAGACTGAATCTGCAATAGGTAAGCAGCTTGGTTTGAAGAAATCAACTGTGGGAGCAATTATTAGGAAATGGAAGACATACAAGACCACTGATAATCTCCCTCGATCTGGGGCTCCACGCAAGATCTCACCCCGTGGGGTCAAAATGATCACAAGAACGGTGAGCAAAAATCCCAGAACCACACGGGGGGACCTAGTGAATGACCCGCAGAGAGCTGGGACCAAAGTAACAAAGCCTACCATCAGTAACACACTACGCCGCCAGGGACTCAAATCCTGTAGTGCCAGACGTGTCCCCCTGCTTAAGCCAGTACATGTCCAGGCCTGTCTGAAGTTTGCTAGAGTGCATTTGGATGATCCAGAAGAGGATTGGGAGAATGTCATATGGTCAGATGAAACCAAAATATAACTTTTTGGTAAAAACTCAACTCGTCGTGTTTGGAGGACAAAGAATGCTGAGTTGCATCCAAAGAACACCATACCTACTGTGAAGCATGGGGGTGTAAATATCATGCTTTGGGGCTGTTTTTCTGCAAAGGGAGCAGGACGACTGATCCGTGTAAAGGAAAGAATGAATGGGGCCATGTATCGTGAGATTTTGAGTGAAAACCTCCTTCCATCAGCAAGGGCATTGAAAATGAAACGTGGCTGGGTCTTTCAGCATGACAATGATCCCAAACACACCGCCCGGGCAACGAAGGAGTGGCTTCGTAAGAAGCATTTCAAGGTCCTGGAGTGGCCTAGCCAGTCTCCAGATCTCAACCCAATAGAAAATCTTTGGAGGGAGTTGAAAGTCCGTGTTGTCCAGCGACAGCCCCAAAACATCACTGCTCTAGAGGAGATCTGCATGGAGGAATGGGCCAAAATACCAGCAACAGTGTGTGAAAACCTTGTGAAGACTTACAGAAAACGTTTGACCTGTGTCATTGCCAACAAAGGGTATATAACAAAGTATTGAGAAACTTTTGTTATTGACCAAATACTTATTTTCCACCATAATTTGCAAATAAATTAATAAAAAATCCTACAATGTGATGTTCTGGATTTATTCTCATTTTGTCTGTCATAGTTGACGTGTACCTATGATGAAAATGACAGGCCTCTCTCATCTTTTTAAGTGGGAGAACTTGCACAATTGGTGGCTGACTAAATACTTTTTCCCCCCACTGTACAGGGGGTACCGGTACAGAGTCAATGTGCGGGGGCACAGGTTAGTCGAGGTAATTGAGGTAATTGAGGTAATATGTACATGTGGGTAGAGTTAAAATGACTATGCATTGATAATAAACAGAGAGTAGCAGCAAAACTAAAGCAGGAAGCAGCAGTGACTCGGTTAATAAGGAAGTGGTCAGATGACACAGATGCTAAGCTACAGGACTGTTTTGCTAGCACAGACTGGAATATGTTCCGGGATTCTTCCAATGGCATTGAGGAGTACACCACATCAGTCACTGGCTTCATCAGTAAGTGCATCGATGACGTCTTCCCCACAGTGACGGTACGTACATACCCCAACCAGAAGCCATGGATTACAGGCACACCCGCACTGAACTAAAGGGTAGAGCTGCCGCTTTCAAGGAGCGGGACTCAAACCCGGACACTTATAAGAAATCCCGCTATGCCCTCAGACGAACCATCAAACAGGCAAAGAGTCAATACAGGACTAAGATTGAATCGTACTACACCGGCTCCGATGCCACGATGACACGAGCCTACCAGACGAGCTAAATCACTTCTATGCTCGATTTGAGGCAAGCAACACTGAAGCATGCATGAGAGCATCAGCTGTTCCGGATGACTATGTGATCACGCTCTCCGTAGCGGATCTGAGTAAGACTTTTAAGCAGGTCAACATTCACAAGGCTGCAGGGCCAGACGGATTACCAGGACGTGTACTCCGAGCATGCGCTGACCAACTGGCAAGTGTCTTCACTGACATTTTCAACATGTCCCTGACTGAGTCTGTAATACCACATGTTTCAAGCAGACCACCATAGTCCCTGTGCCCAAGAACACTAAGATAACCTGCCTAAATGACAAATGACTACCGACCCGTAGCACTCACATCTGTAGCCATGAAGTGCTTTGAAAGGCTGGTCATGGCTCACTTCAACACCATTATTCCGGAAACCCTAGACCCACTCCAATTTGCATACCGCCCCAACAGATCCACAGATGACGCAATCTCTACTGCACTCCACACTGCCCTTTCCCACCTGGACAAGAGGAACAGCTACGTGAGAATGCTATTCATTGACTACAGCTCAGTGTTCAACACCATAGTGCCCTCAAATCTCATCACTAAGGACCCTGGGACTAAACACCTCCCACTGCAACTGGATCCTGGACTTCCTGACGGGCCGCCCCCAGGTGGTACGGGTAGGTAACAACACATTTGCCACGCTGATCTTCAACACGGGGTCCCTCAGGGGTGCGTGCTCAGTCCCCTCCTGTACTCCCTGTTCACCCATGAAATGCATGGCCAGGCACGACTCCAATACCATCATTAAGTTTTGCCGACGACACAATAGTGGTAGGCTTGATCACCGACAACGATGAGACAGCCTATAGGTAGGAGCCCAGAGACCTGACCGTGTGGTGCCAGGACAACAACCTCTCCCTCAACGTGATCAAGACAAAGGAGATTATTGTGTACTACAGGGAAAAGAAGAGGACTGAGCACGCCCCCATTCTCATCGACGGGCTGTAGTGGAACAGGTTGAGAGCTTCAAGTTCCTTGTTGTCCACATCACCAACAAACTATCATGGTCCAAACACACCAAGACAGTCGTGAAGAGGGCACTATTCCCCCTCAGGAGACTGAAAAGATTTGACATGGGTCCTCAGATCCTCAAAAAGTTCTACAGCTGCACCATCGAGTGCATCCTGACTGGTTGCATCACTGCCTGGTATGGCAATTGCTCGGCCTCTGACCACAAAGCACTACAGAGGGTAGTGCGTACGGTCCAGTACATCACTGGGGCCAAGCTTCCTGCCATCCAGAACCTCTATACAAGGCGGTGTCAGAGGAAGGCCCTATAAATTGTCAAAGACTCCAGCCACCCAAGTCATAGACTGTTCTCTATCCTACCGCACGTCAAGTGGTACTGGAGCGCCTAGTCTAGGTCCAAAAGGCTTCTTAAGAGCTTCTATCCCCAAGCCATAAGGCTACTGAACAGCTAATCATGGCTACCCGGACAATTTGCATGGTCCCCCACACTCCACCCCCTCTTTTACGCTGCTGCTACTCTCTGTTTATTATCTATGCATAGTCATTTTAACTCTACCCACATGTACATATTACCTCAATTACCTCGACTAACCTGTGCCCCCGCACATTGACTCTGTACCGGTACCCCCTGTACAGTGGGGAAAAAAAGTATTTAGTCAGCCACCAATTGTGCAAGTTCTCCCACTTAAAAAGATGAGAGAGGCCTGTCATTTTCATCATAGGTACACGTCAACTATGACAGACAAAATGAGAAAATATTTTCCAGAAAATCACATTGTAGGATTTTTAATGAATTTATTTGCAGATTATGGTGGAAAATAAGTATTTGGTCAATAACAAAAGTTTCTCTATACTTTGTTATATACCCTTTGTTGGCAATGACACAGGTCAAACGTTTCCTGTAAGTCTTCTCAAGGTTTTCACAAACTGTTGCTGGTATTTTGGCCCATTCCTCCATGCAGATCTCCTCTAGAGCAGTGATGTTTTGGGGCTGTCGCTGGGCAACACGGACTTTCAACTCCCTCCAAAGATTTTCTATGGGGTTGAGATCTGGAGACTGGCTAGGCCACTCCAGGACCTTGAAATGCTTCTTACGAAGCCACTCCTTCGTTGCCCGGGCGGTGTGTTTGGGATCATTGTCATGCTGAAAGACCCAGCCACGTTTCATTTTCAATGCCCTTGCTGATGGAAGGAGGTTTTCACTCAAAATCTCACGATACATGGCCCCATTCATTCTTTCCTTTACACGGATCATTCGTCCTGGTCCCTTTGCAGAAAAACAGCCCCAAAGCATGATATTTACACCCCCATGCTTCACAGTAGGTATGGTGTTCTTTGGATGCAACTCAGCATTCTTTGTCCTCCAAACACGACGAGTTGAGTTTTTACCAAAAAGTTCTATTTTGGTTTCATCTGACCATATGACATTCTCCCAATCCTCTTCTGGATCATCCAAATGCACTCTAGCAAACTTCAGACAGGCCTGGACATGTACTGGCTTAAGCAGGGGGACACGTCTGGCACTACAGGATTTGAGTCCCTGGCGGCGTAGTGTGTTACTGATGGTAGGCTTTGTTACTTTGGTCCCAGCTCTCTGCAGGTCATTCACTAGGTCCCCCGTGTGGTTTTGGGATTTTTGCTCACCGTTCTTGTGATCATTTTGACCCCACGGGGTGAGATCTTGCGTGGAGCCCCAGATCGAGGGAGATTATCAGTGGTCTTGTATGTCTTCCATTTCCTAATAATTGCTCCCACAGTTGATTTCTTCAAACCAAGCTGCGTACCTATTGCAGATTCAGTCTTCCCAGCCTGGTGCAGGTCTACAATTTAGTTTCTGGTGTCCTTTGACAGCTCTTTGGTCTTGGCCATAGTGGAGTTTGGAGTGTGACTGTTTGAGGTTGTGGACAGGTCTCTTTTATACTGATAACAAGTTCAAACAGGTGCCATTAATACAGGTAACGAGTGGAGGACAGAGGAGCCTCTTAAAGAAGAAGTTACAGGTCTGTGAGAGCCAGAAATCTTGCTTGTTTGTAGGTGACCAAATACTTATTTTCCACCATAATTTGCAAATAAATTCATAAAAAATCCTACAATGTGATTTTCTGGAGAAAAAAAATCTCAATTTGTCTGTCATAGTTGACGTGTACCTATGATGAAAATGACAGGCCTCTCTCATCTTTTTAAGTGGGAGAACTTGCACAATTGGTGGCTGACAATACTTTTTTTCCCCACTGTAAAGAATGATGGAAAACAGTGGAGTACTTTAAATGAAATTATGGGCAGAAAGACAAATTCAACTGCATCTTTCATTGAATCAGATGGCTTATTCATCACAAAACCATTTGATGTTGGCAATTATTTTTATAATTACTTAATTGGCAAAGTGGGAAAACTTAGGCATGAAATGCCAACAATGAACAGTGAGCCATCGTATTCATGCATTAAAAAACTAATAATTGTCACACCCTGGCTCTGGGACTCTATATGTTGAGCCAGGGTGTGTTTATTCTATGTATTGTATTTCTGTGTTGGCCAGAGTGGTTCCCAATCAGAGGCAACGAGTGTCAGCTGTTGCTGGTTGTCTCTGATTGGGAGCCATATTTATAGAGGCTGTTTTCCCACAATAGTTGTGGGATCTTGTTCCAGTTGGGTTGTTCCTTTTGGTCTGTACCGTAGGACTGCACGTATCGTTTGTTGTTTTGGTGATTGTTTGTATTATCACTAACGATAAATAAACATGTTCGTTCATCACGCTGCGCCTTGGTCTACTCCGTCTAACGATCGTGACAGAAGATCCCACCATACCAGGACCAAGCAGCGTGTCCAGGAGCAGGCAGCCTGGACATGGGAGGAAGCGCCGGGAAAGGAGCTGGAGAGGTTGGCGATGGCCCAGGTGGGCAAATCGTGGTCCTGGGAGGACATGCTCGGGGGCAAAGGGCCATGGGCTAAGATTAAGGCCCTGGCGAGAGAGGAGCAACGGCGTCAACAGTGTCGTCGTCGGACGGACGAGAGGCAACCCCAGAAAATTTTTAGGGGGGGGCACACGGCATGGGCGACTGGGCAGCAGGAGGCTGCCACAGGGCGATATGGGAGACGAGGAGAGAAGGCCACCGGGTTACGGGAGCCATTGGTGAGAGGAGGGAAGGAAGTTGTAGAGGCACGGCGAGAGGTACTGAGGTGTATTGCCAGTCCGGTCCGGCCCGTTCCTGATCCCCGTTTAAGGCCAGTGGTGTGTGTTCCCAGTACGGTCCGGCCTGTTCCTGTTCCTCGCACCAAGCCTACGGTTCGCGTCGCCAGCCCGGCCCGGCCTGTTCCTGTCCTTCGCACCAAGCCTACGGTGCGCGTCGCCAGCCCGGCCCGGCCTGTTCCTGCCACTCGCACCAAGCCTACGGTGCGCGTCGCCAGCCCGGCCCGGCCTGTTCCTGCTCCACGCACCAAGCCTACGGTGCGCGTCGCCAGCCCGGCCCGGCCTGTTCCTGCTCCCCGCACCAAGCCTACGGTGCGCGTCGCCAGCCCGGCCCGGCCTGTTCCTGCCACTCGCACCAAGCCTACGGTGCGCGTCGCCAGCCCGGCCCGGCCTGTTCCTGCTCCACGCACCAAGCCTACGGTGTGCGTCGCCAGCCCGGCCCGGCCTGTTCCTGTCCTTCGCACCAAGCCTATGGTGTGCGTCGCCAGCCCGGCCCGGCCTGTTCCTGCCCCTCGCACCAAGCCTACGGTGCGCGTCGCCAGCCCGGCCCGGCCTGTTCCTGCCCTTCGCACCAAGCCTACGGTGTGCGTCGCCAGCCCGGCCCGGCCTGTTCCTGCTCCTCGCACCAAGTCTACGGTGTGCGTCGCCAGCCCGGCCCGGCCTGTTCCTGCCACTCGCACCAAGCCTACGGTGTGCGTCGCCAGCCCGGTCCGGCCTGTTCCTGCTCCTCGCACCAAGCCAGGGGTGCGCATCGTCAGCCCGGTCCGGCCCGTTCCTGCTCCACGCACCAAGCCAGGGGTGCGAGTCGTCAGCCCGGTCCGGCCCGTTCCTGCTCCACGCACCAAGCCAGGGGTGCGAGTCGTCAGCCCGGTCCGGCCCGTTCCTGCTCCACGCACCAAGCCAGGGGTGCGAGTCGTCAGCCCGGTCCGGCCCGTTCCTGCTCCACGCACCAAGCCAGGGGTGCGAGTCGTCAGCCCGGTCCGGCCCGTTCCTGCTCCACGCACCAAGCCAGGGGTGCGAGTTGTCAGCCCGGTCCGGCCCGTTCCTGCTCCACGCACCAAGCCAGGGGTGCGAGTCGTCAGCCCGGTCCGGCCCGTTCCTGCTCCACGCACCAAGCCAGGGGTGCGCATCGTCAGCCCGGTCCGGCCCGTTCCTGCTCCACGCACCAAGCCAGGGGTGCGCATCGTCAGCCCGGTCCGGCCCGTTCCTGCTCCACGCACCAAGCCAGGGGTGCGCATCGTCAGCCCGGTCCGGCCCGTTCCGGCTCCACGCACCAAGCCAGGGGTGTGCGTCGTCAGTCTGGCACAACCCGTGCCTGGGTCACCGGTGCCTGGTCAGGTACCGGTCAGCTGCTCCACACCGGAGCTGAAGCTATCCGCTCCTACGATGTCCAGTTCAGCTCCAGCCAGCGGGGCCAGACCGGACCAGGGGCGCTACAGGGGGATTATTGGAGGGTGGTGGTCTAGCCCGGAGCCGGAACCGCCTCCGAGGAGGAATGCCCACCCAGCCCTCCCCTGGTTTGTTTATGTTCAGGCGCGGTCGCAGTCCGCGCCTTTAGGGGGGGGGTACTGTCACACCCTGGCTCTGGGACTCTATATGTTGAGCCAGGGTGTGTTTATTCTATGTATTGTATTTCTGTGTTGGCCAGAGTGGTTCCCAATCAGAGGCAACGAGTGTCAGCTGTTGCTGGTTGTCTCTGATTGGGAGCCATATTTATAGAGGCTGTTTTCCCACAATAGTTGTGGGATCTTGTTCCAGTTGGTTTGTTCCTTTTGGTCTATACCGTAGGACTGCACGTATCGTTTGTTGTTTTGGTGATTGTTTGTATTATCACTAACGATAAATAAACATGTTCGTTCATCACGCTGCGCCTTGGTCTACTCCGTCTAACGATCGTGACAATAATGAAAGAAAAGCATTGCAAATTTGAATTTTGAAAAGTTATTGTGGGAGAGGTGGAAACCTATTGTGATCAATCAATAATGACAAACCTCCTGGCATTGACAACTTAGGTAGAAAGCTACTGAGGATGGTAGCTGACTCTATGGCCACTCCTATCTGTCAGAGTCTAGAGGAAGGTGTTTGTCCTCAGGCCTGGAGGGAAGCCAAAGTCATTCCACTATCCAAGAGTGGTAAAGCAGCCTTTACTGGTTCTAACAGCAGACCAATCATATTGCTCAAATGAACAGCAAACCTGTTTTTTTAAAAATACTAATAAAGCAACATCTCACAGCACAACGCCTCTCCCCTATTTGACCTAGATACACTGAACAAAAATATAAACGCAACATGTAAAGTGCTGGTCCCATGTTTCATGAGCTGAAATAAAAGATCCCAGGACTTTTCCATATGCACAAAAAGCTTATTTCTCCCAAATGTTGTGCACAAATGTGTTTACATCCCTGTAAGTGAGCATTTTATCCTTTGTCAAGATAATCCATTCTTCTGACAGGTGTGGCATATCAAGAAGCTGGTTAAACAGCATGATCATTACACAGGTGCACCTTGTGCTGGGGACAATAAAAGGCCACTCTAAAATGTGCAGTTTTGTCACACAACACAATGCCATAGATGTCTCAAGTTTTGAGGGAGCCTGCAATTGGCATGCTGACCGCAGTAATGTCCACCAAATATATTTCCAGAGAATTGAAACGTAATTTCTCTACCATAAGCCACCTCCAAATTCGTTTTAGAGAATTTGGCAGTGCGTCCAACCGGCCTCACAACTGCAGACCACGTGTAACCACGCCAGCCCAGGACCTCCACATCCGGCTTCTTCATCAGGTGAAGAAGCCAGATGTGGAGGTCCTGGGCTGGCGTGGTTACACGTGCGGAGCAGTATTTCTGTCTGAAATAAAGCCCTTTTGTGGGGAAAAACTAATTCTGATTGGCTGGGCCTGGCTCCCCAGTGGGTCGGCCTGGCTCCCAAGTGCCTATGCCCTCCCAGGCCAACCCATGGCTGCTCCCCTGCCCAGTCATGTGAAATCCATAGATTAGGGCCTAATGAATTTATTTGGATTAACTGTTTTTCTTATATGAACTGTAACTCACTTGCATTTTTTGTTTATGTTTTTGTTCAGTATATTTTGTGTATATGTATAGATATGTAGGCTATGTGTGCCATTTAAAAATGTGTGTAGTTCTGTCCTTGAGCTGCTCTATTAATGTTCTGTATTATGTCATGTTTCATGTTCTCTGTGGACCCCAGGAAGAGTAGCTGCAGCTAATGGGGATCAAAATAAAATAGGAAATACCAAATATTTAAAGGTCCGATGCAGACATTTTTATCTCACTATCAAATAATTTTGGGGTAATAATTAAGTACCTTACTGTGATTTCAATCAATGGCTAAATAAAAAATCTAAATAGCTTCTTAGCAAAGAGCATTTTCTCAAGCAAGAATTTAGCTGGGACTGTCTGGGAGTGGTCTGAGTGGGGAGGGGGAAACTGAAAATGAGCTCTTAATAGCAGAGAGGTTTGGAACTCTCTTTGTTATTGGTCTATTAACTATTTTACCACCGGGTGATATAACCAGGCAGGCCAAAACTACATCCCAATAAAACAGGCAGAAATTTCAGGCAAACTTTTCGAACAGTTCTTACACTAAAAGGGCATTATCATAATTTTCCAACCTCATAGTGTGGAAATGTATATAAAACACAGGAAAATCACATTTTTGACTGCACTGTGCCTTTAAATTATTAAGACGCATCCCAAGTGTCTTAATGTCAACCAAAATTCATTTGGATCACTAAACTGAGGGACCAACCCCCTCATGGACCAAATATAACCTCAGCCTCCCCCTCGTAATGGAGGGTTGTTGTGCCATGTGTCATTTGCACTGGTTCACCTGAAGGATGTTTTGAATAAAACCCAATGTAAAGATCCCTCCACTTGATGTCCATGTTGTGTTGCTGACTCACCAGCAAGGGGAGGTATTAGCCCAGATCAAATGTTTTATCGATGAGAAAAAATGTTGGCCAAAATCTATCTCGTTCAATCTTCTCCCACTGCCGGCCACTGGGCTTCCTCTCACCACAATATTGAGTGGAAACGCCAACCGAATGCTTCACATTTATACATCCAGTGAAAAATCTGTCTCATTGTTCTATCTGTGGCTCAATACGGTTTGTCAATCCATGAGAAACTTTGGTTTCTAATATTATCAACAGCAGGTGGTGTATTGGTCATTCTTTGCTCTCAGTTCTCAAACCTTTATGATCATTAAATACTAATTGGGTGCCAAAAAAAACACTAGGTACTTTTAGTTTAAAATGTATAGTACTCTGGTAACCACCATGCCAAAGCTATGTATTGTATGTTGTTGTCAATCATGTTAATTGGAACGATTTTTGCCTTCTACAGAAAGGTTGGTGTTTTGTTTTTGGTGTTTTTTCTATGATTCCTCTATGGCCCAAACATACATTCCATACTCTGTCTCAGACATTCTGTTTCAGCCCCAGAAATTCCTTAACAGTCCCAGACATTCTGTTTCATTCTCAGACACTTTGTTTCAGTCTCAGTCACTCTAGAGTGCCAGTTTCTATTGTAGTTAGGCTGTTTCACTGTTCTTCTGTTATTTTTGGTAACACTTATGCTCATGTTTGTCTCCCAGACGACATGAGTACTTTTAGTAAACATTTTGTAGAGTACTCTGGTAACCACCCTGCCAAAGCTACAGTGTGTACATTGTTGTCAATCATGTTAATTTGTTTATAATTGTGCATAATTGCTATATGTTGCACATTATAACATTTTGTTTGGGATCGCCGACCAATCTCAAAAAATAGAAAAATAGCTAAGTAAAACTCACAAAAACTACAAGTGGAAGTCGCTTGCCGTGTCGAGGCTTGGCACATGATTCTAGACTACACAATACACAAACACACACACATCACACTATATGCTACAAGCTCCATCATCTGACCCAAGCCAAGCCGTGTCATCCTGGGGCCTAGGTGATGGGGCTGTGGTCATACAGCTCTGAGTCTGGGAAAGTAAAAGTAATTTTTACATTTACATTTACGTCATTTAGCAGACGCTCTTATCCAGAGCGACTTACAAATTGGTGCATTCACCTTATAGCCAGTGGGATAACCACTTGGTCTTGTAGCAGATGCGAGTTTCAACTGGAAGCCAGTGGAGTGTGCGGAGGAGCGGGGTGACGTGAGAGAATTTGGGAAGGTTGAACACCAGACGGGCTGCGGCTTTCTGGATGAGTTGTAGGGGTTTAATGGCACAGGCAGGGAGTGGCATAATCAGGGAAGTGGAACCATGACACGGTAGAAGAGCAGAAAGATAGCATTCAGGACAGCGTGTGCTCTCTTGTGTTCTCTTTAGTGTGATTATTAGTCATCTGATTGACATGTTTGAACATAGAATTAGGAATTTGAATAGTAATTTAATAGGATCTCTATGTGTTTGAAGCTGAAATAGCAGAAACAATATCCTGTGACAAGCAAAGAGGAGTCACAATGCTTTTGAAAAGCCAGACCAGCAGAAAGTAGGCCTGTCTTATGTAGTCATCAGCATGTATCATAAATGTGTGATGATGACAAAGTATTCAAATAGGGGCCCTGTTATCAATGTGTTGTTGGTGATCTTGCCATGCAAATTAGGTTTGAGTTACTTAGTTACTCTACTTGGTGATAAGACCACATCTTATCTTAATGATTTTACAGCATTGCAATGCATGCCTGTTTCAAATCAAAATCAAACTTTATTTATAGAACACATTTCTTACAGGGGATGCATTTCAAAGTGCTTAACAAATAAAATAATAGGTGAGAAAATTTAAAACACAATACATTCTGAAAATTGTAAAACAATAATAAAATAACAGTGGACATGAGAGACTAATGCATTAAAATAGAAAATAAATAAGATATATAGAATGGGATAAAATATATAAAACAGATAGTATGACTAAAAGCACCCTAAGTAAAAGCATGGCTAAAAGGGTGTCTTAATATATTTCTTTAAAATGTCAACGGTATCAGGGTCTGTAGATGGGGAGGGGGAACAGTATTGGGTAAGAACAATACAATCAAAATAGCATAGTGTCGTGGAAATTCTTATACAGGGACAAAGTCAATCTTAAATGAATCATTGTTTATTGTCAGCGCGCTGGAGAGGTTCCAACAAACTTAATGCACCATATTGAACTTCTGTCAGAAGCCTTAACGGGGCAGTCCCGTTAGTTATCTTATATACTGCAGACAAGTCATTTTTGCATGATTTAGCTTATTCATAATGAATTAATCATTAACGTTTGCTTCATTCATGTGACCGACCAATACTGGTTCATAACATGTGACAGACCAATAACTCACTAGGCACAAGGTCTCTCTAAGCTTGAAACCTTGAAACTGAGATCTTTCGTTCTCAAAACAAAGGTCTGGGCGTACTGCCAAATTGCAGCTACTGATAGTGAGGATTCGTTCAAGCAGTCACTTGCATGAACACATAAATTGGTTTATAGAAAAGCACAAACATAGAACATTGAAATTGGTAAATAGAAAAGCACCAACATAACATTTTCCATCACAATAGCAAAGCCTGCTTTTCCCCGTGAGTCATTTCGCTTTAGACAAGACATTGTCAATTCTACTGATATCATGAAGAACAACCAGAAAATACCAGTTCAGACCAGTTCTGCCATTACAAACACACCCATAATAACAGTATAGGGGTATTGATCAGGTGATGTCATTGTAATCAATATATCACTACTACTTGATGACATAACCATTGTCATACCACTTGAAATGGGCCTTAATATAATATTTGTCTCTTGTCCCCTCTTTTGTTTGTTCTTGTTTCAACTGTGTGCTACACCAATTATTCAAATATAGTGGAACATAATCTATCATTCATGTGAATGGACTTGGTGTCCCATGGAGCCACATATTGCAGTGAATGGGAGACTTTGTGGGTGATTCTTGAATGGGGAGCTGTTTTAGGTAACAAAAGTTGATCTTAGGGGAGTGGTTGATGCTTACTTTGTACGTGTGAAGCGGTAAGTATCAGGTGACCAGGGGTAGCGAGGGGGGGGAGCAGGTAGCTGACTAGGGGTATATATATCCTGTGTCTATAACAGTGTTGTAAACACATACAAACAGTAAACACAAACTGACTTGTTATGTGCTAGAGAATGTAGTCTGATTGGTCTCATCAAGTAAAGCTTAAAGTAAACTGAACGCTGAGGGACAAATATCTCTTCACATAATGTTGATCGTGTTAGCAAAGTTACAGAAGCTCCTGTAGTAAGTATGTAGGCTGTACAAGGTTAAGGTTTTAAATTACTGCACGGTCTGTGCTTCACTCCAGCCTGGCATGTGTTTAAATTAGGACCAGCTAGACATACCAAATACCGTACACAGAAACGTCACTAACAACAACAACAACCACCACCAGAATTTTCCTGCATGTTAAAGGCTCAATGCAGCTGTTTTTTAAAATCTCAAAATCAAATAATTTCTCTGTAATAATTAAAGATGCACTATGCAGAAATCACTCTGTCCATTTCCTGGTTGCTAAAATTCGAACTGTTCGCCTAATTTCAGTTTATGTAGCTTAGTGGTTAAGAGCGTTGTGCCAGTAACGAAAGGTCGCTGGTTCTAATCCCCGAGTCGACTAGGTGAAAAATCTGCCGATGTGCCCTTGAGCAAGGCACTTAACCCTAATTGCTCCTGTAAGTCGCTCTGGATAAGAGCGTCTGCTAAATGACTAAAATGTAAATGTAAAACAAGCAAGTATAGCGTAGAGAATCATTGTTTACATTTACATTTTAGTCATTTAGCAGACGCTCTTATCCAGAGCGACTTCACAGTTAGTGCACACATTTTTTTTTTTTTTCATACTAAAGCGCTGTGAAATATATTTTCCATAACCAAAATTATTGTATTTTCAGCTGTTTGAAGCTGGTGTTCAAAACCGAAATTAAAAGACGCAAAAACTAAACTTAAGAACGGGAAGCATAGAAATAGCGCACATAGAACAGAGCTACCACTTCTTAGACTTGCTTTCAACGAGAATGACACACATTTCTATGTGAAATTGGTACGGTCGCCCAAAAAGTTACATATTGCAGCTTTAGGTACCTTACTGTAATAGTTTTCCATTAAAGTGGTCATAGAGAAACAATAGTTTAGCAAAAAACTATTTGTCAAGCAAGAATGTCGCTAGGACTGTCTTGGAGTGGTCTGAGTGGGGAGGGGAAAGGCACCAAAGTGGTGCATTAACCACAGTGTGGTTCAATCCACCAGAGATTAAGGGCCTAATGGGAGGGAAATGTAGCCTAACCTGAAAACTAGCTGTTATTGGAAGAGAGGTTTGGAACTGGTCTGTTAACTTCTACTGCAACTCCACTCATGCAAAACCTGCTGATGAAAACATCCTGTGTTGATTGTATTTTCAACCAGCAACTATTGGGAAATAACAGCTGAAAGGATTTGATATGATACTGAATTTTGACTGCACTTGACCTTTAACAAGGTTTGCCATTACTCATGGCCTCTCTGGAAGGTTTGAAGAAAACATAATAAAAGAGAGGGGGGGGGGGGGGGGGGTGAATGTACACTACCGGTCAAAAGTTTCAGAAAACCTACTAATTCAAGGGTTTTTCTTTATTTTTTAAAACTATTTTCTACATTGTAACTACATCAAAACTATGAAATAACACATATGGAATCATGTAGTAACCAGAAAAGTGTTAAACAAATCAAAATATATTTTATATTAGAGATTTTTCAAATAGCCACCCTTTGCCTTGATGACAGCTTTGCACACTCTTAGCATTCTTTCAACCAGCTTCACCTGGAATGCTTTAACAACAGTCTTGAAAGAGTTCCCACATTTGCTGAGCATTGCTGGATGCTTTTCCTTCACTCTGCGGTCCGACTCATCCCAAACCATCTCAATTTGGTTGAGGTTGGGGGATTGTGGAGGCCAGGTCATCTGATGCAGCACTCCATCACTCTCCTTCTTGGTCAAATAGCCCTTACACAGCTTGGAGGTGTGTTGAGTCATTGTCCTGTTGAAAAACAAATGATAGTCCCACTAAGCCCAAACCAGATGGGATGGCGTATCGCTGCCGAAAGCTGTGGTAGCCATGTTGGTAAAGTGTGCCTTGAATTCAAAATAAATCACAGACAGTGTCACCAGCAAAGCACCCCCACACAATAACACCTCCTCCTCCATGCTTTATGGTGGGAAATATACATGCGGAGATCATCCGTTCACCCACACTGTGTCTCACAAAGACACAGCGGTTGGAACCAAACATCTCAAATTTGGACTCCAGACCAAAGGACCAATTTCCACCAGTCTAATGTCCATTGCTTGTGTTTCTTGGACCATGCAAGTCTCTTCTTCTTATTGGTGTCCTTTAGTAGTGGTTTCTTTGCAGCTATTCGACCATGAAGGCCTGATTCACACAGTCTCCTCTGAACAGTTGATGTTGACATGTGTCTGTTACTTGAACTCCGTGAAGCATATATTTGGGCTGCAGGCTGGTAAATCTAATGAACTTATCCTCTGCGTCAGAGGTAACTCTGGGTCTTCCATTCCTGTGGCGGTCCTCGTGAGAGCCAATTTCATCATAGCGCTTGATGGTTTATGCGACTGCACTTGAATAAACTTTCAACGTTTTTGAAATGTTCCGTATTGACTGACCTTCATGTCTTAAAGTAATGATGGACTGTCATTTGTCTTTGCTTATTTGAGCTGTTCTTGCCATAATATGGACTTGGTCTTTTACCAAATAGGGCTATCTTCTGTATACCACCCTTACCTTGTCACAACACAACTGATTGGCTCAAACGCAAGAAGGAAAGAAATTCCACAAATTGTGATGAGTGTGATGAAAGGAGTCAGGCGCAGGAGGGTAATCACCGAATACAAAGTTTATTCCTTCGTTGACACACAAATGCGCTCAAATAGCGATCAACAAAACAGGCACAGGGAATAATCTACCCTGGTAACAAAATGTACAAGTAGCTCCACCGAGCTATACTACTCTAACAACTAACAATGACCCACAAGGATAAGGGGGCAGAGGGAACACTTATACACAGACTAATGAGGGGATTAGAACCAGGTGTGTGTGATTGACAAGACAAGACAAATGTGATGATGATTGGGGCGGCAGTGGTTAGTAAGCCAGTGACGACGAACGCCGAAGCCTGCCCGAACAAGGAGGGGAGGCAGCCTTGGCCGACCCCGGCCTTGGGGACGGCCAGGAGGACGCGGAGCAGGGCGAGCCGGATGGCGACGGTGGAAATCCCGCAATAGGGAGGGATCGACGATATCCCTCACCGGGACCCAGCACCGTTCCTCCGGACCGTACCCCTCCCACTCCACGAGGTACTGAAGGCCCCCCCAACCGACGCCTCGAATCTAGGATGGTGCAGACAGAGTACGCCGGGGCCCCCTCGATGTCCAGAGGAGGTGGAGGAACCTCCCGCACCTCAGACTCCTGGAGCGGACCAACCACCACCGGCCTGAGGAGAGACACATGAAACGAGGGGTTAATACGGTAATCAGGGGGAAGTAATAACCTATACGTGACCTCGTTGATTCTCCTCAGGACTTTGAACGGCCCCACAAACCGCGGGCTCAGCTTCCGGCAGGGCAGGCGGAGGGGCAGATTCCAGGTCGAGAGCCAGACCTGATCCCCCGGTACGAAGACCGGGGCCTCAGTGCGGTGACGGTCAGCGTTGGCCTTCTGACGATGCACGGCGCACTGGAGGTGAACGTGGGCAGCACCGAAACCAGTCATCAACCGCAGGAGCCTCGGTCTGGCTCTGGTGCCACGGTGCCAGAACCGGTTGGTAACCTAAAACACATTGGTACTCCGAGCATGTGCTGACCAACTGGTAAGTGTCTTCACCGACATTTTCAACATGTCCCTGACTGAATCTGTAATACCAACATGTTTCAAGCAGACCACCATAGTCCCCGTGCCCAAGGGCACTAAGATAACCTGCCTAAATGACTACCGACCAGTAGTACTGACGTCTGTAGCCATGAAGTGCTTTGAAAGGCTGGTCATGGCTCACATCAACACCATTATCCCAGAAACCCTAGAACCACTCCAATTTGCATAAAGCCCCAACAGATCCACAGATGATGCAATCTCTATTGCACTCCACACTGCCCTTTCCCACCTGGACAAGACGAACACCTACAGTGAGGGAAAAAAGTATTTGATCCCCTGCTGATTTTGTACGTTTGCCCACTGACAAAGACATGATCAGTCTATAATTTTAATGGTAGGATTATTTGAACAGTGAGAGACAGAATAAAAACAGAAAAATCCAGAAAAACGCATGTCAAAAATGTTATAAATTGATTTGCATTTTAATGAGGGAAATAAATATTTGACCCCTCTGCAAAACATGACTTAGTACTTGGTGGCAAAACCCTTGTTGGCAATCACAGAGGTCAGACGTTTCTTGTAGTTGGCCACCAGGTGTGCACACATCTCAGGAGGGATTTTGTTCCACTCCTCTTTGCAGATCTTCTCCAAGTCATTAAGGTTTTGAGGCTGACGTTTGGCAACTCAAACCTTCAGCTCCCTCCACAGATTTTCTATGGGATTAAGGTCTGGAGACTGCCTAGGCCACTCCAGGACCATAATGTGCTTCTTCTTGAGCCACTCCTTTGTTGCCTTGGCCGTGTGTTTTGGGTCATTGTCATGCTGGAATACCCATCCACGACCCATTTTCAATGCCCTGGCTGAGGGAAGGAGGTTCTCACCCAAGATTTGACGGTACATGGCCCTGTCCATCGTCCCTTTGATGCGGTGAAGTTGTCCTGTCCCCTTAGCAGAAAAACACCCCCAAAGCATAATGTTTCCACCTCCATGTTTGCCGGTGGGGATGGTGTTCTTGAGGTCATAGGCAGCATTCCTTCTCCTCCAAACACGGCGAGTTGAGTTGATGCCAAAGAGCTCGATTTTGGTCTCATCTGACCACAACACTTTCACCTAGTTCTCCTCTGAATCATTCAGATGTTCATTGGCAAAGTTCAGACAGCCCTGTACATGTGCTTTCTTGAGCAGGGGGACCTTGCGGGTGCTGCAGGATTTCAGTCCTTCATGGCATAGTGTGTTACCAATTGTTTTCTTGGTGACTATGGTCCCAGCTGCCTTGAGATCATTGACAAGATCATCCTGTGTAGTTCTGGGCTGATTCCTCACCGTTCTCATGATCATTGCAACTCCACGAGGTGAGATCTTGCATGGAGCCCCAGGCCGAGGGAGATTGACAGTCTTTTGTGTTTCTTCCATTTGCGAATAATCACACCAACTGTTGTCACCTTCTCACCAAGCTGCTTGGCGATGGTCTTGTAGCCCATTCCAGCCTTGTGTAGGTCTACAATCTTGTCCCTGACATCCTTGGAGAGCTCTTTGGTCTTGGCCATGGTGGATAGTTTGGAATCTGATTGATTGATTGCTTCTGTGGACAGGTGTCTTTCATACAGGTAACAAGCTGAGATTAGGAGCACTCCCTTTAAGAGTGTGCTCCTAATCTCAGCTCGTTACCTGTATAAAAGACACCTGGGAGCCAGAAATCTTTCTGATTGAGAGGGGGTCAAATACTTATTTCCCTCATTAAAATGCAAATCAATTTATAAAATTTTTGACATGTGTTTTTCTGGATTTTTTTGTTGTTATTCTGTCTCTCACTGTTCAAATAAACCTTAATATAGACTGATAATTTCTTTGTCAGTGGGCAAACGTACAAAATCAGCAGAGGATCAAATACTTTTTTCCCTCACTGTACGTGAGAATGCTATTCATTGACTACAGCTCAGCGTTCAACACCATAGTGCCCTCAAAGCTCATCACTAAGCTAAGGATCCTGGGACTAAACACCTCCCTCTGGAACTGTATCCTGGACTTCCTGACGGGCCGCCCCCAGGTGGTAAGGGTAGGTAACAACACATCTGCCACGCTGATCCTCAACACAGGGGCCCCTCAGGGGTGCGTGCTCAGTCCCCTCCTGTACTCCCTGTTCACCCATGACTGCATGGCCAGGCACGACTCCAACACCATCATTAAGTTTGCCAACGACACAACAGTGGTAGGCCTGATCACCGACAATGATGAGACAGCCTATAGGGAGGAGGTCAGAGACCTGGCCGTGTGGTGCCAGGATAACAACCTCTCCCTCAACGTGACCAAGACAAAGGAGATGATTGTGGACTACAGGAAAAGAAAGAGGACTGAGCACGCCCCCATTCTCATCGACGGGGCTGTAGTGGAACAAGTTGAGAGCTTCAAGTTCCTTGGTGTCCACATCACCAACGAACTATCATGGTCCAAACACACCAAGACAGTCGTGAAGAGGGCAGGACAAAGCCTATTCCCCCTCAGGAGACTGAAAAGATTTGGCATGTTCTACAGTTCTACAGCTGCACCATCGAGAGCATCCTGACTGGTTGCATCACTGCCTGGTAGGGCAACTGCTCGGCCTCCGACCGCAAGGCACTACAGAGGGTAGTGCGTACGGCCCAGTACTTCACTGGGGCCAAGCTTCCTGCCATCCAGGACCTCTATACCAGGCGGTGTCAGAGGAAGGCCCTCAAAATTGTCAAGGATTCCAGCTACCCTAGTCATAGACTGTTCTCTCTGCTACCGCACAGCAAGCAGTACCGGAGCGCCAAGTCTAGGTCCAAAAGGCTTCTCAACAGCTTCTACCCCCAAGCCATAAGACTCCTGAAAAGCTAATCATGGCTACCCGGACTATTTGCACCCCCACCCCATCTTTTTACACTGCTGCTACTATGTTAATTATTTATGCATAGTCACTTTAACTCTACCCACATGTACATATTACCTCAACTACCTCAACTAGCCGGTGCCCCCACACATTGACTCTGCACCGGTACCCCACTGTATATAGCCTCCCTACTGTTATTTAATTTTACTTCTGCTCTTTTTTTCTCAACACTTTTTTGTTGTTGCTGTTTTATTAAGAAATAAATGCATTGTTGGTAAAGGGCTGTAAGTAAGCATTTCACGGTAATGTCTACACCTGTTGTATTCGGCGCATGTGGCAAATAACATTTGATTTGATTTGATTTGAGGTTAGTAGAGGAGTGGCGGAGAGAGCTCTGGGCATATTCTGCCCATGGCAAGAACACCGACCACTCCCCCGGCCGGTCCTGGCAGTAGGATTGCAGGAACCTACCCACATCCTGATTTACCCGTTCCACCTGTCCATTTGACTCGGGGTGGAACCCAGAGGTCAGGCTGACCGAGACCCCCAGACGTTCCATGAACGCCTTCCAAACCTTGGACGTGAACTGGGGACCTCGGTCGGACACTATATCCTCTGGCACCCCGTAGTGCCGGAAGACGTGAGTAAACAGGGCCTCCGCAGTCTGCCGGGCCGTGGGGAGACCGGGCAGAGGAAGGAGGCGGCAGGACTTGGAGAAGCAGTCCACAACGACCAGGATGGTGGTGTTACCTTGGGAGAGGGGAAGATCAGTCAAAAAATCAATACTAAGGTCAAATCAAATCAAATCAAATCAAATCAAATTTTATTGGTCACATGCGCCGAATACAACAGGTGCAGACATTACAGTGAAATGCTTACTTACAGCCCTTAACCAACAGTGCATTTATTTTAAACAAAAAAAGTAAGAATAAAACAACAACAAAAAAAGTGTTGAGAAAAAAGAGCAGAAGTAAAATAAAGTGACAGTAGGGAGGCTATATATACAGGGGGGTACCGTTGCAGAGTCAATGTGCGGGGGCACCGGCTAGTTGAGGTAGTTGAGGTAATATGTACATGTGGGTAGAGTTAAAGTGACTATACATAAATACTTAACAGAGTAGCAGCATCGTAAAAAGGATGGGGTGGGGGGGCAGTGCAAATAGTCCGGGTAGCCATGATTAGCTGTTCAGGAGTCTAATGGCTTGGGGGTGGAAGCTGTTGAGAAGTCTTTTGGACCTAGACTTGGCACTCCGGTACCGCTTGCCGTGCGGTAGCAGAGAGAACAGTCTATGACTAGGGTGGCTGGAGTCTTTGACAATTTTGAGGGCCTTCCTCTGACACCGCCTGGTATAGAGGTCCTGGATGGCAGGAAGCTTTGCCCCAGTGATGTACTGGGCCGTACGCACTACCCTCTGTAGTGCCTTGCGGTCGGAGGCCAAGCAGTTGCCATACCAGGCGGTGATGCAACCAGTCAGGATGCTCTCGATGGTGCAGCTGTAGAATTTTTTGAGGATCTGATGACCCATGCCAAATCTTTTTAGTCTCCTGAGGGGGAATAGGCTTTGTCGTGCCCTCTTCACGACTGTCTTGGTGTGTTTGGACCATGATAGTTCGTTGGTGATGTGGACACCAAGGAACTTGAAGCTCTCAACCTGTTCCACTACAGCCCCGTCGATGAGAATGGGGGCGTGCTCAGTCCTCTTTTTTTTCCTGTAGTCCACAATCATCTCCTTTGTCTTGGTCACGTTGAGGGAGAGGTTGTTGTCCTGGCACCACACGGCCAGATCTCTGACCTCCTCCCTATAGGCTGTCTCATCGTTGTCGGAGATCAGGCCTACCACTGTTGTGTCGTCGGCAAACTTAATGATGGTGTTGGAGTCGTGCCTGGCCATGCAGTCATGGGTGAACAGAGAGTACAGGAGGGGACTGAGCACGCACCCCTGAGGGGCCCCCGTGTTGAGGATCAGTGTGGCAGATGTGTTGTTACCTACCCTTACCACCTGGGGGCGGCCCGTCAGGAAGTCCAGGATCCAGTTGCAGAGGGAGGTGTTTAGTCCCAGGATCCTTAGCTTAGTGATGAGCTTAGAGGGCACTATGGTGTTGAATGCTGAGCTGTAGTCAATGAATAGCATTCTCACGTAGGTGTTCCTCTTGTCCAGGTGGGAAAGGGCAGTGTGGAGTGCGATAGAGATTGCATCATCTGTGGATCTGTTGGGGCGGTATGCAAATTGGAGTGGGTCTAGGGTTTCTGGGATTATGCTGTTGATGTGAGCCATGACCAGTCTTTCAAAGCACTTCATGGCTACAGACGTCAGTGCTACGGGTCGGTAGTCATTTAGGCAGGTTATCTTAGAGTTCTTGGGCACGGGGACTATGGTGGTCTGCTTGAAACATGTTGGTATTACAGACTCAGTCAGGGACATGTTGAAAATGTCAGTGAAGACACTTGCCAGTTGGTCAGCACATGCTCGGAGTACACGTCCTGGTAATCCGTCTGGCCCTGCGGCCTTGTGAATGTTGACCTGCTTAAAAGTCTTACTCACATCGGCTACGGAGAGCGTGATCACATAGTCATCCGGAACAGCTGGTGCTCTCATGCATGCTTCAGTGTTGCTTGCCTCGAAGCGAGCATAGAAGTGGTTTAGCTCGTCTGGTAGGCTTGTGTCACTGGGCAGCTCGCGGCTGTGCTTCCCTTTGTAGTCTGTAATAGTTTTCAAGCCCTGCCACATCCGACGAGCGTCAGAGCCAGTGTAGTATGATTCAATCTTAGACCTGTATTGACTCTTTGCCTGTTTGATGGTTCGTCGGAGGTCATAGCGGGATTTCTTATAAGCGTCCGGGTTAGAGTCCCGTTCCTTGAAAGCGGCAGCTCTACCCTTTAGCTCAGTGCGGATGTTTCCTGTAATCCATGGCTTCTGGTTGGGGTATGTACGTACGGTCACTGTGGGGACGACATCATCGATGCACTTATTGATGAAGCCAGTGACTGATGTGGTGTACTCCTCAATGCTGTCTGAAGAATCCCGGAACATGTTCCAGTCTGTGCTAGCAAAACAGTCCTGTAGCTTAGCATCTGCGTCATCTGACCACTTTTTTATTAACCGAATCACTGGTGCTTCCTGCTTCAGTTTTTGCTTATAAGCAGGAATCAGGAGGATAGAGTTATGGTCAGATTTGCCAAATGGAGGGTGAGGGAGAGCTTTGTATGCGTCTCTGTGTGTGGAGTAAAGGTGGTCTAGAGTTTTTTCCCCTCTGGTTGCACATTTAACATGCTGGTAGAAATTAGGTAGAACGGATTTAAGTTTCCCTGCATTAAAGTCCCCGGCCACTAGGAGCGCTGCATCTGGATGAGCGTTTTCCTGTTGATTAATGGCCTTGTACAACTCATTCAGTGCAATCTTAATGCCAGCATTGGTTTGTGGTGGTATATAGACAGCTATGAAAAATATAGATGAAAACTCTCTTGGTAAATAGTGTGGTCTACAGCTTATCATAAGATACTCTACCTCAGGCGAGCAAAACCTCGAGACTTCCTTAGTATTTGATTTTGTGCACCAGCTGTTGTTTACAAATATACACAGACCGCCACCCCTTGTCTTACCAGAGTCAGCCGTTCTGTCCTGCCGATGTAGCGTATAGCCTGCTTGCTGAATGTTATCATTGTTGTCGTTCAGCCACGACTCCGTGAAACATAAGATATTACAGTTTTTAATGTCCCGTTGGTAGGATAACCGTAATCTTAAATCGTCCATTTTATTCTCAAAAGATTGAACGTTGGCTAATAGGATTGATGGAAGAGGCAGTTTACTCGCTCGCCGTCGGATCCTTACAAGGCATCCGGATCTGCGTCCGCGATATCTCCGTCTCTTCCTCACGCGAATGACGGGGATTTGGGCCTTGTCGGGTGTCTGTATGATATCCTTCGCGGCCGCCTCGTTGAAGAAAAAATCTTTGTCGAATGCGAGGTGAGTAATCTCTGTCCTGATATCCAGAAGCTCTTTTTGGTTATAAGAGACGATGGCAGAAACATTATGTACAAAATAAATTACAAATAATGCGGAAAAACACACATAATAGTACAATTGGTTAGAGGGCTGTAAAACGGCAGCCATCTTCTCCGGCGCTGTGAGACCATGGTCGTTGTGGAACTGGTAAAGGTTGTAGCTTACCCGCTGGGAGGTGCCTAGGTGCCTTACTCTGGGCGCACACTGAGCAGGAGGAGACGTACACCTTCACGTCCTTAGCCAAGGTTGGCCACCAGTACTTTCCGATCAAGCAGCGCACTGTACGACCGATACCTGGGTGACCAGAGGAGGGTGATGTGTGTGCCCAGAAGATCAGACGATCACGGATAAGAGCAGGCACGTACCGCTGCCCAGCTGGACACTGCGGTGGAGATGGATCTGTGCGTAATGCCTGCTCTATATCCGTGTCCATCGCCCATACTACCGGCGCCACCATGCAGGAGTCCGGGAGTATGGGGGTGTTGTCTCTGGGCCTCTCCTCTGTGTCATACAGCCAGGACAGTGCATCTGCCTTCACGTTCTTCGTACCCGGAATGTATGACAGTGTAAAATCAAACCGGGTGAAGGATAGGGCCCACCTGGGGTGAACAGACTCTGCAGTCTACTGAAGGCCAGGTCAGCCTCAGCAGACCAGCAGAGCCGGGACGGCCCACCTCTCAACAGGGATGTAATGGGAGCTGCAACCTTGCCAAAGCCCCGGATAAACCTCCGATAGTAGTTGGCAATGCCAAGGAAGCGCTGCTCCTCCTTAACCATGGTTGGAGTCGGCCAATTACTCACGGCTGAAATGCGATCTCCCTCCATCTCCACACCTGAGGTGGTAATGTGGTATCCGAGGAAGGAGACGGACTGCTGGAAAAACATACACTTCTCTGCCTTGGCATAAAGGTCATTTTCCAACAGTCGGGCCAGCACTTTGCGAACCAGGGACACATGCTCGGCGCGAGTAGCGGAATACACCAGGATGTCATCGATGTAGACCACCACACCGCAACCAAGCATGTCCTGAAACACCTCGTTCACAAAGGACTGGAAGACGGATGGAGCATTCATCAAACCGTAGGGCATCACCAGGTATTCATAATGCCCCGTGGTTGTGCTGAATGCTGTCTTCCACTCATCCCCTTCCCGAACACGCACCAGGTTGTATGCACTCCTGAGATCTAGCTTAGTGAAGAAGCGCACCCCATGCATTGACTCAATCACTGAAGAAATGAGGGGGAGAGGATAACTAAATCTAATCGTCTCCTTGTTCAGTGATCGATAATCAATGCACGGGCGCAGACCGCAGTCTTTCTTCTTCACAAAGAAGAAACTCGAGGAGGCGGGTGAAGTGGAGGGACGTATATACCCCTGGCCCAGGGACTCGGAGACGTATGTTTCCATAGCCTCCGTTTCAGCCTGTGACAGGGGATACACATGACAGCGTCTACCCGAAGGTTTATCGCACAATCTATAAACACCATGGGACCACGCAGTTATCAAATCAATCCCAGAACAACAGCAAAGGACCTTGTGAAGATGCTGGAGGAAACAGGTACAAAAGTATCTATATCCACAGCAAAAGTCCTATATCAACATAACCTGAAAGGCCGCTCAGCAAGGAAGAAGCCACTGCTCCAAAACCGCCATAAAAAAGCCAGACTACGGTTTGCAACTCACATGGGGACAAAGATTGTACATTTTGGAGAAATGTCCTCTGGTCTGATGAAGCAAAAATAGAACTGTTTGGCCATAATGACCATCGTTATGTTTGGAGGAAAAAGGGGATGGCTTGCAAGCCGAAGAACACCATCCCAACCGTGAAGCTCGGGGGTGGAAGCATCATGCTGTGGGTGTGCTTTGCTGCAGGAGGGACTGGTGCACTTCACAAAATAGATGGCATCATGACGAAGGAAAATGTGGATATATTGAAGCAACATCTCAAGACAGTCAGGAAGTTAAAGCTTGGTTGCAAATGGACAATGACCCCAAGCATACTTCCAAAGTTGTGGCAAAGTGGCTTAAGGACAAGAAAGTCAAGGTATTGGAGTGGCCATCACAAAGCCCTGACCACAATCCTATAGAAAAAGTGTGCACGAGCAAGGAGGCCTACAAACCTGACTCAGTTACAACAGCTCTGTCAGGAGGAATGGGCCAAAATTCACCCAACTTATTGTGGGAAGCTTATGGAAGGCTACCTGAAATGTTTGACCCAAGTTAAATTTAAAGCCAACACTACCAAATACTGATTGAGTGTAAGCTTCTGACCCACTGGGAATGCAATGAAAGAAATAAAGCTCTATTATGACATTTCACATTCTTAAAATAAAGTGGTGATAATAACTGACCTAAGACAGGGAATCTTTACTAGGATGAAATGTCAGGAATTGTGAAAAACTGGGTTTAAATGCATTTGGCTAAGGTGTATGTAAACTTCCGACTCCTACTGTAGGTCAGTTATCATTTCTACACACTGAATGTCAAAACCAGAAAGGGATGCACCAATGCGGATATTGCGGGCAGTGACTGATATCCTATTTTCCTTTCCAATATGGCCATTCTAGTACAGATAACTGCAACCATAAGGTGTGAAATGAAGATCTTTTTTGAAAATTTGCATCAAAGTAACTGAAAAGCATTCAAAATGATTTGGAAAGTTCAGGTAGGGAATGTGTAGAATTTTTTTTAAATAAATCTGCATTGCTTTCAATTGCAGTTGTGTCACGGTCCTTTCTAACGACACCTGCATGGCCTGGGAGCTTCAGAGAAAGAAACAATACATGTTTATGTTCCTGAGAGTCATAGCCTTCATTGATGAGTCATAATAGCTGCTAGACAGTGCCAACATTCAAAAGTTAGCTACATCTGTAGGAAATGTAGTTTCCCCATGAAGTTGATTAGTACCACAAAGTAGCCACACAAATCAATTTTAAAAGGTTTATTTTGCTCATATGTACAAAACTTTACAGAACAGGTGTAAAAGCAGAAAACTACGAATGTACACAGATCTTACACCTGTAACATTCACGCGACTCAAAATGCATACACACATAAAATAGAGTATAAAACAAAATGGGTAGAATTTCATAAATTCCCTAACAGTGTTTGTTTAAAACCCAAGCAACAGGTTCTCACGCAGCTTTCACAGATTTAGTTAAGGCAGCACTGTAGTCATCATGGCCCGTTCAGAACGTTTATCAAACGTTTCTAAAACTCTGGTCTAGTGTACTAGAACCTCCAGGTTCTAGAACACTAGACCAGTGGGTAGCTGGCTGCCGTGGCGATGCCACAGTGGTTCTTCTTGTCTTTGGCAATGTAGATGTAGCCTTTGTCTCCCCACTTCTCGCTCCAGCTGAGGAAAAAAACAAATAGGTTAGTCCCACAGTTCAAGTTATTTGGAAATTATACAATGAGATGTACAGTTACTTTAGAGAAATTAATGACTTAGACCATATTATCAGGACAACACCAACACTGTATTCAAATAAAGGCAATGGTATTGTAGAGAGGCATATTCCCTGATGAGGAAATTAACCATTCCCGTGGTGGTGATGTGTAACAAACAAAAACAAATCCTAGGAAGATACTCTGTACTGTACCTGTTCTTGACAATCCAGAATTTCTTGCCATCCACATCCTCTCCTTCGAAACCGTATCCCACCACCAGAACTCCATGGTCCAGCTGCTCACTGCTGCACTCCTTCTCATTGTAGATCCCTATAGAGAGGACAGGTACATTAGTGGACTAAGATGCTAGGTTTACCGCAGAGTATGTAAAACCACCGGATCTCAAAGCTAAAGTTAGTTATGTAGCTAGTTAGCTTGCAGAAATTGGTAACAAACAATTTACGTGAAAGACAGCAGTTCTGAAAGACAATACCATTTGTAAATCTTAGCTAGTGTGAAAAGGACAGACCAGTACAGCTCACTGCTACTAAAAAATATGAGGTAGGGAATAAAGTTAATGTTAAGTTCCACCGCTAATTGCTACTCACCAGACTGGTAGAACTGGAAGGATTCGTGGCTGGCATCGATGGCGACAGAGACGGGGCCGACAGTCGCCACAGCCTTCATCAGAGCATGCTCCTTGCCACTGGGGATGTCCACAAAGCCAGTGTCATTGGCAGCACTGAATTCTGGTTGGTAGTGGCAAAGATCATCATCCTGAGTAACCAGAAAAGGCCAGTGGCCATGATTAGTAAAAAATAACATATTCAAATTATTCAAGCAATTCAGTCATTCTTGGAGACATAAATCCCACAGCAATGGGGATTCTGTTAGTCATTGTCATGCCAAAATTACAACCACAGGAGTTGGTTATACAGCTAAAACTGTACAATCTGGGACCAGGCTAAAAGAACAGGGCCTTACTTTGAATACATTAATTTTGATATGCTATTATATTTGAATTCAGACTAATAGAACACAGGGCCTTACCTTGGCCACATAGGGGTAAGACTTCTCTGTGTCCAGGCCGGTGTTGTCCTTTACATACTGGAACGCCTGGTCCATGAGACCTCCATTACAGCCCTCGTTGCCCTGGGGTCTGGAGCAATCCACCAGGTTCTGTTCACTCAGAGACACCAGCATGCCAGTCTTCCTGAAATGCTGGCCCTCTAAGGCACCGGTGGAACTGAACGACCAGCAAGACCCACATGAGCCCTGAGGGGGAAAGATGGTTAAACATCTTAGTATTTCATGTCAGAGAACTCACTGACATGTGCATATTATGCCAGTGTATGCAAGTAATAAATATGTATTAGTATTAACTAAATAATAAACCATCTGTATACACAATTTGCCACCTTATCCTCTGTAGACTAAATTACAGTCATGGGTAACCAGCACACAAACAAACCAGACAGTTCCCTAGAAGTAAAACCTCTGAAAAGTCCACATTTATTTAGTGACACAGCAGTTTATGATTCAGGACTCACCTGGTCCTTGACGGGAGTGACATAGCCCTTCTCTCGCCAATCCACAGCTTTAGGGACCTGCAGGTAGTTGGGTTCCATAAACAGAGAGCCTTTGTACTTCCTCTCAGTCGTCTGCTTGTAGCCGTTCATCAGCTGCCTGAACTCTTCGTTGGTCTAGGGAGGAAGAAATCAGATAAACATGTTGAAATGTAATGTCTACCTGGCCAGAGGTGTTTCGCAAGTTAGTATCTGAATGGAACATTGTTTTTTTTTTTTATGTCTTAGGACGGTAAAAAATAAAATAAACAAAGTTACGCACTGAACCAGAAAGATGAGTCTTAAAAAAAAATTAGGAGTCAATTTCCATTCCCTTCTCAGGATCATTATCATCTTCCTTAAGAACCTGATAGTGGAATAACCCTAACCAGTGAGTGAATACATTCCTGCTTTAGTTGTCAATGCCTGTGAAATATTTCATACTGTAAGTGCTGTAGCCAATGTATGTCATGACAAAAAGATTCAGCTACAGCATGGGACAAGACTGCTGAAATGTACCTCCTGCTCCACAGTAAAATGTCTCAGCAACAGTGCTTGACTTAGGCAGGAACTCACCAGAACTGATACCGGCACTTCAAACTTTCTACTGTGTGAGTTCCTGCACCTCATATAGAATATTAGCGCAAAAGTACTGCGGAGTTCCTGCACCTACATATAAACAATACTTGCACCCAGAATGAGTACCGGCATCCATTTCATCCAAGTCAAGCACTGCTTAGCAAGGTGGTTCTTCATACCATGTCACCGAAGTGGTTCATGCCCATACGGTAGGAGTGTTTTCCCATAGAGTGGTCCAGGTTGTGAATCTCAATAGTCTTCAGGTTCTTCTGCCAAACCATCCTCCTCCAGCCCTCCTCTCTCTGTAACAATGAGTGAAAAAAACAGTCAGAAAATATACACAATCATATACTGTCCCAGATCTATGGGCACAATCCATGCAATAATTAATGATATACTGAGTTAATTAATTTACAGCTACATGTATGCCAATGCACCAATTTACATTGGTAATTTAGCAGACGCTCTTATTCAGAGCGACTTACAAATTGAATTTGAGGCACTTGTTGGGAGCTACTGATGGGGTTCCCATTAGGAAGTGCACCCTTACTTGTGCTTAAACACCCACCTCATGGTAGTTCCTGCTGTGCCAATTCTTCCACAAGTGCCAGTGGCCCTCCAACTGAGAGTCAAACCTAGGGGCCGCATACACTGCACTCATACAGAGCACCAACACTGCCAAGTACAGGGACATCATGGTAAAACAGCTGTGAAGGGAGAGAGCAGAGCCATCAGTCAGCCTAGTATTTCAGTGTGAAGATAGATGAAATGTTGAATTTGTACCATTGAAACAATGTCAGAACTTCAACGTCATACCCATTAACATAATATTTTTTTATAAATAGGCTGGGCAGTACTTCCTACTGGAGAGTTGAGCTATCTACAGCTATCCATTTGGTCTCCCATCCAGGGTTAACCAAGCCCTGCCTAGCTTTGATATGTCACTGACTACTACCAATGTGGTATGTGAGAATGATTGAGATAAATATCTTAATAACTTAAGATTCACTGTTGCTATCATAGTCATTCCAAAGGATAGGTTTAACAGAACAAATGTAACCATATTTTACAAGTCATATCATCAATGACACTATTCAGGTGTATATAGGATTTGCGAAGTCATCAGCAGCTATTGTTTCCATTCAACCCAGGGTTCACCTAAAACCCAGAGTTTCAAGCTTTGGTTGATGTCAAATGTAATTTTAAATTAATAAGTCATGTTGGATTCACATCTCCCTCAACAAAAAATCTAGGTTAAAGAATAGGACTAAATCAAACTTTTTCTTTAACTTTTGGTTGAGATGGAGATGTGAATCCAACATTTCAATAATTAATGTGTAGACAAACTAGAATTAAAGCCAGACTGTCAGTGGCACAAAATAAACAACTCCTTCAAATGTTGATTTTTTTTTGCATTGACAAATATGTTTGTGCAAAACAGTAAATAGCCTAAAGTTTTGGCTCTTAAACTAACGTAACAGTATTTATTCAACTGTAAAATAAGTAACACATCCAGTGCCACATTTGAGGTTACTGTTATTATAAAATGTCTTATTTAATCATGCAAATTCAAGATAGCATGCCAAGATCGCAGGTCTGGGGATATTCACAATTGCTATAATCTACATAGACTCAAAATGGCATTGATCACTGGCACTACGTACTTTTAATGTAATCTCAAATGCAATCCAGGCCATGAGGTTGTGCTATTAGATGAAGTACAGTGACTGTCAATTGTTGTATAAATACAAAACAGCTGACATTGTATTCCCATTTGAACTTGGTTGTGCTTTTAAAAATTAAAATAAACGGTTGAAAACGCAGTGTAACCACATTTAGATGACAACTAAACCAAAAATCTTACATGGTTTTTCCATAGGATTTTGGTTGTGCTTTTAGATGGTTGAAAGCAGTGATAACATTTGAAAGTCAACAAACTTCTGTATTTTTGAGTGGGTTAAGATGGGTTGAAATCTCATTCATTAACATCTCACCCAAATATTAGCCACATTTCCACGTTGAAATGACGTGTTGTGGCTGAGGAAAAGTTCAGATCGAGCCTCCCAAAAATCTAGTTCCAAAAATGTAACGGTTCGCTATATTGTAGCTACGTATAAAACGATAACACTTGAGCCATTTGTGTGAGAACAAAACAAAGCCCTCTAAATTTCTAGCTCGACAAAGCCCATTCAACTCAAGCAAAAATATCAAATGTTATATGGAACGTTTTACTAGGTTACTATCCTACCGGTATTCCAAATTATATCAAGTAATGTTGATATCCACGGAGATATTCTAGGGAATGTTTGGTAACAGCCGACAGCAATAACATCAGAAACTGTAGCCTAATGTTGTTAGGTCTACGTTGTATCAATCGAAGAGCAAATGCCCCTGGTAAACGTCCATAAGGAGACAAACCTAACGCTGTAGAAACAACATAATAGATCTAGAGCGATACTTACTTTAACGACAATTTGCAGTAGCAGTGTGATGATTTCTGCTGTTGTTGTGTAGCAAGTATCGTCTAGAAACAACACTTTATACAGCCAGCTATATGTCGTAATAGTAGGGGGGCTTGTGATTGGCTGAAAGGGGACTCGCTATCACACAGCATAGCCTGGGATTGGCTGAAAGAGGACATTAAAAATCTCAGGTCCGGCCCCCGAGTAAATATCCCAGCATGTGATTCCTGCACACGTGACCGTTTTATCCCTCAGCGGAATTTGATGAAACCTTAGGAGTTGATTAGATTACTGGGAAACAAAGAGTAAAATGATACATTGTAACATCGAATCAGTTTCCCTTAACATTCTTTCATTTTCTGTTACTTTGTAACAGTTCTCTCATCTGTGCCAGCGCCGAGGAGATGATAGCATGGCACGCTGCAATTCATACAGCAATGACAAATAAATTGTCAGCATAAAAAGGCAAGGCATGTTCACTGCACAAGGATGACATGAATTTAGGAACAAAGTGATAAATAACGTGCCATCATTCTTTGACTCAGCAGTAGGTTACTTACCTGATACACACCATCATGTTAGTTTGGGGTTTTAGGCTGTGTTTCTGTATAAGCACTTTGTGACATCTGCTAATGTAAAAATGGCTTTATAAATCAACTGTATTTGAATCAGGGCCCTAGGCATATGTTTTTAACATAAAAAAAGTTCATGCTAAAATAAATGCGAATTTATGCATTCTTTATACTGATTAATTATTGTGTGTGTCTGCTGTGTCAAGTTCTAATGGGCTTGTAAATAATAATTCCAATTTAATTTGAAAGGGGGAGGTGTCTTACAAGCTGTTCAGGGTTTTTCTACCTCATCTGCATATTCTCTTTTCGTTTTCCTTTTAAACTTCGATCATATTGTTTTACAATTTTTGGAGCGCATACAGATTAAATGACAAAGCATTTATGTACCTATATCACTGATTAACCCCACTAGATCAAAACCCACAGAAACACAATAATCAATACATCGTTTCTGATCATTACCTATTGTGTAATGTCGCTTTTGCCTTCCTTGTCAGTGATATGAAATAATGCCTGTCAACCAAACACAATCACACAGGAAGAACGGGAGGGATGGATTATCTTCTCTTCTTGCGCAGCTACTGAATCTACCTGTAGATATCTGGTTACTGATAGGACTCTTGATTGGTATTGGTGTGTCTACAGAAACACAGGGAAATCACACACATTCCTAAGGAGTTTCTCTCTCTAAATACAATCAGAGTAGATTTCATTATCACAATTACAGTGTAGCATTAATTATCACAATTACAGTGCTTCGCAGTATAATGCAGTCGAGAAGTAGTGTTGATTGAAACTGATAACTGAAGAAAAAAATGAATGAATGGGTCCTGAATATTTCATTAGGTTTATAATTACGATAATTATTTATGATAACCGTTAGCCGTTAGTTCCTAGTATTGATCGCGATCATACCAATGAGAATGTTTTGATAATAATCCATTACCTCATCCATGCAGCTTCAAACTTTTTGCTGACACTGATTACAGTCGAACTAATCTCATTCCCAGACACTTACGCCCAAATGCGCGAAAAGTCTGGTGGACCAACACGTCAAACGTGGCCTTCGTTAGCCAATACAGAAACACTCGGCCTAGCTTCTTCCTACCCATCATCACTACAACAAATTATCACACTGACAATTGTGGAATTACCTGTAGTGGGATGTTCAAGTCAAGTTTATCTCATCCACCAAGAAACCCTAGTCACTGTTTACCTATTTCTATATTTACTCTGACAACTGACCTGTGTAAAAGTATGCGTTTCAGGTGGGGAGGCCTCCTCATCTACATCAAGCAGTCATCAAGAAGCTGTTGCCATCGATCTACGTAGTTAACATTGGAAAGAGGATACACCGCGTGTTTATTTATATACTGGATTCTTGACATAGCTAATTCAAATAGGCTATATCTACTGTTGTACATATCATTCTTAGTATATCTTGTGTAAATTCATCCAGTTTATATACACGTATAGATTGCATTTGGATTACTGTTACAGTGCTATTTGGGTTGTTAATTGGATTCCTGCTGACATTTCTTGATTTCTTGTTTTTTATTTAATTGTTTTATTATTTGTATAGTCTACTTGTTTGACATTGTACTGCACTGTTAGGAGCTACCCACTGGGCACACACTGGTTGACTCAACATTGTTTCCATGTCCTTTCAATGAAATTACGTTGAAGGAACGTGGAATAGACGTTGAATTGACGTTGAATAGTGCGCAATGGCTAGTAACGTAAGCATTTCGCTGCACTCGTTATAAGAACTGCTAAACTGTTTACGCGACTAATAAACTTTGAATTGATATAGGTAGGCCTCTCCTGCCCTCCACACAGTGCATTTGACCACATACAGATGAAATGATAAAGCATTTATGCATCTATTTTTAAAGAAACTCGCAGAAACACACTGATCAAGACCTTGTTTCTGATCAACGCCTATTGTGTCATGTCACCTTTGCCTTGTCAGCTTTAGGAAATACTGCCTGTGAACCTAATGAACTTGACTATAGTATTCTGAACGAGACAAAACAACAACAAATACTTTGTAAATGGGTGTTTGCAATTGCAGCAAAATATAGCCTGAAGGAATAATAATGATACAGTAAGTTACCGGTAAGAAAAGAAAGTCTACATCATCAACGATTAATGGAGTGAAATAGATAATTGTTATCAAAACACTCTAATAGTTACAGTCGGATTAGAAGCACATTTTATATGAATTGATTCATTCAAAAGGATTGTTTGTCTCTGACATTGGATAGGACACTACAGTCGCTGATCCAACTGGACAAACAAAATCACACAGGAGAGGGATAGATTATCTTCTTGGGTAGCTGCTGAATCTACCTGTAGATATGTGGTAATAGGCAGTGGTGGAAAAAGTATGTTTTGATAACAATGCAGTACTGACCATTACCTCATCCATGCATCTTCAAACTTTTTGCTGACACAGTCTAACAGAAACAGATGCACTTACTCCACCTGTCAGCAATGAAGTGTACTGCAGGCAATGTAACATGGTCATGACCATAGAGTCAAGTTTCAAGTTTTAATGTCACATGCACAAGTACAGTGAAATGCCTTTCTTGCAAGCTCTAAACCCAATAATGCAGTAATCAATAACAACGCAATACTAAAAATAACATAAGGTAGAACAAAAACACACAAGAAATAGAAATAAGAAGAACACAAGAAAGTAAGTAAGCGTTCAACACTGAGTGTACAAAACATTAGGAACACCTGCTCTTTCCGTCACAGACTGACCAGGTGAATCCAGGTGAAAGCTATGATCCCTTATTGATGTCACTTGTTAAATCCACTTCAATCAGTGTAGATGAAGGGGAGGAGACAGGTTAAAGAAGGATTTTGTGTGGCGTTCAGAGGGTGAATTGCCAAGACAAAATACACTGCTCAAAAAAATAAAGGGAACACTTAAACAACACAATGTAACTCCAAGTCAATCACACTTCTGTGAAATCAAACTGTCCACTTAGGAAGCAACACTGATTGACAATACATTTCACATGCTGTTGTGCAAATGGAATAGACAACAGGAGGAAATTATAGGCAATTTGCAAGACACCCCCAATAAAGAAGTGGTTCTGCAGGTGGTGACCACAGACCACTTCTCAGTTGCTATGCTTCCTGGCTGATGTTTTGGTCACTTTTGAATGCTGGCGGTGCTTTCACTCTAGTGGTAGCATGAGACGGAGTCTACAACCCACACAAGTGGCTCAGGTAGTGCAGCTCGTCCAGGATGGCACATCAATGCGAGCTGTGGCAAGAAGGTTTGCTGTGTCTGTCAGCGTAGTGTCCAGAGCATGGAGGCGCTACCAGGAGACAGGCCAGTACATCAGGAGACTTGGAGGAGGCCGTAGGAGGACAACAACCCAGCAGCAGGACCGCTACCTCCGCCTTTGTGCAAGGAGGAGCAGGAGGAGCACTGCCAGAGCCCTGCAAAATGACCTCCAGCAGGCCACAAATGTGCATGTGTCTGCTCAAACGGTCAGAAACAGACTCCATGAGGGTGGTATGAGGGCCCGACGTCCACAGGCGGGGGTTGTGCTTACAGCCCAACACCGTGCAGGACATTTGGCATTTGCCAGAGAACACCAAGATTGGCAAATTCGCCACTGGCGCCCTGTGCTCTTCACAGATGGAAGCAGGTTCACACTGAGCACATGTGACAGACGTGACAGAGTCTGGAGACACCGTGGAGAACGTTCTGCTGCCTGCAACATCCTCCAGCATGACCGGTTTGGCGGTGGGTCAGTCATGGTGTGGGGTGGCATTTATTTGGGGGGCCGCACAGCCCTCCATGTGCTCGCCAGAGGTAGCCTGACTGCCATTAGGTACCGAGATGAGATCCTCAGACCCCTTGTGAGACCATATGCTGGTGCGGTTGGCCCTGGGTTCCTCCTAATGCAAGACAATGCTAGACCTCATGTGGCTGGAGTGTGTCAGCAGTTCCTGCAAGAGGAAGGCATTGATGCTATGGACCGCCCGTTCCCCAGACCTGAATCCAATTGAGCACATCTGGGACATCATGTCTCGCTCCATCCACCAACGCCATGTTGCACCACAGACTGTCCAGGAGTTGGCGGATGCTTTAGTCCAGGTCTGGGAGGAGATCCCTCAGGAGACCATCCGCCACCTCATCAGGAGCATGCCCAGGCGTTGTAGGGAGGTCATACAGGCACGTGGAGGTCACACACACTACTGAGCCTAATTTTGACTTGTTTTAAGGACATTACATCAAAGTTGGATCAGCCTGTAGTGTGGTTTTCCACTTTAATTTTGAGGGTGACTCCAAATACAGACCTCCATGGGTTGATAAATTTGATTTCCATTGATAATTTTTGTGTGATTTTGTTGTCAGCACATTCAACTATGTAAAGAAAAAAGTATTTAATAAGATTATTTTCATTCATTCAGATCTAGGATGTGTTGTTTAAGTGTTCCCTTTATTTTTTTGAGCAGTGTATTTAAGTGCCTTTGAACGGGGTATGGTAGTAGGTGCCAGGCGTACCGGTTTGAGTGTGTCAAGAACTGCAACGCTGCTGGGTCTTTCACGCTGAACAGTTTCCCGTGTGTATCAAGAATGGTCCACCACCCAAAGGACATCCAAGCAACTTGACACAACTGTGGGAAGCATTGGAGTCAACATGGGCCAGCATCCCTGTGGATCGCTTTCGACACTTTCTAGAGTCCATGCCCAATGAATTGAGGCTGTTCTGAGTGCAAAAGGGGGTGCAACTCAATATTAGGAAGGTGTTCCTAATGTTTTGTACATTGGCAGGGAGGTCGGCCCCAATAATGTACTGGGCTGTCCGCAACACCCTCTGTAGCGGCGTGCGATCGAGGGCGGTGCTATTGCCATACCAAGCAGTGATGCAGCCAGTCAAGATTCTCTCAATGGTACAGCTGTAGAACTTTTTGAGGATTTGAGGGCCCATGCCAAACCTTTTCAACCTCCTGAGGGGGAAGAGGTGCTGTCTCGCCTTCTTCACGACCGTGCGTTTGTGTGTGGACCAATTTAAGTCCTTAATGATTTGGGACCCCCCCCCCCCCCCCCCACACACACACACACATTTCCAGGTCAACGACATCCTTCCTGTTGGCTGTCTCATCATCGCGGGTGATCAGGCCTACCACCGTTGAGTCGTCAGCAAACTTGATTATAGTGTTGGAGTCATGCATGGCCACGCAGTCATGGGTGAACAGGGAGTACAGGAGGGGACTAAACACACACCCCTGTGGGACCCCTGTGTTGAAGGTCAGCTTGGCGGAGGTGATGTTGCCTACCCTCACCACCTGGAGTCAGCCCGTCAGGAAGTCCAGGATCCAGTTGCAGTGGGAGGGGATCAGTCCCATGGTCCTAAGCTTGGTGACAAGCTTGGAGGGGACAATGGTGTTGAACGCTGAGCTGTAGTGAATAAAAAGCATTCTCACACAGGTATTCGTCTTATCTAGGTGGGTGAGGGCTTTGTGGAGTGCAATTGAGATTGCGTTGTCTATGGATCTGTTGGGGCAGTATGCAAATTGGAGAGGGTCTAGAGTGTCTGGGATGATGGAGTTGATGTGTGCCATAACCAGCCTCTCAATGCACTTCATGATTACAGATGTGGGTGCTAACGGGGCAATAGTCATTGTGGCATGAGGCCTTCTTGGGAACAGGAATGATGTTGGTCATCTTAAAACCTGTGGGCATTACAGACTGGGACAAGGAGAGGTTGAAAATTACAGTGAATATGCCTGCCAGCTGTTCTGCGCATGCTCTGAGAACGCACCTTGGAATACCGTCTGGCCCTGCGGTCTTGCTGGCTTTGGAGAGTGAGATCACCCAGTCCTCTGGGTCCGTGACAGCACTCACATCCAGCACAATGTTGTTATTGTCGAAGCGTGCATAAAATGCATTGATTTCGTCTGGTAGAGAGGCATTGTTGGGCAGATCACGACTGGGTCTTCCTTTGTAATCCGTAATATACAGTATCTAGCCTATCATTGACTTGTGTTTGCTTCTCTAAACAGGACCTAAAAATGATAGGGTCAGAAAGCAACATAAACATTTTAGGTGTTATTTTTCCAATAATCTTAGCATTTCAGTGTTTGATGCACTTATTTTTTTAGCTCTCATCTTTCATTTTCAGCTTCTCCTCTTCTTTCCCACTAGAGGGCGACCTCTAACAGTAGTCAGCTCAGAAGTATAACCCAGGCCTACCATGAACAGAAACACTGTACATTCACACACTAGATGCAAGTTTAGCCTACTCTGACAAATTATAACTTGACTTGCAACCTGGTCTCAGAGCATTTAGTATTATCCTGTACGTAAATCCAAGACACTCCATTTAGTATGATATGTTACGAATTGCAATTCGTACAATATGTTACGAATTGCTGTCACACCCTGGCTAATGGACTCTAGTTGTTGAGCCAGAGTGTGTTTGTTCTATGTGGTGTATATCTATGTTGGGGGTTCTAGTTCGTCTGTTTCTTTGTTTTGCCTGAGTGACTTCCAATCAGAGGCAACGAGTGTCAGCTGTCGGCTGGTTGTCTCTGATTGGGAGCCATATTTAACTGTCTGTGTTTCACTTTGTGTTTGTGGGTTTTTGTTCCTTGTCGGTCTTTGTCACCGTGGACTTCACGAGTCGTTTTTTGTTTTATTTTGTGCTTTAATATAATAAAGTATCATGTTCGCTCAACACGCTGCGCATTGGTCTACTTCGCTTCAAGACGATCATGACAGAAAAACCCACCAACACAGGACCAAGCAGCGTGTCCAGGAGCAGGCAGCCTGGTCATGGGAGGAGATATTAGACGGGAAAGGGTCCTGGACCTGGGAGGAAATCCTGGCCGGGATGGATCGCCGGCCATGGAGTGAGACGGTGGAGAGGCGACGGAGAGAGGAGCAGCGGCGTCAGCAGGGTCAACGTCGGACAGGCGAGAGGCAACCCCAAAAAATTTTTAGGGGGGGGCACACGGCAGGGACGACGAGGGAGCAGGAGGTAGTGTTGCAGAGGATGGAGCATTTGGAGGCGATAAGGGAAAGGGTGAGAAAGGAGGCACGACGAGAGGAACTCGGTAGGCAGCTGAGGGAGCGGGGGGTTATGACGAAACCCAGTCCCGCTCCTCACACCAAGCAAGTGGTGTGCGTCACCAGTCCGGTCCGGCCCGTTCCTGTTTCCCGCACTAAGTGTAAGGTGCACGCCGCCAGCCCAGCCCGGCATGTTCCTGCCCCTCACACCAAGCAAGTGGTGTATGTTACCAGTCCGGTCCGGCCCGTTCCTGCTTCCCGCACTAAGTGTAAGGTGCACGCCGTCAGCCCAGCCCGGCATGTTCCTGCCCCTCGCACCAAGCCTACGGTGCGAGTCGTCAGCCTGGTCCAACCCGTTCCTGCCCCTCGCACCAAGCCTACGGTGTGCGTCGCCAGCCCAGCCCGGCCTGTCCCTGCTCCACGCACCAAGCCTACGGTGTGCGTCGCCAGCCCAGCCCGGCCTGTCCCTGCTCCACGCACCAAGCCTACGGTGTGCGTCGCCAGCCCTGTCCGGCCTGTCCCTGCTCCACGCACCAAGCATACGGTGTGCGTCGCCAGCCCTGTCCGGCCTGTCCCTGCTCCACGCACCAAGCCTACGGTGCGTGTCGCCAGCCCGGCCCGGCCTGTTCCTGCCACTCGCACCAAGCCAGGGGTGCGAGTCGTCAGCCTGGTCCAGCCCGTCCCTGCTACTCGCACCAAGCCAGGGGTGCGAGTCGTCAGCCTGGTCCAGCCCGTCCCTGCTACTCGCACCAAGCCAGGGGTGCGAGTCGTCAGCCTGGTCCAGCCCGTTCCTGCCACTCGCACCAAGCCAGGGGTGCGAGTCGTCAGTCCGGTGAGGCCCGTTGCTGCTCCACGCACCAAGCCAGGGGTGCGAGTCGTCAGTCCGGTGAGGCCCGTTCCTGCCACTCGCACCAAGCCAGGGGTGCGAGTCGTCAGTCCGGTGAGGCCCGTTCCGGCTCCACGCACCAAGCCAGGGGTGCGCATCGTCAGCCCGGTCCGGCCCGTCGCTGCTCCACGCACCAAGCCAGGGGTGCGAGTCGTCAGTCCGGTGAGGCCCGTTCCGGCTCCACGCACCAAGCCAGGGGTGCGCATCGTCAGCCCGGTCCGGCCCGTCGCTGCTCCACGCACCAGGCCAGGGGTGCGCATCGTCAGCCAGGTCCGGTCCTTTCCTGCCTCACGCACCAAGCCAGGGGTGCGCGTCGTCTGTCCGGCACAACCCGTGCCAGGGTCACCGGTGCCTAACCAGGTACCGGTCAACGGCTTCATAACGGAGCTGAAGCTAGCCGCTCCTGCTAGGTCCAGGTCAGCTCCAGCCAGCGGGACCAGACCGGACCAGGGGCGCTATGGGGGGTTTATTGGAGGGTGGTGGGCAAGCCCGGAGCCAGAACCGCCGCCGAGGAGGTATGCCCACCCAGCCCTCCCCTGTTTTGCGTTTTTTTTCTTTAGGGGGGGGTACTGTCACACCCTGGCTAATGGACTCTAGTTGTTGAGCCAGAGTGTGTTTGTTCTATGTGGTGTATATCTATGTTGGGGGTTCTAGTTCGTCTGTTTCTTTGTTTTGCCTGAGTGACTCCCAATCAGAGGCAACGAGTGTCAGCTGTCGGCTGGTTGTCTCTGATTGGGAGCCATATTTAACTGTCTGTGTTTCACTTTGTGTTTGTGGGTTTTTGTTCCTTGTCGGTCTTTGTCACCGTGGACTTCACGAGTCGTTTTTTGTTTTATTTTGTGCTTTAATATAATAAAGTATCATGTTCGCTCAACACGCTGCGCATTGGTCTACTTCGCTTCAAGACGATCGTGACAATTGCAATTCGTACAATATGTTAGAAATTTGCTAAACGTGAAATATGTTACGAATTTGAAAAACATATGAAATGTTACGAATTCCAATTTGTTGTTGCTAACATTAGCTAGGTGGCTAGGTGGCTAGGTGGCTAATGCAAAGTAGCTAATTATCTAAAATGTTAAAGTTGTCCGTGATGAGATTCAAGTTTTTGCCTTAAGTAACCTTTTGTCTTATGTAACCATACCAAACGTAACTTAACATACTAATTTGAGTGTCCTGGATTTACTTTTACTCTGTTACATCTAGTCTATGAGACCAGGCTGTGACTTAATGAAAGAAAACTAAAGGGAGGTAAACTTGTGTATGGTATAAAACCCTATGTTAACCTTACACCTCTCTCTGTCAGTTTCAACGAAATGCACTCTACGTAAAAATAAAAACACAGGGATAATATTCCTCTAATGAACTTTCAAACAGTTCTCATATTGACCACAATGTTCCTGGGTGAAAGACTTTATAAGTTTGTTTTGAAGAAGGCCGAGTTTCACAGCTTCTCTCTGCCCGCCCAGTCTTCTCAAATTAACATGAGCTGAAACACACTGCTCCACGAACACACACATGCACACACACACACATACACACACGAGTCCACAAACGTAGGCCTACACATCCATTACATTGCACTGCTCTGAGTGCCTGCAGTCTATTGACACAGTACTGAAACTAGAGACAAACAATACAAGCACAACTTGAGATGCGAGCTCAATTAATGAGAAACGATATTTCTGTTGGCAAAGGGGCTTTCTGTTTTAATGACTTGCTGCACTGTGCAAGCCCTCAGACTCAGAGCTCTCTTTATTCATTCTCTCCTTTTAATGCATAAAGGGTTACTGTCTCGAGACAATCTTTCAGCAGTGACTTTAGAGAGAGAAATAGAGAGAGAGAGAAGCAGAAAGTGTATAGGCAGCCAAAGGCTACCTGCTCATTTGATGTACATCTAACACACTACAGACAGTAACTCTTGGCTACTTTGTTTACTTCTGTGTTTAATGTTCTCAATATGAAAGCAAATATCAAAATGGCCTTGCTCATAGTAGTAGCTTAATGTAGTGTATGACATATATTAATGGAAGACATCTGTTGTGTCAGATGTGTTTGTTTTGGGTTTGTCCAAGGATCAGCCCTTCGATGGAACATCCTTCAGTTCGGACTGAGAGGTCATGCAGTCAAGTGAAAGAGGAGTCTGTCTGTCTGTTCATCTATTCTCTCCTGAATCAAAGGTTTTCCCCCTTTCTCTCTCTCGCCCCTCTCTCTCCGCTGACGCTCAGGTCCTTAGCCAGGCGCGGCGCTCTCTGTACTCCCCTGGTTGCCTCTGGCACCGGCAGCACACCCTTACACACCCTTACACACACACACCCTTACACCCTTACACACACAGATACACACGTTTCATACAGGCTCTGTGTAACGGAGCCAGAAGTGTTTTAGCATTGCCACGGCGCTAATGGGCCATAAAGACTCACCCAGAAAGAAAGGAAAAAATCCAATGCTAGCTCAACAGTCTCATTCAATGGCAGTTTATTTGGGCAAGCCGTCATTATAGTCCGTAGAACAACAGGGCTTTGAAAGACAATGCTCTTATGTCTAAACTGTAGGGAGGGAAACAACTTAGGACCAACAGAGCAGAGAGGTCCATTTCAGCCCCAAAATCATCTAGATTCACAGCCTGATATGAGACTGCAGGGCTTGGGAGCTTTAGTGCGAATTTCCGGTGTGTGAGTTTGTGTTTTTCACAGACCAGTTTCACAGACGTACTTAGACACACACACACAGAGCCACACATGCACGCACATGTAATTGCGATGATTGATGGCTGTTATTATGATGTCATGTATGAGTTCAGTTCAGTGGAAACTTGGCATTTCAGGATAAATGCTCCTCTGAGAACCTATTGGATTTTTTATTGCTCCCTTTATTTTATTCCTGGCCATTGATAAAAGTCCCTTGATGTCAGATGTTGGTATGTGATTCATATGAAATGAAAAGGATGAGAATTAACAGCAGATGCCTGTGTGTGCAGCAGGACTTGAGCTCACAATACCCATCTGTAGAAACCCTTTGTGTCGAAAGACTAAAGGAAAGAAGAGATATTTCAACTTGACTTCAAATAGTCACGGATAAAGAAGCCATAGTGCTTTAATAATAATCCCAATTAAATAAATCTTAATTGTGTGGCACTGGCACACACACACACACACACACACACACACACACACACACACACACACACACACACACACACACACACACACACACACACACACACACACACACACACACACATGTTTATTGCTATTCTGTCCAGACTGTGTATGATTACAGGTTGCAGAGTCAATATTTAGATTTTGTGGAGAAGAGCACAGCCTAGCCTGTTTATTTTCCTCTTGCTACTGTGTGTGTGTTGACTTACAGAGCTGCGGACAAAGTGGGATGTAATGTCATGTCAATGGTCTCACAAATCACACCCTGTAGTATAAACTATTGTAGTTTATTTTAGATAACTGTTATCATCCATATAGATGGGGAGGTTACTGTTAGCATAATTTCACAATATGCTTGCTTGATGTACAGTGCATTCGTAAAGCATTCAGACCGCTTGACTTTTTCCACATTTTGTTACATTAAAGTCTTATTCTCAAATTGATTAAATTGTTATTTTTTCCTCATCAATCTACACACAATATCCCATTATGACAAAGCAAAAACAGGTTTTTAGAAATTTTAGCAAATTGATTAAACATAAAAAACTGAAATATCACATTTACGTAAGTATTCAGACCCTTTACTCAGTATTTTGTTGAAGCACCTTTGGCAGCGATTACAGCCTTGAGTCTTCTTGGGTATGACTCTACAAGCTTGGCATACCTGTATTTGGGGAGATTCTCCCATTCTTCTCTGCAGATCCTCTAAAGCTCTGTCAGGTTGGATGGGGAGCATTGCTGCACAGCTATTTTCAGGTCTCTCCAGAGATGTTAGATCAGGTTCAAGTCCGGGCTCTGGCTGGGACACTCAAGGACATTCAGAGACTTGTCCCGAAGCCATTCCTGCGTGGTCTTGGCTGTGTGCTTAGGGTTGTTGTCCTGTTGGAAGGTGAACCTTCACCCCAGTCTGAGGTCCTGAGTGCTCTGGAGTAGGTTTTCATCATGGATCTCTCTGTACTTTGCTCCGTTCATCTTACCCTCAATCCTGACTAGTCACCCAGTCCCTGCTGCTGAAAGATATCCCCATAGCATGATGCCGCCACCACCATGCTTCACCGTAGGGATGGTGCCAGGTTTCCTCCAGACGTGACGCTTGGCCTTCAGATCAAAGAGTTCAATCTTGGTTTCATCAGACCAGATAATCTTGTTTCTCATGGTCTGAGAGTCCTTCAGGTGCCTTTTGGCAAACTCCAATCGGGCTGTCATGTGCTTTTTACTGAGGAGTGGCTTCCGTCTGGCCACTCTACCATAAAGGCCTGATTGGTGGAGTGCTGCAGAGATGTTTGTCCTTCTGGAATGTTCTCCCATCTCCACAGAGGAACTCTGGAGCTCTGTCAGAGTGATCATCGCGTTTTTGGTCCCTTCCCTGACCAAGGGACTTTCAATGCTGCAGAAATGTTTTGGTACCCTTCACCAGATCAATACAATCCTGTCTCGGAGCTTTACGGACAATTCCTTTGATCTCATGGTTTGGGTTTTTTCTGACATGCACTGTCAACTGTGGGACCTTATATAGAAAGGTATGTGCCTTTCCAAATCATGTCCAATCAACTGAATTTACCACAGGTTGACTCCAATCAAGTTGTAGAAATATCTCAAGGATGATCAATGGAAACAGGATGCACCTGAGCTAAATTCCGAGTCTCATAGCAAAGGGTCTGAATACTTATGTAAATATGGTATTTCTGTTTTTTATTTGTAATACATTTGCAAACATTTCTAAAAACCTGTTTTCACTTTGTCATTATGGAGTATTGTGTGTAGATTGATGAGATTCTTACATTTTTTAATCCATTTTAGAATAAGGCTGTAACGTAACAAAATGGGGTCTGAATACTTTCCGAATGCACTGTATATTGTCCTGTATGTTTTATCATTAGTATGAGGTGGTCCTGTTGTTTCAACCACAAAGACACAGAGGGTTTAGGGTTTAGTGTTAGTACTCAGAGGTGGGCTCGTGTCTAAGAGTAAACTATTGAAACAGGCCAGGGTCTGACGTACTGCCTGCTGTAAACATATAGAGGGAGGGAGGGATAGAGGGATGGAAGAGAGAAGGGGACACAGCCTCAAATTTACGTCTGTAGATAGTTTGAGTCATCAGCTAAAGACTGATTAGGATTCTTTAACGCAATGGTTTTAAGCATTTTTTTGAGGATTCCTTTGATTCAGATTCACCGAAAATCAGATGTTTAGTATTTGCTCCTGACAAGCTACAGCTGCAGGAGTGGTAGAATGTGTCCTATATCTATGACCTTACATTATCTCCTTGTGTCCTTTGTATCCTTATACATCTGTGACCTGGTAGCTGAACCTCATGTACCGTAAGGTCAGAGTCATGCTGCTAGGCTGAGTGCTGCTGTGTGAATGTAACCTACCTTATGGTAACTACAGAATTATAGACTGTTGGATAAATCTCTTGTCACGATCGTCATAAGAGGCAGACCAAGGCGCAGCGTGATATGCGTACATCTTTTATTGAGTACTATAACAATAACAAAACAACAAAACGAAACGTGAAGTCCTCGGTCATAAACACAAACCTACACGGAACAAGATCCCACCAAAAGACAAGTGCACAACAGGCTGCCTAAGTATGGTTCCCAATCAGAGACAACGAGCCACAGCTGTCTCTAATTGGGAACCACCCCGGCCAACATAGAAACAGATAAACTAGAACAAGAACATAGAAAACGAAACATAGAACCTAACACCCAAAATCTAACACATAGAAACTAACACCCTGGCTCAACATATAAAAGTCCCCAGAGCCAGGGCGTGACAGTACCCCCCCCCAAAGGCGCGGACTGCGACCGCGCCAACTAAACCCAACAGGGGAGGGGCCGGGTGGGCATTCCGCCTCAGAGGCGGATCCGGCTCCGGGCGTGACCACCACCCTCTAACTAACCCCCTGTAGCGCCCCTGGTCTGGTCCCGCTGGCTGGAGCTGGACTGGACATCGGTGGAGCGGATTGCTTAGGCTCCGGTGTGGAGCAGCTGACCGGTACCTGACCAGGCACCGGTGAAACAGGCACGGGCTGTGCCGGACTGACGACGCGCACCACAGGCTTGGTGCGGGGAGCAGGAACAGGCTGGGCCGGGCAGGCGACGCGCACCACAGGCTTGGTGCGAGGGGCAGGAACAGGCCGGGCCGGGCCGGGCTGGCGATGCGCACCCCAGGCTTGGTGCGAGGGGCAGGAACAGGCCTGGCCGGGCTGGCGACGCGCACCCCAAGCTTGGTGCGAGGGGCAGGAACAGGCCGGGCCGGGCCGGGCTGGCGATGCGCACCCCAGGCTTGGTGCGAGGGGCAGGAACAGGCCGGGCCGGGCTGGCGACGCGCACCACAGGCTTGGTGCGAGGGGCAGGAACAGGCCGGGCCGGGCTGGCGACGCGCACCACAGGCTTGGTGCGAGGGGCAGGAACAGGCCGGGCCGGGCTGGCGACGCGCATCACAGGCTTGGTGCGAGGGACAGGAACAGGCCGGACCGTACTGGGAACACACACCACTGGCCTTGTGCGGGGATCAGGAACTGACCAGGCACCGGTGAAACAGGCACGGGCTGTGCCGGACTGACAACGCGCACCACAGGCTTGGTGCGGGGAGCAGGAATGGGCCGGACCGGGCTGACGACGCGCACCACTGGCTTGGTGCGGGGAGCAGGAACGGGCCGGACCGGGCTGGCGACGCGCACCACTTGCTTGGTGCGGGGAGCAGGAACAGGCCGGACCGGGCTGGCGACGCGCACCACTGGCTTGGTGCGGGGAGCAGGAACAGGCCGGACCGGGCTGGCGACGCGCACCACTGGCTTGGTGCGGGGAGCAGGAACAGGCCGGACCGGGCTGGCGACGTGCACCACAGGCTTGGTGCGAGGGGCAGGAACAGGCTGGGCCGGGCAGGCGACGTGCATCACAGGCTTGGTGCGAGGGAGAGGAACAGGCCGGGCCGGGCTGGCGACGCGCACCCCAGGCTTGGTGCGAGGGGCAGGAACAGGCCGGGCCGGGCCGGGCTGGCGATGCGCACCCCAGGCTTGGTGCGAGGGGCAGGAACAGGCCGGGCCGGGCTGGCGACGCGCACCACAGGCTTGGTGCGAGTGGCAGGAACAGGCCGGGCTGGGCTGGCGACGCGCACCACAGGCTTGGTGCGAGGGGCAGGAACAGGCCGGGCCGGGCTGGCGACGCGCATCACAGGCTTGGTGCGAGGGACAGGAACAGGCCGGACCGTACTGGGAACACACACCACTGGCCTTGTGCGGGGATCAGGAACGGGCCGGACCGGACTGGTAACACACCCCAGTACCTCTCGCCGTGCCTCTACACTCTCCTTCCCTCTAATGACCAATGGCCCCCGTAACCTGGTGGCCTTCTCTCCTAGTCCACAATCTCGCCCTGTAGCTGCCTCCAGCAGTCCCGTCGTCCATGCCGTGTGCCCCCCCCAATTTTTTTTATTGGGGTTGCCTCTTGCGTGCCCGACGTCGGCACGGTTGGCGCCGCTGCGCCACTCTATGGCGCGCCTCCACCGTCTCCTCCCACGGACGGCGATCCATTCCGGCCTGGATTTCCTCCCAAGTCCAGGATCCCTGCCCGTCCAAGATCTCCTCCCAAGTCCAGGCTGTCTGCTCCTGGACACGCTGCTTGGTCCTGTTATGGTGGGATCTTCTGTCACGATCGTCATAAGAGGCAGACCAAGGCGCAGCGTGATATGCGTACATCTTTTATTGAGTACTATAACAATAACAAAAGTCCTCGGTCATAAACACAAACCTACACAGAATAAGATCCCACCAAAAGACAAGTGCTCAACAGGCTGCCTAAGTATGGTTCCCAATCAGAGACAACGAGCCACAGCTGTCTCTAATTGGGAACCACCCCGGCCAACATAGAAACACATAAACTAGAACAAGAACATAGAAAACGAAACATAGAACCTAACACCCAGATACTAACACATAGAAACTAACACCCTGGCTCAACATATAAAAGTCCCCAGAGCCAGGGCGTGACATCTCTCTATTTGGTGAAGAAGTTAACCTGGCTTGGACTCGTTACAGTCTGGCCCCATTTCACCCATGTTTACTTAGTCACAGGAGTTGTTGCCCTGCATGGCCTCTGTATGAAGAGCTACAGCTTTAAGGGGTACAGTTATGTTTTTCCAGTTGGCTGCCATGCAGGTCTTTGTCGTTCATCTCAGAGTATCTAGATGGGCTCTGCCTCCATTTTCCCATAGCTGTGGGGATATATGTTACATCTCACTTGGCTCACATTGACTGGTGATTAAATTGAATTTAATGTTGTTTTATATTCCAGTAAAAACAGCAAAATGGCAGATGAAACAATGCGAGTGGAGGGAGAGCACGGAAGGACTGTTTGACTTTTCTCGCCATAATTGTATTCCACTGCTGCTCCAAGGAGCTGGTGAAGTGTTGTCTACATCTCTGTAGGAATTCCATGCCTATTATTAAGGTTTAACTGCTCTGGGGAATGTACACAAATGTGTACAATACATCTACAAACTGCGCCACATATCATAAAAAAAAGCCAAAGGCACTGCATGATAATATGTATGAAACTTTGTGAACGTATCTAAAGTGAAGGAACTAAAGTATTCTTGGTTTTCAGCTCAACAGAGTAGGCCTATTACCAGTTAATATCAAATTAGTTTTTTTATCTATTCACAAATCCCTTCTAATTTTCATATCATGTAGCTGCCTACAATAGCTACCCGTGTCTGCAGTACATGTGTTAGAGACATAGCCTTATACACTGGGGAAGGCATTTCCCCTTGATGATATCATTACAACCAGTTTGCAACCAGAACGGAGAACCGTAAGAACCTCCCTCAAGTCCATGGCCTCGATTATGTTCTTTCTGGCACTGTTTACCTCTAGCTCCCTCCCATTTAGAACTCCTGTTGTGGTGGTGCTGGTGGTGCTGGTTGTCGGGCTCACTGAGTCTGCGAAACCGATCGCAACCCCCTTCCTATCCCCTCCCTGCTCCCCTCCCTCGGTGGGGGGGACAATAGGTCATTCAGACACGGCTCAGCTTTGTCATTGGTGATTGGCAGGGAGGTGGCTAGGGCCCTGGCTGCGTGGGAACATCCCGGCACAAATGATTACCGGGTCCACAGAAGACAACGAGCCCCTCATTTATTCCTGTCCAGAAAAAAGAGAGAGAGAGAGCAAAAAAAACTGGTAACACAAACAAAACAGGGCAGTGATGGCCGTCGGCGCTGCTATCTGCTGGTAGAGAGATGAACACATTGGTTCTCATGAAGCGACCCAAATCCATCTTCCTGTTACACAGCGTTACAACATTAGGGTTGGCTCACCATGCATTGTTTTCAGATCGTGTGTTTTGTTCAATCACAGTGGCGATGCTGTGCTTTCTACTCTGCTGGTCATTTGAGAATAGCTACAGTAGGGTAGGCAGTCAGTTTAGCTTAAAGATTCTACCAGAAGAGACATTTATGTAACTCTGTCACAAAGGTTATGATGCTCTTGGAAAAGCCTATTCCCCCAAAAAACATTACGATCAGGTACATTGAATTTCTCCTTTGGTAGTAATTTAAAGCCCACTGTAATCTGTAGCGCTTCCAATACTGTATGTTCTCCATGATCAATGAAACTCAAGCACACTTTATCATTCCCCTCACCTTTCGTTCAGTGAAGAATCTACAAAACCTAACTAATATTGAGTTGCACCCCCCCCCCCCCCCCCACCTTTTGCACTCAGAACAGCCTCAATTCGTCGGGGCATGGACTGTACAAGGTGTCGAAAGCGTTCCACAGGGATGTTGGCCCATGCTGACTCTAATGTGTCCCACAGTTGTGTCAAGTTGGCTGGATGTCCAAACTGTTGAGCGTGGAAAACCCAGCAGTGATACAGTTGTTGACACACAAACCGGTGCGCCTGGCACCTACTACCATACCCCGTCCAAAGGCACTTGTCTTGCCCATTCACCCTCTGAATGGCACAAATACACAATCCATGTCTCCTCCCCTTCATCTACACTGATTGAAGTGGGTTTAACAAGTGACATCAAAATGGATCAGAGCTTTCATCTGGATTCACCTGGTCAGTCTATGTCATGGAAAGAGCAGGTGTTCCTAATGTGTTGTACACTCAGTTCTACTTAAAGCTGTTTCACACACTATGTGAGGGCACTGGTCTGGCCAATGATCTCATCTTTCCTGTAAATGGGTAATGTGGCCTTTCTCTTCTCCTACTAGTAAACAGAGCGGGATGATCTGCAGATGGGTAGGTAGTCATGTTTAAAAAAACACACAACATAAACCAAGTGTCGTCACGGACCAGACCACCCTGACCGCCCAGATTCTCTCTCTTTAACATTCCAGCCTGCCTGCCTCCACCTCTGTAGCATGGAATGATATTGGTTGACACCCAAATTGCACCCTATTCCCTATAAAGTGCACTACTTTTGACCAGTGCCCAGAGGGGTCTGGCCAAATGTAGTGCACTATGTAGAGAATCGGGTGCAGTTTGGGATGCAGCCATAATAAATGTAACTGGATATAGAGATCTACACGGGGCCCAACGGACGCAGAAATACAGTAAACGCATACAAAGCCACACTGTGCAGTTGGTTCAACATTCAACACAAAATGTACTTTATTCTCCCGTACGGACAAATACTTCCTCCTTCAGGAAGTGACACAACACTATATTTAAGTGTAGTCACCTCGACTACCCCACTCCTTAATAGTCAGCTTTGAGATTTTCACTGCCCGCTTCCCAAATCCCACCCTATACCCTATATAGCGCACTACTTTTGAACAGGGCCCAAAATTAGTCCCATCATGCCATGCGCTTTAATAAAGTTCCCTCAACGCTCCGGTTACCTCAATCTGGAAACTTTTGGGTTGCTCAGGGGAAAACACTACCCTATAAATCAGTAGAGCTAGCTAAGGTCTGGAATCTGGAATGAAACAAATGTGCCCCGACCCGGCTTTGCGAGCCAATTTAAGTTGGATGGAGAAAGTCTAGCTACAGTCCACTCGGCTGTTATAAGGGCATAGGGTATTTATTCATCCAGCTCCAGTAGAAAATCATTTGAAAGTACATTTTCTAGTGAAATGTTTTGTCCAAAGTTGTGCTGGTAGCTAGGCAACGCTAGCGGCAATTGCTCCCGGAACAACTTAGGTCTCCCTTCTCTCCTCCTGTCTACCTCTGATAGGAAGGATCCTTCATCATGAGATATCCATCTGGATCTTTAATAAAATCTGTGTCCCATATGGCACCATATTCCCTACATGGTGCACTACCTTTGACCACAGCCCTATGGGCCCTGGTCAAAAGTAATGTACTATATAGGGAATAAGGTGCCATTTGGGATGCATACAAATGTGTCATCTGTTCTGCTGAGGAAAATCTATGAACCGCTGTGGACCGTGCCTAGTTGGCTTCGCAATATTAAAGTTGTTAAGCACACAGGAACAAAATCATACCATTTTCTTTATTCTACATGGAAGTATCAGATTTGAATCATACAGTGAAGGAGACAACAATACCTTTAGATTTCCAACACACTGAATCAGTCTGCTGCTAGCTATGTCAATGTTACGTTTACAAAAATCCCATCTCATTTTCAAGCGGGTTCTTTGTAATCACATCACATGCAATACAAGGAGCAAGAGCATGTGTCTGTGCTTTCTGCAGGTCATATATAGGTCATAAAATACCACTTGGTGCCTCCCCTGACTGCTGCTTGCCTCCTGCTTCCAAAGTACAGAGGGAGAGACAGAGAGGGAGAAGGAGAGAAAGAGAGAGCAAAAGACAGAGATAAAGAGGGAGAGAGAGAGAGAGGGAGGGAGAAACAGTGAGGGAGGTAGAGAGAGAAAGAGACCCCTCCCTGAGTCGGACCACCCTGATGATGTTCCCTCTGATCATCAAACACAGTCAGCTGCAGAGAGAGAGATTGGAACAGCCCAGGGGAGAACAGGCTGGGCCAGGGAGAAGTAGTTTGAACTTGAGAGTTGTTAACCCCCCTAGTTGCAAAAAGGTTGATTTTCCTAGTGTTTATCTTTGTCTGTAAATCGAAAGTGAGAGACAATGTGTGTGTAAAAACGTGCGTGTGTGATAGTGTGTCTGTGTGTGAACACAGTGTGTGTATGTGTGTCTGTGCAGATGCCTACATGTCTGTGTGTGTGCGCCCGTGCACAAATGAGACATTTGGGTCTGTGTGGGCATTATTTAGACTTATGAGATGGTGTCAGGAGTGAGGACAGTTCCCTAGGACCACCCCGGCTGCAGGGCCTGGAGTAGGGGAGTGTGTTTAGACTAAAAGTGTGTGGTTACTGTCTCGGGAGACAGACTCATCTGTATGACATCCACTAAAGTCGCTGTAAGCCTCCAATCCCTCCATGTTTTTCTGCTAGCAGCATTGTGTATGGCTCATCACCAGGGTTTTTCAGTCACAAAAAAGCTTGGTTATTATTAGCTTTGTATCATCATACTGTATGGATGGACCCATATGAGTACAAACAAAAACAAAGCAAGGTGGTCTAGTGTGTTTCGAAATACTACATATTACTATGCAGTATTATGTAAGATACATGCACCATAAATGGCCATAACAATGATACTACATTGTTAAACAGGCTGCAACACATCACCACCCGGCCAGAAGTGTTCCTCTTCCTCAGGCAGTGTTCGTAAAACTCACAGCATCCAATAACTTACTGCTTTGACAATGCCCTGCTTGCTAACCTATATGATAGACAGTTGTCGGGATAAAGTAGGGGCTTAGGGGCACACTGCTTACACGACTGTATGTTGTCAGGACAGTACAGAAAGACAGTAGCTACCCATGACACTTGACTGACCTTCACACTTTTGACAACTGTCTGGTTTAACAAGCCAAGCATTGTACTACAGACAGTAGGGTATTTCCAGATAAGGGAAAGACGTACTTGAGCGTCCACAACATTACAGGACTTATACTGCACATAAAGAGCATTGACTCCAAACATACTGAGACAGGGAGGACACCAGAACGGCATACTTTTGGTGCTCTGTCTGTCTGTCTGTCTGTCTATGCCCTCGTGCGTGCATGTGTATGCATGCATGCGTGCCCGCGGTTCATGTGTGCCTGTATGTGTATGTGCCCGTGTGTGTGTGCTGGGTTATAGCGGGGGCTGGCTGGCTTCATGATGATGATATGGGAGGGAACAACGGTCTGTCCTGTGTCTGTTATTCCAACAGCAGCGTCCCAGTGCTTTCTCTCGGCACTCCGATTACTAAGGCGGATGTCAGGAAAGCCTTGGGTCACATCTAATTTTTCACTGTGTTCTCTCTCTCTCTCTTTCTCTCTCTTTCTCTCTCTCTCTCTCTCTCTCTATCCCTCTCTCCCCTCTCTCTCTCTCTCTCTCTCTCTCTCTATCTCTCTCTCTCTCTCTCTCTCTCTCTCTCTCTCTCTCTCTCTCTCTCTCTCTCTGTCTTTCTCTGAAACAATGGCTACGCCTTAAAGACATGGCTTAGCATGAGGCCCACACAAGGCTGGCGGACGGCCAGGCCCTCAGGACCTGCTCACTCCAGTGTGTATAAGTGGGTGTGCATACGTGCATGTGTGTGTGTGTGTGTGTGTGTGTGAGAGCAGGGGGGATAGGGTTACACTACGCTACGCACCCTGGAATTGAGGTCCCAGATGCTAACGTCCTGCTCTCTACCCTACCCTGGGTGCACTGAGCAATCAGGTGTGTGTGTGTGTCTGACTGTGTGTTAGTGATGTGCGGGTTGACTCATAACCCGCAGTCCCCGCAGTTATATCCTCGGGGCGGGTGGGTTTAGGGTCATGAAATATTGTGTGGATGAAGGGCGGTTGAATAAAGAGAAAAACAATACCTTAAAAAATCCATAAACGTATCATTATTGTGCAATTTATATCTATAGTTTAATTCAATAAGAGAAAAGCTGCGAAATGGAGAGTTGAAAATAAAGAGAAGGGAGGGCCAGAAAAGTTGTTTCAGGAGGGGGTCGCAGTTCCGGAGCGATCCACTAGGTGTCCTCCGACGACAACCTTAGGCACCTCCTCACTCACAGTCTGGACTAAAATCATGATCCTATTGGTGTCACCTGTGTCTACCTGTTCACCTGTTTATTCATGCCCTCACTTCCCTTGCTCAATTTTCTCTGCTAGTTTCTCTATACTCAGCAGTACTAATCAGTGTCTGATCTGAGAAGTATGTACAGGTACTCAAGAAGTGTTCTCCCTGTTTCTTTATTATTTCAGTTGTAGTCACTATTTCGTATTTTGGCTGTCAGCCTGTTTTTGGAGACTTACTTGCTCCACCTTTCTTTTATTGTGTTAAGTCCGTTATTTTGTATCCTGGCTTCGGGACCACCAGTAAAGATCCTTGTTTCACCATCTCTGCCTACTGCCTACTGTCTATCCTGCACCGCACCTGGATCACACCTCACACCAACCCTTACAGAAAACTGAACCAATATGGACCCAGCGGAGGCAGCACAGTATCGGAGCACATTGGCAATGCAGGGAGCTATGCTGAACCATCATGACCACAACTTGCAGCAGATCACAGAGAATCTCCGCCAGCTGACGATCGCCGTGCAGAGCCGGGTGGACACCTGACCAGCCCCGGCAGCCGGCAGCCGGCGGAGCGGAAGCCGTGGCAGCGGCAGCGGCGTCGCCAGTCTCGCCTGCGACATCGTGGGAACCCCGCCTACCACCTCCGGAGAGGTATGACGGACGTCCTGGTATTCAGCCTACAACCCTCCTTCTTTCCGACGGAGCAGGGCCAGGTGGCCTACATCATCACTCTGTTGACGGGTCGGTCCCTTTCCTGGGCTACCGTGGAGTGGGAGAGCCAAACTCTGGCGTGCTCCGACTCCTACCAATTCACCCGGGTGCTACGCAAGGTGTTCGACACCTCTCGGGTGGTGTGGGGGCACAAGGCCGGGAGACGACTCACGGCCTGTCGGCAGGGTGACCGTTCAGTGGCGGCCTACTCCGTTGAGTTCCGGACCCGGGCTCGAGAGGCAGGATGGGAGGAGACCGCCCTGGTCGTCCTTTACGCGCAGGGGCTATCGGAGGGGATGAAGGACGAACTCTCCTTCAGGGAGCTGCCTGAGCGACTGGACAGCCTCGTCGACCTCTCGGTGCTGGTAGACAATCGGTGTTGTGAGAGGGCGCACAAGAGAGGGATGACGCAAGGCACGACTCCGCGTCCCCCTATCAGCCTGGAGGCTTTCCGCCGATTCAGGGAGAAGACGCCACAGGAGAAGGCTATGCAGCAAGGGACGTTGCCTGTACTGTGGCCAGGCAGGTCACCACTGCGACTCATGCCCGGAGAAGCCGGGAAACGGGAGGGCTCGCTAATATCGGGAAGGGTGCTAGCGAGCCGGAACTGAAACCCCAACTCCAGAGACTCCCGGACTTTTCTTCCCGTCAGGGTTCAGTGGGCCCACGCTGCGCGTCGGGCGCATGCACTGGTGGATTCTGGGGCTGTGGGAAACCTGATGGACGCGGGGCTGGCCCAAGGGTGGAGCGTTCCGTTACTCTCCCTCTCCGAGCCGGTTCCGGTCATGGGCCTGGACGGCTGGTCGTTGGGGGTGGGCTTCATCACCCAGCAAACTGTCCCCGTGCATGTCCGGGTGGCAGGGGGGCTATGGGAGGATATCCAGTTTTTCATTGTGGACTCTCCGGAGTGTCCCCTCGTCCTCGGGCCCCCCTGGCTGGTCGCCCACAAACCCCAGATATACTGGTCCACGGGGCGGCTCTTCCTGGAGGGAGGCTCTGCCCCCATCCTGTTCCAGTCTCCACCAACCACTCATCAGCCCAAACCCCTGTCCCAGAACACCTACCAGTCCTCACCTCTTCCCCATGTCCCGCACTCCGAACCGCCTACCGCCCTAGCGGCAGTTGCCACCGGGAGGATGGCGGCTACAGACTCCGTCACCGGCCCAGACCTGGCAGGCGTTCCCCAGGAGTATTGGGATCTGGGGGAGGTGTTTATTAAGAGGTGTGCCAATGGCCTACCTCCTCACAAGCCATACGACTGCGCTATCAATCTCCTGCCGGGCACCATGCCCACACGAGGGCGATTGTTTTCCTTGTCCCGGCCGGAGAAGCTGGCCATGAGGGAGTATATCAATGAGGCACTCATCGAGGGTCACATCCACCCCTCTACCTCATCCGCGGGCGCGGGCTTCTTCTTCGAGGGGAAAAAGGACGGTGGGCAGCGGCCTTGCATTGATTACCGGGTGCTCAACGACATCACGGTTAAGAACCGCTACCCACTCCCCCTGATGACGTCGGCATTTGAGTCATTGCAGGGAGCTGGACTTACAAAATACCTACAACCTGGTGAGGATTCGGGAGGGGGACGAGTGGAATACAGCTTTTAACACACCCAGTGGGCATTATGAGTTCAAAGTCATGCCGTTCGGTCATCCAAACGCGCCGGCGGTGTTCCAGGCATTGGTCAATGACGTGCTCTGGGGCCTCCTCGACTACAGCGTCTTTGTGTATTTGGATGACATCCTAATATTTTCAAAGGACATGAGTGAACACCAGCAGCACGTTCGGCAGGTCCTCCAGCGCCTTCTCCGTCACCAGCTCTACGTCAAGGCGGAGAAGTGCGTGTTCCACACGGAGACAGTCTCCTTCCTGGGGTTCATCGTCACCCAGGGGGACCTACGGAAGGCCCCAGCCAAGGTCAGCGCGGTACTGGATTGGCCCCAACCCTCCTCCCTCAAGCAACTACAATGGTTTTTAGGGTTCGCAAATTATGTAGGCGATTTATTCGCAATTTTAGCTCCCTTGCCGCTCCCCTGACAGCCTTCACCCAGACGAGCGTGCGCTCCTTCGCCTGGACCCCGGAAGCGGGGAACGCATTTGATGCGCTTAAGTAGCGCTTTACATTGGCCCCGGTCCTAGGGCATCCTGATCCGTCCCTGCCGTTCATTGTGGAGGTGGATGCTTCAGACGTTGCGGTGGGAGCAATCCTGTCCCAGCGGTTCCTCACGGACGGTAAGTCTCACCCCTGCGCGTTTTTCTCCTGTCGGCTGTCTCCGGCAGAGCGGAATTACGATGTGGGGAACGTTGAGCTGCTAGCAGTCAAGCTCGCCCTGGGGGAGTGGAGGCACTGGCTAGAGGGGGCCGCCCATCCATTTGTCGTATAGGACTGCCCATAAGAACTTAGCCTACATTCAGGGGGCCAAGAGGCTCAACTCGCGCCAGGCCTGGTAGGCGTTGATTTTCACCTGGTTCTGGTTCACCATCTCATACCGTCCGGGGTCGAAGAACACCAAGCTAGACGCACTCTCCCAGCAGTTCGACCCCATGGACCTGGTTGAGAGGGATGAACCCATTGTCCCCAACGCCCTGATTGTTTCCCCAGTTACGTGGGGAATCGATAGCCTGGTCAGAGCAGCCCTACGGTGGGAGCCCGATCCGGGCGGAGGTCCATCGGGGAGGATGTACGTACACAAGGCCCACGTGTCGGACATCGCCAGCCATCCGGGGGGCGCCAGGACGTTGGAGTTCCTGCGTAGGAGGTTCTGGTGGCCATCAGCTGAGGGGGATACGCGCGCCTTCATGGCTGCTTGCCTGGTGTGCGCGCTTACAAAGAGCTCACGTCAGCCCGCGGCAGGGCTGCTCCGACCCCTGCCTATCCCCAAGCACCCCTGGTCCCACATCTCGCTGGATTTCATTTCCGCCCTACCCCCCTCTGATGGATACACAGTCATCCTGGTCGTTGTGGACCGGTTTTTGAGGCTGCCCACTTCATTCCCCTTCTCAAACTCCCGTCGGCCCTGGAGACAGGTACGGGTGGGCGTTTAAGCGGGCCTCGGTCAGGTCTCAACATCAGGCCAACCGCAGGCGTCGCCTGGCCCCGGTTTTTCGCCCGAGACAGAGGGTGTGGCTTCCCCTCTGCATAGAGTCCAGGAAGCTGTCCCCCCGGTTCGTTTGGGCCATTCAGAGTGGTCCGGCGAGTCAACCCAGTGGCCTACCGCCTGTAACTTCCCCCCACCATGCGGGTGCATCCCACGTTCCATGTGTCCCTCCTCAAGCCTGTCGCCACCTATCCTCTGGCTCCCCCTCCTCATCCTGTTCCCCCGCTGCGCCTCTTTGGATGGCAGCCAGCTTTGACTGTGGACCAGATCATGGACTGCCGGTGGGTGGGGAGGGGTCTCCAATTTCTGCTTGCCTGGTGTGCGCGCGCACAAAGAGCTCACGTCAGCCCGCGGCAGGGCTGCTCCGACCCCTGCCTATCCCCAAGCACCCCTGGTCCCACATCTCGCTGGATTTCATTTCCGCCCTACCCCCCTCTGATGGATACACAGTCATCCTGGTCGTTGTGGACCGGTTTTCGAAGGCTGCCCACTTCATTCCCCTTCTCAAACTCCCGTCGGCCCTGGAGACAGGTACGGGTGGGCGTTTAAGCGGGCCTCGTCAGGTCTCAACATCAGGCCAACCGCAGGCGTCGCCTGGCCCCGGTTTTTCGCCCGAGACAGAGGCCGTGGCTCTCTATGCGGGATCTTCCCCTCCGCATAGAGTCCAGGAAGCTGTCCCCCCGGTTCGTCGGGCCATTCAGAGTTGTCCGGCGAGTCAACGCAGTGGCCTACCGCCTGTAACTTCCCCCCACCATGCGGGTGCATCCCATGTTCCATGTGTCCCTCCTCAAGCCTGTCGCCACCTATCCCCTGGCTCCCCCTCCTCGTCCTGTTCCCCCGCTGCGCCTCTTTGGATGGCAGCCAGCTTTGACTGTGGACCAGATCATGGACTGCCGGTGGGTGGGGAGGGGTCTCCAATTTCTGCTTGCCTGGTGTGCGCACGCACAAAGAGCTCACGTCAGCCCGCGGCAGGGCTGCTCCGACCCCTGCCTATCCCCAAGCACCCCTGGTCCCACATCTCACTGGATTTCATTTCCGCCCTACCCCCCTCTGATGGATACACAGTCATCCTGGTCGTTGTGGACCGGTTTTCGAAGGCTGCCCACTTCATTCCCCTTCTCAAACTCCCGTCGGCCCTGGAGACAGGTACGGGTGGGCGCTTAAGCGGGCCTCGGTCAGGTCTCAACATCAGGCCAACCGCAGGCGTCACCTGGCCCCGGTTTTTCGCCCGAGACAGAGGGTGTGGCTCTCCACGCGGGATCTTCCACTCCGCATAGAGTCCAGGAAGCTGTCCCCCCGGTTCGTCGGGCCATTCAGAGTGGTCCGGCGAGTCAACCCAGTGGCCTACCGCCTGTAACTTCCCCCCACCATGCGGGTGCATCCCACGTTCCATGTGTCCCTCCTCAAGCCTGTCGCCACCTATCCCCTGGCTCCCCCTCCTCGTCCTGTTCCCCCGCTGCGCCTCGTTGGATGGCTGCCAGCTTTGACTGTGGACCAGATCATGGACTGCCGGTAGGTGGGGAGGGGTCTCCAATTTCTGGTGAACTGGGAGGGTTATGGGCCGGAGGTGCGGTCCTGGTTGTCCAGGAGGGACATTCTGGACCTAGGGCTGATAACAACATTCTGTCGGGCACTGTTAGAGGAGGGGTCGCAGTTCCGGAGCAATCCCCTAGGTGTCTTCCTCCGACAACCTTAGGCACCTCCTCACTCACAGTCTGTACTAATCGTGGTCCTATTGGTGTCACCTGTGTCTACCTGTCACCTGTGTATTTATGCCCTCACTTCCCAGTGTTCCCTTGCTCAGTTTTTTCTGCTAGTTTCTCTATGCTCAGCAGTACTAATCAGTGTCTGATCGGAGAAGTATGTACAGGTACTCGAGAAGTGTTCTCCCTGTTTCTTTATTATTTCAGTCATAGTTACTATTTCGTATTTTGGCTGTCAGCCTGTTTTTGGAGACTTACTTGCTCCGCCTTTCTTTTATCGTGTTAAGTCCGTTATTTTGTATCCTGGCTTCGGGACCACCGGTAAAGATCCTTGTTTCACCATCTCTGCCTACTGCCTACTGTCTATCCTGCACCGCACCTGGGTCACACCTCACACCAACCCTTACAAAAAGTAATGTTTGGGAAAGATTCGGTGAAGTGATAAAAGAGGAAGATAGCAGTGTTATATAAAATGTAAAATGTAAATGTAATGTGTGATGATTGTCAGGTGCTATACAAGACAGTCACAAGACGGGACTTCAAATAGGCCTATGACACGTCAAGGGAACTGTGGCCCACTATGCATCCAAGCCAAACTCTTTATTTTCAACTCTCCATTCTGCAGCTTTTCTCTTATTGAATGAAACTCCGACATAGTCCTTTTTGCCTCCGTGGACATTAACTTAGCGATTGGCATGTAGGCTATTTGGCGTGTGTACAGTTAGGCCCTAAAGCTTAGGCTTATGCACTAATGCCAGATAGCCTAAAAGAATGAAAGAAAAACCTCAATGTACCGTATAGATATAAATTGCACAAGAATGATACATTTATGGATTTTTTTAAGGTATTGTTTTCTTTTTCTCCAACCTGTCTGCCACTCACCCGCCCTTCATCCACACAATATTTGATGACCCTAAACCCACCGCCCTACAGATTTAACCGCAGGGACTGTGGGTTATGAGTCAACCCGCGCATCATTAGTGTGTGTGTGTATGTTTGTGTGTGTATAACCTCTCACAAACATAGCCAGATAGACTAATGGTCACACCCTCAATAGAGTCACACCCTGGCCTCCACTACCAAGGCCTGACAGAATATATCTTAACAAATGAGCAGGCTAAGAAAGTCTCTATGGTCATTCAGAATGAAAGGAACTAAACCAATGTCAAATAACAGATTTAAACATTATTTTACGCCCACATACAGTTTCCAAGGACCTATGTAGAGAAACAGCTTCTCATTAATGGCATTAACTCCCCCACTTCGATAGTGATTTACCTCCCATCTCCATCTTAACCACCATTTTAGTGGAGGTGCTTCTCATGTGTCTGTCATTTGTGTGAACCAAAGTATCCATAGGATGGCTAGCTAGCTACTCAAACACACAGCGGGGTATGCGGTGCAGTGGTCTTTGACATCCAAACCCATTTCCTCTGGCAGCATCCTCGGCGCTCCCTAAGTCTAAACTATGTGGTTAGCATAAACAGTCATTACACCCTCATCTGAAGAGCCAGTGTGCCACAGTGAAAAGGAGAGTGTGTGATCAGGAGGACTGACTGTATTTATGCTCGTTGAGAATACAGTAGCGCTGATCAAAGCTCTGTGCTGTTACAAATGACTCCTGTGATGTTTGGGGATCTCAGATCTTTCTTTATAGAGCACTTTTGGCTGCTATCGTCTCCTCAGTCCACACAATAACCCTTACCAGGCACTTTCGTTTTTAGACTTTTTCTTTATTGTCCTCAATGACTGAATGAGCCACAGTCATTTAATGTACAGTGTGGGTGTGAGTGCGTGTCTCCTTCTTCTTCTTCTCTGGCTCAGGTTTGGTCAGTAGGGTACTGTTTGGTCCTGTGTCGTGTGCTGTGACTTTCCCCCTTTCACATTGCCCTCGATGGCACTCACAGGAGGAACAATGGTCCCTCTGTGTCAGAGTCCTGTCGGCCTATCTCGTCCTGGACAGGTATTTCCTGACAGTGAGATACGAGATCTCAGACAAGGAGAGGGAGGGAAGGTCACGTTTCCAAAAAACCTTAAGCCTCCCTTCCCTCTTCCTCACTCTTTCTCTCTCTTATGTCTTTCTCTAAAGCCCCTCTCCCTTCCTCCCTCTCTCTCTCCCTCATTTCTTTCTCTTAAACCCCTCTACCCCCCCCCCCCCCCCATGTATTTTTCTCTTGAAATGGAGACCTTCCTGTGAATTAATACTCTAAGAACTAGGTCTAGCCTCCGGGGTATTCTGTTTGGTTGTTGTGTGTTGAAAAGGAAAGGCCTCTAGCCTCTAACAGGGCCTCACAGAGACAGAGAGTAGACAGATGCAGTTACAGAGTACGTCTTCGTGGTTTACTTGCTTTTGATGCATTGTCAGACTGATATACAGTGGTACTATAGCTGACCTGGTGTACTTTATCAGCATGGCAGGTTATAGCCTGTCATAAGCATGTCATGTCCTCCTGGTCTCAGTTGAAACGCTGTAAAATGTAAATGTAAAGTGAGCTGACAGACAGACGCTTACATTATCAAGCAGGTGATTGTCATGTCATCCGAGTCTACCTCTGTGTGTTTTCACTGTTGCTGTAGCACTTTCCTGCAGTCAATGACCAAAAGTGCCCTCTATGGCCTCATGGGGGGAATGTCATTAATAATTTTCATAATTTCATAATAATGTTTCTTTTCTTCTTCTTTTTTTTGAATCCAGTGTTTCTATGTCAAACAGTTTTGTTATATGTCAGTCTTCTGTGATGTATATAAAGTGTAATATTGGAATGCAAACTCAAAATTGAATACATTTCAACTATATATCTGACATGGTACAGGTGTCTTCTTTTTTAAGCCCATAACCATGTGTGTGAGGTGTATACTTTTGTTTCAAATTAGATTTGTTTAAGACTACCAAGAATCACTCTGTGTGACCCTGATTTAGCCCACTGCAGTAAAAGGTTAAAAGCACAATTCACTGCACATGCCATAAGTCTCCAACCTTCAACCTCCCCCATCTCTCCCCGTCTCCCATCCCTTCCCCCGTCTCCTCCTGTCGAGGCGCTAGGTAATGGCTAAAGCAGGGCCTGGCTGCCTGGCTCTCTCTGAATGTCTGGCTTTGGAGCTCAACTTTCCTCTCTCTCCAACCTGTTCCACAGCCCCCCTGGTTTCCTGCTGGGCAGGGTCCTTCCAGAATGATAATGTGATGATTTTCATAGTTATTGTTTTTCCAAAAGCTCTTCCATCTCCCTCTCAGTGCCTCTGTCTCCAGGGGTACTTACATATGCATGTTGATCTCTTCTGGTTAATTCCTTTAGAGACAATGAGACCTTGGCCCATGTACGCTTTGTTTACAGGAAACCAAGATGAGTGGGGTTGAAAATAAATAACTAGTTGGGCTGAGGTATTTTATAATCTGTTTCACCTCAGAATGCACCATCAGAATACAATACAATACAATACAATACAATAAAATGAGCTACTTTGTTAACTGTTTTGCCTCAGAGTACTCCATGTAAGGATACCCCCCTGGTTCGGAAACATCAAACACACTCATGGTTGCTACCATAGTGACACTTCTCTGAAGAAGTTGTGGTAGTTCCACATGTTGATGCTCCTGGCTATAGAGCTGTTGTTGGCTCTGACCGGTGTGTGAACTTACATAGCAGCTAACTCTGTTCTGTTTTGAGGTTCAAAGCCTGACTCACTCTCTCTCTCCCAGACCGGTGCTTCCTCTCCTCACTCGCCTGAGGGATCCACTCAGTGTGTGAACATGTGGTGCCGGCCTGGCCCGGAACAATTTCCTGAGCCCAACGATAAGAGCACGAAGCAAATTCATGCTGCCGGAGGAGTTCGGGAGCGAACGGTGTGTTGTGTGTGTGTGTTGTTTGTTGTGTGTGTTGTTTGTTGTGTGGTGTGTGTGTACACGTGTGTGTGTGTGCACATGTGTGTGTGTGTGTGTGTGTGTGTGTGTGTGTGTGTGTGTGTGTGTGTGTGTGTGTGTGTGTGTGTGTGAGTGTGTGGAGAGAAGCAAAGGATAATGTCTAGGACCCTGGTCCCTCCTGGGCCTGTGGAGAGGAGAGATGACATCATACCTGGCCTGCACCTTGAGCCAGGAGAAGAGCTGTAACTCTCTCTGACTTGAAATGTCAGTTACCATCTCACTCCCTCTCTACCCTATACACTACAGCTCTCGTTCTCTCTCTACCTTTTGCTATCTGCTCTCTTTCGCCCTCTTTGTCTCTGTCTCCCTATTTACCCCCCTTCTCTCTCTCTCTCTCTCTCTCTCTCTCTCTCTCTCTCTCTCTCTCTCTCTCTCTCTCTCTCTCTCTCTCTCTCTCTCTCTCTCTCTCTCTCTCTCTCTCTCTCTCTCTTCTGTCTCCCTCTCTTATTCTCTCTCCCCCTAAAGTACAATCAAAGCCACATGTCTGAACAAGAAATCTGAAGTCATTGATTAATTCAAATGTTCTGATTTTACAAAGACACCCTTATACTAATGCCATCAATTTTTTTAAAGGAGGAAATTGAAATCAGCCAGATAGAAATCTTTTTTTATTGCCGTTTCCATTAGCAACGAAGGGGAGAGCTTAAATAAAAGCAGGGAAGAAAAACATTTGGCAACTTTTTCATATTGGCCCTCTTCCCCCTCTCCCCCTCTCCCTACCTTCCACTCGCTCTCTCCCCCTCCCCCTCTCTATCTCTCTCACCCCCCTCTCTCTCTCTCTCTCACCCTCCCCCTTTCTCTCTCTCTCTCCCTCTCTCTCTCTCCCTCTCTCTCTCTCTCTCTCTCTCCCCCTCTCTCTCTCTCTCTCCCTCATCCTCCTCTCTCTCTCTCCCTCTCTCTCCAGGGTTGGAAGAACTTGAATGCAGAGCTCAGGGATTCTGGCACGGCGGCTTGTATGTAATGACTTCTGACAGCAGTGGAGACACAGTGAAGAGCATGTCTGTCTTTGCATGAGTATTTCTGCATCTATTCTTGAGAACCACATTCCAATTCTGGAATCGTTATTATACACGAGTCGCCACGAGCAACCGCATGTACAGAACGCTGAACTAACAGGACAAAAACGCCTTCCAAACAAATATGGAAGGATAGGATAGTCAGTCAGTGAACTTTTAACAGTTGAAGGAGAAACCTGGGATACATAATGTTCACAAGGGATACATATATTATCACACATTATCCTCAATCTCTAATGTTTTTCCAAAGAAACGAGCAGAAAATATAGTAAGGTATAAATATGAAGGATAGTGAACTTTTAACAGTTGAAGGAAGAAACCTGGGATACATTATCTTGAAACTACATTATCCTCAATATCCTAGGGTTTCTCCCAATGAAACAGTCTGAAAATAGAGTAAGGTATAAGAGTAAAGAATGTCAGACAGTAAAATATTGGAGTTAGTAATTGAGGGGTCCATAGAGGGGGGAAAGCAGCTGCCTGCTCTATCACACACACAGACACACTGGCTTAAGTGAATCCGGGCCTTGTTCGTGCCTGGCCTCAGTCCAACGCTGATGGGATTTCTGCTATGTGTTATGCTCTCTTCCCGTAAAAGTGAAACGCGTTCAGGAACACTGCATGTGAAGACTTCTTACTTTAGTGTTTTTAGAAAATTCAACTCATTCAAGGAAGATAGTGTATGACTGCAATGTAATATTTCAGTAATGTGGAAAATGTAGCCATTTGGGAGTGAATCATTGGAAATCACAAAGGCTGCGTTTGAAATGGCACTTATTCTCTTACATAGTGCACTACATTTAACCAGAGGCCACGTAGAAGAAAGTGATTGATTCAGAGGTGGTGTGAAACATGTATAACACTCATATTGAAGTGTGTATAAACATGTGCATTCATTTGGATCCATCCATCTGTTTTGCTTGAACAGACCAGCTCATATTAAACTGCAGCATACAATGGGGTCCCTCCCAGCATGCTATAGCCTTGTGCCTTTGATCAGCAGGATGGGGGGAAGCCACACAAGACCTCAAACAGCCAAAACAACACTTTCACACCAACTGGGAATATGTAGAGTATAACATGACTGCTGTGTTTTAAGGCATGCAGCTTTAGATTAGAGGAGAGAATGATTGGTTTGAGAAAAAAGTGATATGGTATGTCGTTGTAGCTATTTTCTAAAATAGAAAACAAATTGAATCATCTCATTGAAGTGTACAAAACCGTACCTCTCATCCTCACTCCTACAAACAACAACAATATACTAACATGCAGTAAAATCGTTCTCTGCTAATATGGCATGACGTCACCCTCTTGGAGGGTATAGTGGACACCCTTGAGTGATTCGCCAGTTGGAGGATGTCACGTTTTTCAGATGACCTCGTCTTTGATGTGGCTGTAAGATGACTCTCCTGCAGGCCTGTTGCTCTGGTATGCCAGCTGGTGTGGCTTGGGCTGCTAGGGTGATATGGCGGTAATTTATAGAAGATAAAGGGAAAGAGAGACAGGGAGAGAGAGAGGAGAGAGGGAGACAGAGAGGGAGAGAGGGGAGACAGAGAGGGAGAGAGGGGAGACAGGGGGGGTGAGAGGGAGACAGAGAGGGATAGAGGGGAGACAGAGAGGGATAGAGGGGAGACAGAGAGGGAGGGAGAGAGAGGGAGAAAGAGACAGAGAGGGAGAGAGAGAGACAGAGAGGGAGAGAGGGGAGAGGGAGACAGAGATGGAGGGAGGGGAGACAGAGAGGGAGAGAGGGGAGACAGAGAGGGAGGGAGAGAGAGGGAGAAAGAGACAGAGAGGGAGAGAGGGGAGAGGGAGACAGAGATGGAGGGAGGGGAGACAGAGAGGGAGAGAGGGGAGACAGAGAGGGAGAGAGGGGAGACAGAGAGGGAGGGAGAGAGAGGGAGAAAGAGACAGAGAGGGAGAGGGAGAGAGAGACAGAGAGGGAGACTGAGAGAGAGGAGGAAGGAGAGAGAGAGTTGAGGGGTCTGAGAGAGGGGGAGAGACTTGAGGAGTCAGGGGTGGGATTTCTTATTCTGCTCTGCCTGTGCACGGCTTGAATACTCTCTAATCTCAGTAATTGGGGTAGAGGGTCCTGGGGTCTCCAGACAGCTGCCAGATCTTTGTGGTCAGATCGGATTGATTTGACAGGGGGTCAGAGGGGCAGGGGTATCACAGTGACTGAGTGGTTCCCTCTGGTTTCTGTCTGGTTCTGTCTGACTGCTGGCCTTCTGGCCTGGCCTCCGGTCTGGACGGAGGGGTGGGGTCCTACAGGTCACAGGGGCACTGAGGCGGCTAGCGACGGCTGAAGGGGACAGAGGAAACACAGACGGCCATACACACACTTTCTTTTTCTTCGGGGACTTGTTCAAATGGTGCCATTTCAGACACAGCCTCTGTGATTTATGATGATTCACTAACACCAATGGATGCATTTAGCCTATCACTCAATTATCACATTTCACTCATACTCAGACACAGTGGCTCTGGGTTTGACCACTCACTCAGTCACTCACTGGCAGCATGTTTGTTTATGTGCTTTGATACTGTGCTCCCGTTGATCATTTTCACTCTCCCTGGCCTGTACAGTCTTTTGATGAACCATCAACAACTAGGAAATAATGTTATCAAAAAGAAGAGCTATCTTTAGGAGGTGAACAGCTGAGTATATATGAGCAAGATAATTGAGGTGTTTGTTTTATGAAGTGAAAAAAGGTTATACTTCTCTTTTTCACTGCTCTGTTTACAGCGCTAGCTCTTCTCTTTTCTTCACCCTCCTGTCCTCCCTGGCTGTCATGTCTTTATTGGCATGTCCATGTGGTGCCTTGTGGAATTCACGCGTGTGCTGAAACATGGGAAGGCCCTTAAGGCTTGTGTAAATACTCACTTATGTTGCATTGAGGGTGGAAGGGAAGGGGTGAAGAGAAGTAGCATGTGTTATAGCAGCTGTCCTCAGAGGCTGTGTCCCAATTGGCACCCTATTCTGTATGTAGTGCACTATTTCTGACCAGGGCCCATAGTTAGTCAACACGACCACAGCGTTTCTAAAGACGCTGTGCTTCACCACCTTTAGAAGGACTGGTAATTATTCTGTGTGATTAAAGGTCAATATTCACAGTTTTGTTTCACTGGTAGTTGAACTATGGGTTAGGCTACTTGCCTAATGTGATGGATGGCATACTTCTCTTGGACTATCTCTCATGTCTTCTTTCAATATTTATCAGCCTATACAGTATATTCATGTTTCCTATGTTTTTAATGTAATATATAAAGTTTGAATAATGTTTGGGAAATAATTGACAATAGGTAGAATTAGGAGATGAAATAAAGAAAATACTCATAGGTAGTTATAGCAGTTCAGTTCAAAAGTTATATCTATAGTATCCAAATGTATAATCCATTTTCCCCTGCTCATTCATTGGTCACGTTTCAACCTTCACGTCACTGCCCCTGAACCACGTAGAAAATCACAAAAACGAATTTGACCAATAGGGCACGGAGGTTCTAGTCAAGGGATGCGGAGGAACCAGTGGGGGGAACGAGAAAGACACTCAACAGTCGTAACTATTCTATGGGGCGTATCGTTTACTTCGCATTCCTCATTCCTTTACATATTTTTAAAGCTGAAGAAGGCACCGAATGGCATGCTACATGAGTGGATACATCTTAACACTTTACCTGGAACGGAGTTTGCATTTCTGAAAGGTAAAACGACGAAAACGTGTCTCTTCTTTCTGCTTCTTCTTCATTTGTCAGTGCGGCAAAGCAATGGAACGCAGAAGTTGAAGAGTTCTAGTGAAGCCGCTACTGTTGTGAAGACAAGTGGAGAGTTCATTTGTGCCTTTTAACTTTTATTGTGACAGTGTATCAAACTTTGGGGAAAAGTGACAATCTAACAAATTGCAAGCGATGTGCGGTTTTCACACCTTTGGCGTATCACTGCAAATAATTTGCTGAACCTCGTTCATTCTCCACTGGAGCATCCTTAATGCGAGGGAATGGATTTGGATTACTACTTTTTGACACAGATTTAATGTAGATACCGCTACACAAATCCATATGTTGAAATCTTATTTGGATCAGTCTACATCGAAATGGCAAGTTTTGCCGGGTTTATAAAGTGGACTGGGAGATCAACTTTGTATTTATGCTGCGCGTTTGTCCTGTTCGCCTGTCTCTGCATCGGGTCCCCTACTCATGGTCGTCGGCTCATCTGTTGGCAAGCCATCATGAAGTGTCATGGAGAGTCTGAATGCCACTACGCATATGACCAATATCTTTACGCCTGTGCGCCTGTTATCAACAGGGATAGGAAGAAGTGTCCCAGCCACTGCATCTCGTCCCTTATCCAGCTGAATCTAACCGAGACCGGCCCGTCTCTGGAGGACTGTGACTGCGCCTCGGACCCCGTCTGCCAAAGCACCAAACGCGCCATAGAGCCGTGCCTGCCTCGGACAAGCAACATGGGCTGCACGGAAGCCCGGCGGCAATGCGAGAGAGACTCCCAATGCAGCTCGGCAATGCGCGACTATTTGTTTCACTGCCGTAAACTTTTCGGAGGGGAGAGATGTTCGGACGATTGCAGGAGGGTGATTGCCAACATGCGCAATATACCCAAAGCACAACAACTTGATACTTGTGTTTGTGATGGCACAGAGAGGACCATATGCGAGTATGTCAAAGTTAGTATGAAAAACTTTTGCTTTGACTCTATGGACAGATACGCGGGCAGCGGGTTTTCTGATTCAGAGGACGACTCTGAAGATGATTATGATGATATGGAGGATTATATATATGTGGAAAACAATAGTGGTTCATCCAGATCCGCCTGTCATGGTGTTGTTTGGACTGCTGCTGTGGCCACCATTTTGGTTCTAATGAATCTTATCTGATAGTGCAGCCTACCCCAGTTGATTCAGCTGTTGGGAAAGTTGTTCGAGAAAGAGAGGCCTGTGAAATGTTGACACAGACAGAATAGCTCATGAAAGAGTTATAACACCAGCACACCTGCTTTAGCATATACTTTTTGTGTATGAAGGATTTTATGGCCTTTGCTCTGCTGTCTTCTTCATGGAGCTTCTTCCCAACATTCCGTCTGGTCTCTGTCTCACTCTGTCTCTGTGCTGATATGCTATGGGTCAGTAATTTAGGTAAAAACATTTTATATTTCAAATGTATACTTTTTTGGGGTGAATCTAAAAGGTTTATAGAATAATTTCAAGACAGCTGTGCACCTCTAGGCTATGTAATATTTTAACCAAACCTTGAAGAATGTTATAGGCCTATTTCATCAGCTATTGCCTTACCTTGTGTATCATCACAAAATAGCCTACAATTTATGGAAGTTTGACACAACATTTTCTTTCATGTGGATAGACAAGTGACTTAGAAGAGTACGCTGCTATACTGCTGTTTCGAGACAATAATGAAAACAACAGTATTTAAAACATTCTCTTCTTAGTCACTTGGTTGTAATGTGGAGAGACTAATCAAGTTGTCTTATTTTCTTATGAGCTAGACAATAGACATAGACATACATGTCATTAAGATGTCATTTAAATTCTAGTCAGTGGATAATCATCTAGGCAATGCATGTGACGCAAGCACCTGACAATAGTTTGATTGGTTGGTTAGCCTACATTACTAGCCTTAATCATGTCCCACACATTTCGTTAAGCTCAGTATCAATATAAAGTTTTGAAAAAGTTTTAAGGGAGATTATTTTTATATGTCAAAATCTGTAAAGTTAAATTGTACAGTTTATTGTATGATATTGATTTTGTTTCCAGAGATATGTGTTTATTACTGCTAAGAAGAGATTTGCGCTGTATAGAAATGACGTGAAATGCTTCACTGTGACTATTGTATATTCCTTTGTGTCCACAGAGGTGAAAATATAAGTCTTCTTGCTTAAAGTGCTATATGACTCTTGATTATTTTACTCCACTCTTCCTTATATGGCCGTATGGCACTGGGCAGCAGGCTATTTCAGTACTATAGGGAAATATAAAAATATAAGTCTTGCTTTAAAGCGGCAATCAGCTGTTGAGACAATAACGCGTTCTCCTCACCCGTTTCTGTAAAAAGCAGAGGGATGGGGCTGGAGAAATGTAAAGACTCTCAAATTCATAGACAGAGCTATGGATGCAACGACTGACCATCCATGATATCAAAATAATAGTTTTAACCATGTTTTGCTACATCCATTTTTGGACTTATAAATTATGAACCCATTTGATTCTTGAAGAATATAGCATATAAATGCCTCATGAGCTTAGTTCAACTGTCGTACCCCATCAGCACCCACAATATAAGCTTTTTTTACTCCAATGGTTTTAAATAAAGTAAATGTAAACAAACACTATAGCCTCAAAACATAGTTCGAACTATAATTTCGATATCATGGATGGTCAATTTGAGAGTGGTTACATTTCTCCAGCCCCATCCCTTCAGCTTGTTATTGTTTCAACTGGGGATTGCCCCTTTAAAGTGCTATTTGACTCTTGATTGTTTCACTCTTAACTCTACCTTAAGTGGCCATATGAGCACTGGGCAGCAGGCTATTTCAGTATGGTGTCTCTCAAGTCTTTTGACAGCTGTACCAATCCTTTCTACCATCACAAAAACCCCTCATTACGAACCATCAGTTGATCTGAGCTACTGAATGTTGCCTAAATCCAGGAGCAAATAAAGAGGAAAAGAAAAGTTCTTAGTCGGATCGATATACACTTGACCTTGTAAACATCAATGTTTGCTGAAGGCATAAACTGTTAATGCTGAAAGACTGTTTAAACATGAGGAAGAAAGACTCCATCTCCTGGGGATTGCTGCTCAAATGGAGCCAAGAAGGGCCTGGCTAGTTTATTTATCCTCACCCCATGTGTTTGTTAAAAGTCTTCACACAGAGAGGAGACGGGGAAAGGAAAGCTGTGTCCGGATGAATGGAGACTTAAGTAGCCATTACAAATGCACTCTGATTGGACTGCTGTTGCTGTGTGTGGTGTGTGTTAGCTACCGGCTGTTGCTATGTATGTGTAACAAAGTAGAAGTGTTTTTCTTTTTAAACACTTTTGCGTCAACTTTACTATTATTATTTATCACCCTGAACAGAATTTAAATGGCTGGTTATAGACCCAGGTCTACTTGTAGAAGTTGTAGCCTAGCCTAACCCACTACCACCAAGGAAACCATTTTATTTGTGTGGAGATATGCTATCACATTTGTTTTCTCATTTGGCACCACTGAGAGCCAGAAAAAGAGAGAGGGGACATCACCCTCTCCTTCAACACTTGTCACAACAGGGACTTGAGAGCAATGATGGCAGCCATGTTGTTTCTCTCTGGAGGAGGACAAGGGCCCTCCAGCCCAGTGAATGGAGGAGAAGTCGAGTGGCACAACTGTCATGGAAATGTGAAACACACAATGGTGGAGCGGCACAATGTGCAGGCACTTCATTCTCTCTCTTTCTCTCTGACAGCATCTCCTCGGAGAGAGGGGCGGTTGGGGGAGTTGGGGGAGAGACAGAGACTGCAGATAGGGGCTTCTTGGAAGGACTTGAGAAACTTCTGTCAAAGTTGTATCTCTCTTTCTCTGTGTGATGCCTCCATGCTTAACATTAGGTGACGCTCACTTGGCTTTATTTGAAGGTGTGCTTATGAACTGTTTATGAAGATTATTAAATAGTTTGTCAGCTATTAAACGTAATACATTTATAAGGCCTGATGTTTCTGATGTACAGTCATGGCCAAAATTGTTGGCACCCCTGAAATTTTTCCAGAAAATGAAGTATTTCTCACAGAAAAGTATTGAAATTACACATGTTTTGCTATGCACATGTTTATTTCCTTTGTGTGTATTGGAATAACACAAAAAAAAACAGGAAAAAAGCAAATTTGACATAATTTCACACAAAACTAAAAAAATGGGCCGGACAAAGTTATTGGCACCCTTTCAAAATTGTGGATAAATAAGTTTGTTCCAAGCATGTGATGCTCCTTTAAACTCACCTGGGGCAAGTAACAGGTGTGGGCAATCTAAAAATCACACCTGAAAGCAGATAAAAAGGAGAGAAGTTGACTCAGTCTTTGCATTGTGTTTCTGTGTGTGCCACACTAAGCATGGAGAACAGAAAGAGGAAAAGAGAACTGTCTGAGGACTTGAGAACCAAAATTGTGGAAAAATATCAACAATCTCAAGGTTACAAGTCCATCTCCAGAGATCTAGATGTTCCTTTGTCCACAGTGCGCAACATGATCAAGAAGTTTGCAACCCATGGCACTGTAGCTAATCTCCCTGGACGTGGACGGAAGAGAAAAATTGATGAAAGGTTGCAACGCAGGATAGTCCGGATGGTGGATAAGCAGCCCCAAACAAGTTCCAAAGAAATTCAAGCTGTCCTGCAGGCTCAGGGTGCATCAGTGTCAGCGCGAACTATACGTCGAAATTTGAATGAAATGAAACGCTATGGCAGGAGACCCAGGAGGACCCCACTGCTGACACAGAGACATAAAAAAGCAAGACTACAGTTTGCCAAAATGTACATGAGTAAGCCAAATTCCTTCTGGGAGAACGTCTTATGGACAGATGAGACCAAGATAGAGCTTTTTGGTAAAGCACATCGTTCTACTGTTTACCGAAAATGTAATGAAGCCTTCAAAGAAAAGAACACAGTACCTACAGTCAAATATGGTGGAGGTTCAAAGATGTTTTGGGGTTGTTTTGCTGCCTCTGGCACTGGGTGCCTTGACTGTGTGCAAGGCATCATGAAATCTGAGGATTACCAAAGGATTTTGGGTCGCAATGTAGGGCCCAGTGTCAGAAAGCTGGGTTTGCGTCCGAGATCATGGGTCTTCCAGCAGGACAATGACCCCAAACATACTTCAAAAAGCACCCAGAAATGGATGGCAACAAAGCGCTGGAGAGTTCTGTAGTGGCCAGCAATGAGTCCAGATCTTAATCCCATTGAACACCTGTGGAGAGATCTTAAAATTGCTGTTGGGAAAAGGCACCCATCCAATATGAGAGACCTGGAGCAGTTTGCAAAAGAAGAGTGGTCCAAAATTCCGGGTGAGAGGTGTAAGAAGCTTATTGATGGTTATAGGAAGCGACTGATTTCAGTTATTTTTTCCAAAGGGTGTGCAACTAAATATTAAGTTAAGGGTGCCAATCATTTTGTCCGGCCCATTTTTTGAGTTTTGTGTGAAATTATGTCAAATTTGCTTTTTTCCTGTTTTTTTTGTGTTATTCCAATACACACAAAGGAAATAAACATGTGCATAGCAAAACATGTGTAATTTCAATACTTTTCTGTGAGAAATACTTCATTTTCTGGAAAAATTTCAGGGGTGCCAACAATTTTGGCCATGACTGTATATGAGTAAACGTCTTTATGATAAGACATGTATTAGGTACAACACACATTATTCAATTATTAAATCTGCTATATAATCAGGTTAACAAACTATTTCATACTGGTTTATAAGGAGTCTGTGAACAGTTTTACAGCACATGATGCATGTTTTATTATTAGCTCTTTATAAATACAGTTTTAGGAAGCGTACATTTGAGATAGTAGTTTACTATCAGAATTACAATTATGTGATATGATAGCCAATTAAAGCTAACACATTTTTAAGCTGCATAGCAGATACCTAGCTAAAAAATCATTTGCCATTGAAGATAACATAAACAATTAGCTGATCTATATAACCACTCAACACTTCGATTCACTTAACATTTTGATTGTTACTGCAGTGCACATTCAAATAGACTGCAGTCCTAAATAGAACCAATGATGTATTGTGCTTCAATTGCTATTAGTTTCCTTCCCACTGAATGTAAAAAAGAAAAATATGCAAACTGTGGAAACCCTGCAGCTCTGTCACGGTGATGTGGCGAATGCATTTATGGGCCTTTGTTAGCCGTCACAAAAGAGGGTACTGCCGCTTTAAGAGAGCAGGCCTGGGCTCCAACCATTAATAATTGTAATGCCTCTTTATTATTGCTGGGGATAATGAAGGAATGAGAGTCATATGGGGCCCCCAAAACCATACTTTCCCCTGAAATGTTTTCAATTAACTTTTGGCACCAGAGGAAAATAGGCAAGTAGTTTTTTTCCCATCATGCTGAAACAGAGGAGAGGCTAGAGCCGGACGGGGTACGGCGCTGCGGGACACAGTACCTCATTAAAGTAGCCTCATCATAACTCAAAGTGCTGCTTTTGCAGCCCCCTACTCCTAGTACCCCCGCTACACACACACACACACACACACACACACACACACATACACTCAGATGTTCATACATACACACACACACATACACACTAAGCCCTCTCCTTCAGGGTTACTCTGTGTTCTGCAGAAGCAGACTAATAGTCTTACATTAGTGGACATTCCAATCTAGACGCAATTAAGGCGATGAGATGACTTATGGTTGAGATGCTTCTTGGAACAATCATGACTAACAAATTCCCATGAGCATAATGACCACATTTTTCCCTGTGAAGTCTTCTAGAACTTTCTCTCAGTTTACATAGCATTTGTAGGTGAGGCAAACATACTGTACATATACAAACTGTACATTTAATCTATGTAAACTGGAGTTAGGAAATAAGTATCAGATAAATAAGGTGCATTGTGTGTGTCGCAAAAAGGAGCATATTAAATTAGATTTGTGTTATAAAGTTGTGATATGAGAATAACATTTGCGGCCCCTGAACTATTTTCCATGTTGTTTTCGTAGCATGTGTAGGGTACTCAATGAACTGCCCACAATGGTCAGTAATGAAATTACTCTCTTTCTCTTTTAAGCCTCTGTGAAACTCTTCCAAAAAGTTTTCAAAATTCCAAGCTGCCACATTGATTCTGTCACGTCAAGTCCTTTCTGAGTTCACCGGCTTTTGAAAAAAGGGAAACTGTCTCTAATCCAGTTAGACTTCCTTGTGCCTCATGTGAAGCGAGATGGGGAGAAAAAGTAAAAAAAAGAGGGGGAAAGGTAAGATTTAAGTTGCTCTCAAAGAGAAGGTTGGTTTCCTAGTCATGTGTAAACAGTCAGCCTATCTTAGAAACCATGCTGATTTGAAATTGAACTTTAAAGTATAAAGCAAGTGTGTAAGGTTTTCTAAATATACTGTATAAACATGCTACAGTAAATTATATTTGTTTAAATGCAAGATCTTAGGACTTAGGGGTAACTTTTCCTCAGTGGTGTAAAAATACTTTAAAGAACTACTTAAGTAGTTTTTTTTTGGTGTCTGTACTTTACTATTTATATTTTTGATTACTTTTACGTTTGCTTCACTACAGTCAAACCAAGGTTTTACTCCATACATTTTCCCTGACACCAAAAAGCACTCATTACATTTTGAATGCTTAGCAGGACAGGAAAATTGTCCAATTCATGCACTTATCAAGAGAACATCCCTGGTCGTCCCTACTGCCACTGATCTGGTGGGCTCACTAAACACAAATGCTTCATTTGTAAATTATGTCTAAGTGTTGGAGTGTGCCCTGGCTATCCGTAAATAATAAAACAAGACAATTGTGCCGTGTGGTTTGCTTAATATAGGGAATTTTAAATTATTTATACTTTTACTTTTGATACTTAAGTATATTTTAGCAGTTACATTTAAGTATATTTAAAACCAAATACTTTCAGACTTTTAATCAAGTAGTATTTTACTGGGTATTTTACGTGAGTAATTTTCTATTAAGGTATCTTTACTTTTACTCAAGTATAACAATTGAGTACATTTTCTCCCACTGCTTTTCCTCTTTCATTGACACATATTTGCTTGTCATGACTGTATTAAACCACACCACGTCTTGTGGACGGGGTGTCTGCCAGTAGTCTTGACTACTTAAACCTCTCAGAACTGACCAGAGAATAAACAAACTCACCCACAGACAAACTGAGTACGTAAACCCCACCGCAGCGGCCAACTGAGGTCTGTGGAGGCTATAGGG